>NC_137273.1:9975070-10087570 GCF_053477335.1 Acartia tonsa | reverse complement strand
AGGCATTCCTCCCTCAACATATCTTTAGTATCCAGATAACTACCTCCCCCCTTTTTCAATGACCTTTTTCGTCTGATAGCAAATTGTTTTCTGCGACTTGGGTGTGTTAATGATCCCGTTACAGTTTTCAAAGATCCAAGGTCATTGCGATAGGGAAATATGGTTATTTAACTCTTTCTCCCTCTAGTGTTTTACTCTAACCCTCCCTCCAACCCTCAAATTGTACCTCATTAGCCATTAAAGTCTTAACTGTAAGAGCTTTATTTTCGCGTTTACTTAAAATACAAGGCATTCCCCCTACCCATCCCATTATATAAAGTAGTAAGCGTTTTTTGTCTGTCCCGAAGTATCTCGTTAACTGCTAAACCGATATTGTGTTGCTTTACAGTTAAGCTTCTTATAGGCATTGGGAAGGTTCTAAACTATTTTTGGGGAGGGTGTCTTCACCTCTTCCCCCCCCCAAAAAAAAATAAAATATTTTTCACTCTTTTGAAATTTAAAATAGGATGAGGTCGACTTTTCCCTTCCTACCTTAAGTGCCCCTAGAGGCTTCTAAGGGCGTAGCCGCTAGTACTCAATAAAACAGCAAATAGATCCGGGTCAGGTGATTAACTATTTGTAGATATGCTTTTCATTCTAGGGACACAGCCGTAGGGTTTAACATACCCTAATTATAGAGAAGTTGAATTTAGCAACGTTTTATCCACTTATTTTAGAGTCATTACGCAGCCTCAAAAACTTTTAAAATTTAAAAAAGATAAAATTGTAGGTTCACGCTTCTATGCTTCAATGAAATTTAGGGGTATACCTCACTCCTACAAATAATTTTAATAGCAGTTTTAGTGAAAGATTCACCAACGTTGCAACTTTTGTTTTCTGGAACAAAATCGCAATCCACTTATACATTGTAGCTTTAGCTTTTAAGTATTATGGTTATTCTTTGGTTTTAAAACTTTGGGTACTTGTATCTAATCCTTATTGCTTTAATTTTTCCTTATCTACAAAAGGGTTATTTTTTTAACATAATTGTTGTTATACTTTAATTTATAGCCTTCTAGTGGCTGCGCCTCTAGCATCTAGGGGCTCTATTTTAGGAGGAATATGGCACAAAAATAGCCTAAAACCATCTTGGGATTTATAAGAAGCTTCCATATAAAGGAAGGATAGTATCTTTAAATAAACATTTTATTCAACCTATTATTAGATTAAGACACTTTTGCTATCTTTAACAAAAGTTGTTTTTGTAAGGCACCATTTTCAAAAATCTTTTTTTAATGAGAGGTCATTTTAGCCTCCACTCTTGGGGGGGGGAGTCAAGCGTAACACGTTTTCATGGAGTAATTATTAAGAGTAGAACCTGCGACTGTGGCGTAACACGTAACGCATCCGCTAGTTGTCGGGAATGTGATAAGTTCGAATCTCGGCCCAACACAAATGGTTCCTACTGTTGCTATGTCAGATTCACGATATAGATAGTTAGAGTAGGGGAAATGCCTTGGTCCAAAACAGGCGCAACTCATAGAAATATTTGGTTCACACGTCATATAGCAATATTAACGAAAAAATTGTCAACTTTTCTTTGAAGTGGAGAAACTCTTCACTGATGAATTGAAAAGAGAATAACTTTAATCAACATGTTTTGATTGAATTATTTATTTGGTAAAACTGTCATAGATTAATATTAAAAGCAAATTATAGCCTAAACTTTAATTCTGTATTCAAAAGTTTGTATTTTTTAACTCTTTTTCATATTCCTCTTTGAATGTGTCTACTCCCTACTATTTAACTTTTGGATAAAAAGGTAAAAACTATTTGGAGGACAAAAGTATAATCTTTCGTCTTTAGAAATTAAGATTATTTCATTTTTTAACATCTATTTCAACCCATTAAATATTTGATGTTTAAGATCCAAAACATGGCAGTGTTGCCAGCAAAAAAAAGTAGTAGTTTGTATTAATCTCGATAATCAATAAACCTATTAATTTAGTATAATGGAAGCTTTATTTCTATTTTTGATGTTTTTAAGCTATTTTGTTTTAAAATTGACTAAATTATAATCTTTCATCTTTAGAAATAAGATCATTTCATTTTTTAACATCTTTTTATACCCATTAAATATTTGATTTTTAAGATCTAAAATATGGCTGTGTTGCCAGCAAAAAAAAGTAGTAGTTTGTATTAATCTTGATAATCAATAAACCTATTAATTTAGTATAATTGAAGCTTTATTTTTATTTTTTATGTTTTTAAGCTATTTTGTTTTTAAATTGACAAAAGTATAATATTTCGTCTTCAGAAAAAAAGATAATTTAATTTTTTTAACATCTATTTCATGCCATTAAATATTTGATGTTAAGATAAAAAAAATGACTGTGTTGCCAGCAAAAAAAAGTAGTAGTTTGTATTAATCTCGATAATCAATAAACCTATTGATTTAGTATAATGGAAGCTTTATTTCTATTTTTGATGTTTTTAAGCTATTTTGTTTTAAAATCGACAAAAGTATAATCTTTCGTCTTTAGAAAAAAAAGATAATTTAATTTTTTTAACATCTATTTCAACCCATGAAATCTTTAGTATAATAAAAGCTTTATTTCTATTTTTGATGTTTTTAATCTATTTTGATTTTAAATTTAATTAATGGGATGGTTTTAGCATATTTTACTGACCTCCCTTACCTATTTGGGTTCTGTCATTAGTACTATTTAAAGAGAAAGTAATCGTCACTCAGTTTAGAGATAAACATGTACTATTATTGGTTCCAGGACAAACGCAGGAGTCCCAAACGTCGGAGTGGACAAACGCAGGAGTGTTAGAATATTAATTTATAAAGTATTTTTATACAGATTAGGTTAGGTTAAGATATGAATGAACAAATAAGCCCCCCGCAGGGGTTAGGCATTTAAAAAACCTATAAGATGGTCTAAAATAGGTTAGGTTAGGTTAAGTGTCCACTCCTACGTTTGTCCACTCCGACGTTTGGGACTTCTGCGTTTGTCGTAGGATCTTTTATTTTTTCTAGATTGCTTAGAATTAAGCTACACACATTTTTGCTGCACTAAACTGTTCTTAATTTTGACCATACGCAAAGTATAAATAAAAGCATAAATACGAACAGTTTGACTTAAAAATCGCATTTGACAACAACCCACCACCTAATTTTACAGAATTAATCAAAGAAATTACGTGCTTTATCGTCCAGTGTACTATCCTGCCTCCATGGTGTTGTTGTAATCCCACGTGGATAAACATTTTAAATCTGCAATATTTCTGTGTTAAAGTGTTTAGTCAAAACAACCACCAAAAATTTGTTGGGATCAGCAGGGGGGAGGGGACAATGGGCTGTATCATAATAACGTTTTCTTATTTGTTGGCTTAACAATTTTGGGGACTTGGTTGGTGCATTAAGTTGAGTGTTCAAAAGTTTCAACCACTAATTTTAATCTACAAAAGGGATGATATTCTTGTTAATCATGATTGGGGTTGTACATCAATTTATCGGCAATTGTCTTATCCCTTTAGATCCCTGCCTCCTTCCCCACATAAATATGCAAAGTTCCTTCGCTACTAAGAACACAAGGAAACTGTGGAAATGTTTGGACACTCGCATGTTCTTTCCTTCCGCTAGCCTGAAAGATATTGAGCATGTAAAGAATCAGCAAAAAAGACACTTTCAGTCTTGACCCAATTTTAAAGAGGACCGTGTAACGGCACCAAAAATGTGTCCAATTACATTCTGAACAAATCCTATTTTATTTAGAATAGGTTGGATGTCCGTTTGTGTGTTGTACATTCATTAAGATCTCGTAAATGTCTAGGCTAATTGTTATTTTTCAGAAAAATTTGTATAAAAACGTCCAGGGTAGGTTTTAAGTTAATTTACAAATGTCTACGTTTTTACCCGACCCCCTACAACAAAAATAAGAAATAACACTCTCTTTAAACAATATAAGGTGTTTTCCTACCCATTTTAGGGACCATGCTTCTAGAGGCTCGAGGCAAAGAAAATAATTTATCTTCGCATGTTTGCGTAGTATTTAATAAGGACTTACGCAACAACTAAAAATTATATAAAAAGATAAAATATTTAATGCTATTGTAGTTCCTTATTTTAGAAGTTACTTTAGCAGAAAAAAATAACTACACAAGCAATATCTGTAGGCTATTAAATAGACCCATTTTCGTGCTTTTTAAAAAATCCGCCACTATCCTTTCATCGGTGTTTATTTGTACGTTTGTCTGATAGTTTAACGTGCAGTACACAAGCCTACGCAATCATGATATATTATAGAGTACGCCTCTAGCATCTAGGGTGTCTGTATTTAAAAGGTAGAAAAAGGCTAAAAAATTGCCTAAAACCATCCAATGACCTATGAAAAGTTTCTCTAAAATGACGAGCTATATTGGATCAATAGTATTGTAATCTTAAGCTACACAAATAAACTTACTAATTTATACAATATAATACTTTTCTTTCATTATAGTTTTTAATATATTAATTTCTGTTTAAAGTAAGTGTATTAGTATCTTTTGACTTTAGGAAAGCGTTTGACTCATACCCATGAGAAAAAATCTACAATAAGCCTAGCGTCAGGGAGGAAGGGGACATTGGACTATAGACTATACTGGTACCCAAAGCTTTTAAAACATACCTAATGACCTTGAGTACTTTTGTCAAATCTTGATTGGATTGTACAAACTAGAATTGTTCAAACTTCTCTTAATATCTAACTTTTGAAAGATCAGAATTTTTTAAAAAGGGGTGCTGATGTTATTTCAATGGGAAATTATTTACTTTTGGGTTTAAATTACTAGTAAACAAGAATTTTTGTCTAAAACTACACTTTTAATTTTTCCCCAGTTACACGAGAAATATTCATGTTTTAGTCAGTCCAGGGCAAGGATATAAATTCTAAAAAACAAGGACGATTTCTTTTAAAGAAAGCGAAGATTAGAGCATTCATTAAATGAGAGATTGTCAGAAATAGTAAGAAAGAGAAAAGAGGAGGGGGAGAGAGAAAGAGATGGAGAAAGAATGATAAAAATAGAGGAGGAAAATAAGATTTAAAATTATTTGCAATTTTTGTGATCTATATATCTCTCCCTTTTACCCTCAATATAATACTCAGAAAATAGCTTAAAGTAATTTCAAAGCATTTTAGCATTTGTAGCTCCTATGTAACTTATTATCCTACGCTCAACTGTGGCGTAACATGTAGCGCATCCGCTCGTTGTCGGGAAAGTGATCGGTTCGAATCTCGGTCCAACACCACGTCATAACTATAGACGTTAAAAATGGTTCCTACCGCTGCTATGTCAGGCGCGCGACATAAATAATACTATTTATGAACATAACTATTCTTGTTAGAATAATTTATTGTTTTAGGGATTTAATTAGGGGATAAACAAGGAAAACCCATTCGAAAATGTTAAGTGTATTAACCCAAGATAAACAATCTCTCAATCATTCATTAATGTTATAAGTCAGCTATAGACCAGAGATCTAAAGGAATAAGGCAATGGCTAAAAGTTGATATACATCCCCAATGTTGATAAACAAAATTACCCCTTCTGTAGATTATAATTAGTGGTTGAAATGTTTGAACACTCAGCTTAGTCAATCAACCAATTAAAATTCACTAGTTCCCAAACGTTATTGAGCCAACACATAAGAAAACGTTAGTATACAACTTTGGGGACTAGTATGACAATATATTGAGTTTGATTGACCATCTAGGATAGTAAATCTATTTTTAGTATTTTCAAGCTTTAAATTAAACTCATCATGAAATAATTTATTTGTCCAAAAGTAAGGGTGGTCGTGATTAACTCCCCAAATGTATTTCTTTTCAAAAGATTTTGAGGGGTATATGTACAGTTTTCAGAAAGGTTGCTATATTACACAGCATAGAACCTGATATAAAGAAATATAAAGGTATTTTTAGGCCATTACTCTTATAGTTTTTTGTTTCGTTTATGATTGCCTAAAAAAATTTGATATATTACAAGCTTTTTTATGATTTTGATATTCAAAAGCAATTATGAAATTACTCATTATAAAATTAAGTGTTATTCAAGTACTAAAAGAAAAGAAAAAAGTAATTATCTCGCTGAGGCGGGGTTATCTTTCGATTTATCACATAATCTAGAGAACCGATTACCGATGTATTACACAGGAACTGCGATTTTAAATATCCCCCAAAAAAGACAAATATTTACAATTTTGAAAGTACTTGTCTATAATATACTTTTTCACGGCTAATTTTGAAAAAATGCTCTGATGTTTCTACAAAATGATTCATTTCAAATTTTTGAAACCTCTAGAAAAGCTGTGTGTGGGGGGGGGTGAGTTAATCTTTATATCGTAAAGGAAAGGACGTTCAAGCTTTTTTGATTTGTGGGAGGAGGGGGGGGGGGAGGTTAATCTTTATATCATAGAAGGGAAGACGTCCAAGCTTTTTTTATTGGGGGGGGGGGGGGGTAAAAATTGAAAATCAAAATTCATTTAGGGGGAAGAGGGGGTAATCACCCCTTTACCCTCGTCCTATTGAACTCCCTGTGGCCAAGATCCGAATTATACATCTCCAAGAGCAAGCTCATTGTCTCCTATGAAAAAAATATTCGGCGCTTTCAGACAAATAACCGATGGAGCACTGGTACCCCCCCCCCACCTCATTTAAAAATTAATTAAAATTATGTGGGGGTGTTTTTTTCTCATGCCAATCACCTGCAAGGGGTTCTAACCCTTCGGAGCTACCCATATCCCAACCTAACCGGATCTAAAGTAATAAACAAACAACTGATAAACTTAAATGTTCCCTTATTTTCAACTTTTAATGGAGGTGGGGTATCAATGCTGAAAATGGTACTTTATGTGAAAGTGCCAACAGTTCCAAGTATAACTCTGCTACATATAACCCGCGATCGTGGCTCAACACGTAGAGCATACGCTTGTCCCAAGGGAGGTGATAGGTTCGAATCTCGGGCCGACACCGCGTCATAACTAAAGACGTTAATAAATGATTCCTCCTGCTGCTATGTCTGGTGCGCGACATAAATAGTAAGAGAAGGGGGAATGCCGTGGCCCATAAACAGGCGCAATTCACTACCATGCACAGTTAGGACTACTCATACAAAGGTCAATCAAAGGGTTGGTTGTCTGGTGGTTGTATCTGATGCTCTGGATTCTCTAGATGATCACTTAAAATCCAAGGAGAATACCGCCCTTACGAAGCAATGGTAAATAACTTTGCTATAAAAAAAAATCCAAAGACTAAGTGATTCTGTTAGAACACTTTGAAGGAAAATACCTGTGTAAATGATACTTTAGTTTTAAAAAGAAAATTGGCTTATTTTACACTAATTTTTCCTCAAGTCTGCCATGTAAAACCTGAAATTCCTGCGTTGATATTATATATCATAATTAATGACGACTTATCTACTTGATATTGTTGACATTATGACATTCAAAACGTGTTAATAGTCAGGGAGGGAGAGGACAATGGGCTGTTAATTGCACTAGACCCCAAAGTCTTGTAATAACGTTTTATTATTCGTTGGCTTAACAACCTTGGGGACTTTTATTGAATTTTGACTGGATGTTGCAATTAGATAAGTGTCACAACTTTTTTTTACCCACTAATTGTTATCTACAGATGGGATAATTTTGTGTATAATCATTGGGTACGTATGTCAATTTATAGGCCATTGTCTTGTCCCTTTAAATCCTGGTTACTAATATTCATATGTCGATATAATGTTAGGATAAAAGTTTAACAGGTAAAACTAGGTAATTGTTATTTATTGCATCGTATTATAAACAGCTTTCCGCAGATATAAAAAATTAAAAATGCACAGTTATAAGATTTTTACCAGTTTTTTTAGACCCTAGAGAAATGCCGAAGGCACGGTCTAAAAATCTGGTTTTATTCTGTTTATTGTACATTTTTGTATTCGTAGAAAACTGGATATAATACGATGCTAAACACAATATTTCAGTATGGCTTAGAACCGGTTCTAATCCACCGGATATTAATCGGTTTCGAAGCCATACTGGAAAGAATGTTACTTATCCTTTAATTGATCTGAAGGTCTTCTAGACAATTAAAAAATTTAAATAGAGGAATTTTTAAAGTAAATAGAAACAAGGAAAATTCTTTAAGCAAAATTAAATATTGGCCTGCAGTGGCGTGTACAGGGTTTTACCTTGGAGAGGTAAAAGTTTAGGTCTAATTAAGGGCCAAGGCGTTCCGTCTCCTCTGCTTTTTCTACCTAATTATAAAACATAGCTTAAAACCACTGCTGGACCAATATCTATATTTCCTGAAGAGTAGAGTCCAATCGGTTCTCTGGATTCTGAGATCTTAAGCTTAAAACAGACGGACAGGCAGACAGACATCATTCTACTTTGTATTGAAGAATTTCCAATCTTAAATGATAATGCATGTGGTCTATAAAAACTAATAAATTTTATAAAAAAAAACTTTTTTTAGAGTTTTTTTTTAGATTAGGTTAGGTTAAGAAATGGTTGGTACGGCCCCGCATTTAATTATTGTTTGTAATAAAAAAATGAGGCATTTTACAAAAAGTTATATTAAATATTACGTTTTAAATTGTCTCAAAAAAACTTTTTATGTTACTATAAGGAAAAGGAAAAAACTATACAAGAAGAAAACTAATATAACAATTAGTTTCATAAAACTTTTATTTAACCTTTCTCGTAACTATAAAAAAACAACTTTTATTTAACCTTTCTCGTAACTATAAAAAGAAGAGTTTTGTCCGTAAGTAGCGCAGCGATAACAAAAGGGATAATTTAACACCCCGATAGAAAAATAGCTTAGAACCATACCAAGGATTAAATATAAAAGAATGGCCTAAAACTATCCTGGAATATTTGTGAAGCTTGCACTAGCTGGAGAACTCTATAATTCAGTAGTAAATGAAATCTTAAGCTACAGACAAAAAAACTTTACTTCTTTATATAATAGGAAAGCATCGAGAAGTTCTAGTATACCCTCTTTGCTCTCTAAACATAAAGAAAGTGGTAGTGGGGGGGGCACTACCCCGTCAGGCTCCCCTCCTCAAAAGTATAATTACACGCCTCTAACGACCTTGCTACCACCGTATTTCATGACTTATTGCCTAGAAAAGTTGTATCAAAGTTTTATTACTTGTCATTGCTTTTCTTACAGGAATATGGGGATTCGGGTATCTAAAGGGATAAGACAATGGCCGATACATTGATGTGTATCTCCAATTATATGATACACAAAATCACCCCACTTTTGTAGATTACAAGTAGTGGTTGAAACGTTCGTACACTCAGCTTAATGAATCAACCAATTAAAATTCAATAAAAGTCTCTAAAGTTGTCAAGCCAACGTTTTACAACGTTACTATAAAACTTTAAGGACTAGTGTAATAAACAGCCCATTGTCCCCTTCATTTTTATTTAAATTACTGATGGTTTTCATCTAGGCCAAAAGCAAAATCCTTTTTCAATGCCTATTTATATTCTACATTTGTCAACATTCGTCTATCTCGCGATTTCTCTTGAGAGGGAGGTTGTACCCACCCCCCAAATAGTTGCAAACCTTCCCCGGACCTATCAGAAGTTACATCATAACGGAGAACCGGTTAGCAGAATCCTTCAGATAGTCAGACACACAGACAAACCAACACACATCCTGTGAGTTTTATATAAGGATTGAACATTAACAATTTTTAATTAAATATATTTTCGTCTAATCTCTTTATTCTTGATTAAGAATAACTTTGTTATTGATATTTTATTACTATTTTTTTTGTTATCGATGCTACTCAATAATAAGTGTGCGTCAGTATGCATTTAATTTGCATCTATAGCATCTAGGAACTTCTAAATGGGAAAGAAAGTGGCAGAAAAATAGTCTAAAACCATCCTAGTAAAGCTTTTCAAAAATGGAAAAATTAATTGGTTCAGCGGTTAACGTTATCTTAACGGGAAAAAAACATAAAAATAGTTATTTCTCGCATCGTATTATAAACGGCTTTCCGCGGATATAGAATGTACAATAGCACCTCGGGGCTAAAAAACTGGTTTTAATCTTATAATTGTACATTCTATATCCGCGGAAAGCTGGATATAATACGATGCTAGACATAGTTTTTTCGCATGGATGAGAACCGGTTCTAATCCACCGGAATAGAATCGGTTTCCAAAAATTAAAATTACCCTCAATATATTTATTGTTTATTTTATTATCCGTCACCGTCATAGTTTGTTTTGTAATGCAGTACTTCTTATGAATTTAATTTAAAATTATTACACTAGAAATATTTCTTAAAATTTAAGTAAAAAATCCTATGTAGAATTTAATAGAAAGGACAGTTCAACTTACAATTTAAGTTTACATATGTTATAATTTTCGTTGGTTTAAAAACGTTGATTAAGATTCGTTCAAACTATCAGTGTCCAAACTTTTCAACCAATAATCTTTATCAGCAAAAGAGGTATTTGTGTTTATGATCATTACATCAATTTATTATCCATTATCTTATCCCTTAATCTCCCTGCAAGTTCCCAATTTATTATCTTCCCTCCCTCCGTGTTTTATACTCTTTCTTGTAACTAGTTTCCCCCCCCCCCATAGCAATTTTGGACAACAAATTTTATTCTCAAGACTTGTACTTTTTGATTTTGCAGTAGTGATTAGACAACGGAGAAGATGATTAAAGTCCCTCCACAGGTTATGACGTTATACGATAAAATAGCCAATGAGAGGCCAGTATACACTGTAATTGACCAATGATAAAATTTATGCTGGCCTCTCATTGGTTATTTTATCGTATGACGTCATAATCTGTGGAGGGACTTTAATCATGTTCGAAAATTGATGATAATTTGATGTTTGTAGATTCACTATGATTGTATTCAATAGTTTTATATACACAATCTCTCAATCGTTGGCTTTACAGAATTAAAATTATCCTAAAACCTTTAGTTTTTAAACATATCCACAAATAGATAGGAGATGGCGAAAAAATTATCTACTTCTACCCGAAGACTAAAGTTTGAAAAGAAATAGCCTAAAACCACCCAATCAAGACATTTGTAAAGCTTTACTTAAATAAAGAACAAAAGCAGTTTAGAGATATAAACTTTCTATTGGTCTTTCTGTAGCTTAAGATCTCGCTGACCACTGGACGGACATAAATCTATCTTACAATGAAGCTTCTTATAGGTCAAGGAAAGTTAATTAACTATTTTGGGGAAGGGTACATCAACAAAGATAAATCTCCCTGGAAAAAAATATCCTTCCTCAAATAGTTTTTTTTTACTTTTTCTTTTTAAAAGTAAAGGTTCGACTCCCCTTCCTCTTCCTCTAGGGGAACTTGAGTGGGAGGGAGTTGAATTGAATGACACAATTTTCTATATCAGATTTTTTTTTATTTAAAAAGATTTTTGAGGAAGTTTTTTTTTTGCTCTCCCCCCCCCCCCCCCCTCCCGCTTTTTAAATATTTTTTTTTGCTGGGGGGGGGGGAAGATTTTTTCTAGGGTCAATTTATCTTGGGAGGGTGGTGGCACCCTGTATAGGAAAATTATAGCGGTTCAGCGGTTAGTGAGATCCTTCGATACAACCAAACAATCAAACAGATAGACAATACATCCTATTACTTTAGTATAAGGATATAATAGAATATAATGTGTACAAACGTACAAAGTGTGTCTTGTCGACCGCAATTGTCTATTTATCATTATTGAAAATGTCGCATGATCGAGTCAAGTGTACTTTTCTTCAGGGATACAGATATGGGACAGTGTGGCCAAAAAATGATACACTCACCGATTTTTATCTGTATAATTGATATATTATAATCATTTACGGTGGAGGGGGATAGAATAATTGGGTATCAACGCCTCTTAAGGGGCGTTTCATCGTATTTTCACAGACGCTTTTGATAGGTTATGTTAGGTTATTAGGTGGTTGCCCCGCACGAATAGAGCCCACAGTAGTAGGGGCTAGAAATAGGAGAAAATCTACTGTGAAAATACGACGAAACGCCCCTTAAGGGGCCTCGAAAGGGACTAGACCCGAATAAATTATAATCAATTGTCCTGTCCCTGTATTCCTGTTTTTTCTCCGTGACCTAATTTCTGTCACTATCAGAAGACTTAAATATAATAGATAGTTTAGTAATAGATGGTCAAAATTTTTTTTATAGAAATTATCCCAGCTCCTATTAGAGCTAGAGGGCTAATAGATTTTGTGCCATGTTTGATAATAAATTTCCGACTACAAGTGAGTCAAAGTAAAATTTCGCCTCCTTCACCCTTTTAATTACCAACCTTTGTTATTAGATTTTTTTACAATAAAAAATGCTAGTCACACAAGGCTTTTAAAGATTTCTGTAGACCTGGAGGATCAGGACCTGGTGGATCATACCTGAAACTTGAAATTGACTTTAACACATATGTTTTATATATGGATTTACTGCTAGAGGATATTCTTGTATTTTTATATGATAAAATGCTTTGTTTAAGTCAAAAAATAGTTTTGCATTAAACGCCACCCCTCTGACGTCAAGGGTTAATATTAGCATTTTTTTAAAGGAAAACTCTGCCTCTGATGACACCTTAGACGTTACTATACGGTTTTTTATTGGTCTTAGTCGGGTTTTATGCTATTGTCAAGGAACAGGTCGAAATACTTTAAATTGCCCTTCTTGATGTTTGGTTATCTAATCTTGATATATCGATAGGTTTTAACCCTTACAGATCGGGGGGGGGGGAGGCTCCAATAGCCCCCCCCCCCTCTAGTTTTTTCAATCTCATTTTTTTTGTAGGTAAGATGGAGAGCTGTAACTTCATGACTTTTTAAGTTTAGTAATTATACGTCGGCAAGAGTTGATTTTATTAGGATATCTGGTCTGTGTCGGTCGTGGTGTCCGGTCAAAGTCGGTTGGGTAGCAAAAAAAATTAGAAAAATTGGGAATTGGGGCCCGATCTGTAAGGGTTAATGTCTTGCTGTTTTTATGTTTTAAACATTATATAAGCATGATTATATTAGCACTGTCTACACTAAAAATATCAAACCTCGTTTATGGATCTTTGATAACACTTTAGAGGTTGCACTACTACTTTATATAGGTCTTAGTCAAGATTTAGGCTATTGTCAAGGGGCAGGTTAACATTTTGTAGAATATTTTTGTTGTTGGATGGTTATCTAACCTTTATATATCTATTGGGTTTACTCCAAGTAACATAAACTAAAGTAACACGTCAATACTCCCCCACCCCTTTTTTTTCCCACCCCTTCCTCATTTAAATTGCGAATCTTTTATACAATCAACATCTGTCTTTCAGTAGTAGCTGAAATTTGTAAATTTAAGCAAGTTAAAATCATCCTTTCGATTTCCAACTTTGTACGAAGATTTCTGTAATTAAAGTGAATAATTTATAAATCGCAGCAACCCTATTATCAGATAATCATTTTTGAGCGATGAACAATATTTTTAGATAAAGTTTCAAATCAGAAAAATGGTAATGTTGTCATCCTTGTTTAAAAATATTTTGAAGGAAAACAAGAGTATTTAAAAAACAATTGACCCCAAGGGAAAGAGAGAGAGAGAGAGAGGGAGATGGAGAGGGAGAGAGAGAGAGAGAGAGAGAGAGAGGAAAAGCAAGCGAGATGAAAAATATAATAAGAGGACAAATTTAGCTTTTTAAAGATCTTTTAAATTTTAAATCACTTTTAATTTTTAGGAAAGCTTTCACGAAAATTAGTGTTTTAAGCGGGGATTTCAAGCTAGGACAATGGTCAGCAAAGTATATTCCTCAAAATTCTTATAATAACAAGAATGACAACATCCATAAAAGCGAAGCTCTAAAATGGAAGGACAAACGAACATTAACACTCGCAGATTGTCAGAACTGAATAGACTTAATATTAAATATTATAAATATTAATATTAAATACACTATACTGTTTAAGGACATACTGACGTTTTTAGGACTTGATTATAGAGATGCTTCGCCTTTAAAAATTTGGAGGGTTTTAATTTTTTGGGTGAAGAAGATAATTGTTGTTAACTTTTACAACATCTGTGTGCGCTTTTTAATTATAAGTGTGCGATATTCCTAAGCATTTTATTTTATAGAATGGCGATTCTTTGGACTATCAGGCACAATGTAACACCTATTATTAACTACTTTATATTGTTACTGTCCGATTGTCTGATTTGTTAATTTGCTTTATTGTTTTCTGAATACTTTTATGAAATCTTGAAGGGCTTGTTCAAACCATCGGGGTCCTAAAAATTCATCCAATTACTTTTTTATTATCATCTGGAAAAAAATCAACTTTTCCTCCACTGCCTTATCCCCTCCCTGTTGTTACTGCACAACTGTTGGGTATAATTGTCCTTGTTTCAATTTTCATTCATGAGTACAAATTCCAGGGATCTTAAGGGATAAGACAAAGAGTTGATAAATTTATGTACATCCCCAATGTTAGTAAACAAAATAACACCTTGTAGATTACAATTATTGGTTGGAAAGATTAGATACAGCTAGTAGGGACCAACCAATTGAGATTTAATACTAGTTCCCAAAGGGTACTAGTATATTTTAAATTCCCCCTCCCCCTCCCTGAGAAATTCTAATTGCAGCAAATATGCAAAGGGGTTTATACACTTTCGCAAATGTTAATCATTATACAATCATCAAAAACTGCATATTATTACAATAACATTTGATATATAATTAAATAGATGTTCCACAAGATTTTAATGTACTCTAATTAAGTGTTACTCCCAGCTGGCTGAAATAACAATGCTCCCGTTATCCACTCTCTTCCCAAACTACTGTATCTATATCCATTACAATGGTATAAGCTATCATTTCTCCTTTTGATATTCAAAACAAATACCCTTATTTATTTACTATTGTTTCTTTTAAGCTACTCCATAACCCACTATGTCTGTCTGTCCGTCCGTCTATTTGTAAAGCGCAATGGAGGAAATGAACTTTACTCAGCTGCTATCAAAGCTAACCACTGATTTTTTTTTTCCTATTCATATTTCTATCATTATTGAGCATATATTTAAATCAAAATTTATTGCAGTTAGACTTTTTTTAACCAACTTTTTACCCACTTTCATTCTTTGACCGATAGTGCGGAAATTAAGTCACTCCGTATTATGCAAGCACTGTATTTCAGGAGTAGTAAGGAATCGACATAGGGGAAATTATAAAATGTATTAAAAATTGCTATGGAATATCCGGGATGGGGATAATAGGAAGAGTTAAATTAATCTTTAATCCATTTTTCTATCTAATAGAATTCAAAAATTTAATATATATTGGGTTAAAGATCAGATGAGTATAATATATAAATCACTTTGCCGGATTTTTCCGCCTTCATAGGGAAGCTTCTTTTCAAAGCTGACACTTTTTTATTTATTTTGTTTGTTTATTCTCTAAAATCGATGTCCACGAAAAAGGCAATATTTAAACTTATATATATGCTCCTTATAAGCCTGGAAATCTGCAGTCGCATTTGAACTGTTACCACAAAAACGATAATATTTTTAATAGTTATTTCTCGTATCGTATTATAAACGGCTTTCCGCGGATATAGAATGTACAATTATAAGATTAAAACTAGTTTTTTTAGCCCCGTGGTGCCGAAGGCACCGGCTAAAAAAAAAAGTTTTAATCTTATGATTGTACATTTCTATATTCGTAGAAAACTGGATTTAATACGATGCTAGACATAGTTTTTTCGTATTCATGAGAACCGGTTCCTATCCACCGGATTCAAATGAATACGAGAAAAAATATTATTTCATTCTTAAAAAGTAGGTAGTGTGTTTTTATATTTGTTATGAAAAAGACTTTAACTGGAAATGCCTTAGCCAATGAAACAGCCAATGAACAGCTTGAACTTGCAGATAAAGGTTGTATAGTTAAACATTTGTTTGAAATCGTCTAGGTATTAAAACAATAATTTGTTATTTTTTTTTAACAAATTTTCTGTATTTCTTAAATATCAATGTTTTAGCATGTTGCTGCGCTATTTTTAACTCAAAAATCATTGTATTTCTGTATAAACACCATCCTGCATTAGAAAGAATTCTAATTAAATTTGACATTGATTTGACCTATTATACTATTGTTGCAGTTCAATGACAAAATTCCCAATGATTTCAAATTGGCCAATAAACCCCCCCCCCCCCTCTGCAATCATTTCTATTAATATCAACTTTATAATTGATTTTCGTCCATTTAGTCAGATAGTGTTTCTATCATATTTTATATGGAAATTAGCTTTTTGGTTTAAAAAATTAATGTGTTCGGCAAAGTGGTGGAGGTCCAAAGAGAGGGGACAATGTGCTATTTATTACTTTAGTCCCCAAAGTTCTTATTCGTTGGGAACTTTAGTAAATTTGTATTGGTTGGTTTATATAGTTGAGTGTTCAAACGTTTCAACCAATAATTTTAATTTAAAGAAGGGGCAGTAATTTTATGATCATCATTGGGGATGTACATCCATTTATCGGCCATTGTCTTATCCCTTTAGATCCCTGGGGAGCGACAATAAAATCAAACAACTGGGATATTGCCAGTTAAATAGTTGAAATTGACCAGTTAGTAGGCATACTCCTCAAATATCATGACCGGTAGTCAGATAGATAGATAGATAGATAGATAGATAGATAGATAGATAGATAGATAGATAGATAGATAGATAGATAGATAGATAGATAGATAGATAGATAGATAGATAGATAGATAGATAGATAGATAGATAGATAGATAGATAGATAGATAGATAGATAGATAGATAGAGATTTTGGACTAAGGGAGGTGCGTAAGGAGGTGTTCAAATATTTTCGCATCCCACTCGCAAAACCCTCTACACGCCACTGCTTTATTATAGGAAAACTAAGGTCCTAAGAAAATTGTTGCGTGTTCAAAATTGACAGTACATTCGTAATGTATGAAGGAGAATTTTTATTATTCATTGAAATTTGAATTGAAATACTACGTAATACGTATGTACGTTATAGGGTTTCAAAATTCATTGACATTGTTGGATTTACGTACAAATATGAGGATGCATATGTAATAGAAATGTACAGGAGCATTCCTATGGCAGGGGTAGAGGAAAAATAATCCCCCTAAAACCCTCTTTAACCTCATCGTGAAAATGAAACGCCCCCTTTAACTTCTGTAATACAACCTATTTATTCTTTTTGTTTTTAGTTTAGGGTGGGTTGTCAAATTGTTAGGTGTTTTTTGCACCACCCCATGGCAAAATCCTGTGCACTCCACTGGATATGCTTAAAATTGGTCAGCTGAATTCTAGTTGCCGATTGTGTACATAGCACCCTCATCCTATCTCAATAATTAATACTAGATAAAAAAGCTTCAAACTTCAAAAAAAATCAAAACTTGAAAAATTAAAATTTTTATACATTATATCGCTTCTCAATTTGACCGTAGTAGCTGAAAATAGGTTTTGCAATAGTTGGGTTATCTGCTGTACAACTTCGGAAATTAGGACAGGAATGGGTAATCAATTTTCAGTTGATCTTAAAATTTGATTGGTCTTGTTCTCTTAAAGTAAATTTAAAATAATATTTATTTTTTTGATACACTCTATTATAATTTCGTGTACTTAAAGTACTTTTAAGTAAAGTGTTGTTATAAACTAACAGACTACAGTTATTTATTATTTTTTCCCTACTTTTTTTGTCTGTTTAAGTGCAAAAAACATTATTTAAAAATCCTCCAAAAGTCTATTAAAATTGTAGGTCTAACGACAGACACCTAGAAATTATTGGAATTGATCATTACTGATTGACCAAAATTGTAGACCAAATTAAGTAGACCAATAATATACCCAAGTATAAAAAGTACAATACGATACCAACTACAAAATATTGCATTAACAAAAAAACCTAACCACCGGAAAACTAAAATATACAAATCATCATGTAGTAGGAAAACTTAATCTTAAATAAGGCCCCCATCGAATTAAAGCCTGATTAGGTAAAGGGTTTATTATTACTCTGCCACGTATATTCTACATCCATTTTTTGGTTACCCACCTATTTTTTGGTTTTGTATCAACACTAAAAATATTGAAATAATAGTTATTTATCGTATCGTATTATAGACTACTTTCCGCGGATTTTAAAAGGTTTTTTAGCCCCGAGGGGACGTAGGGACGGTTTAAGAAAACTGGTTTCAATTTTATGATTTTCATTAATTATTCGGGGAAAATTGTTTGTAATATTATGCTATACCTATATTTTCAGTATGGCTGAGAGCCGATCTAATCCAGCGGATGTTAAACAGTTTTGTATCCACATTAAAAGAATTGAAAACTGAATTACCTAACTGAATTAGTCCAAAATATCAGAATAAAAACAACATATGTCTGTATGTTAGACCTGTTCATTAGTAACAATTTTTAGATTCGTAGCGTTTCTATAAGTATTCATATCCCTCGTTGACTATTTCCAATGGGAAATTTGTGTACCGCTATTAGAGTAAATGCTATTAGTGTGCCTTTTGAATATCCTATTATATAAGGTATTAAGCTTTTTTGTTTGTAGCGAAGGATCTCGCTAACCTTCTTATAGGTCCAGGAAAGGTTTTTAATAAACAATAAAAAAATAACTTTTATAAAGAAATATTGTTCTTACTTTTTCTTTTTAAAACTCACGGAAAAGAGTGGGGAAAGAAGCCTCTAGGGGCGTAACCGCTAGTATGGTAATAATGTATATAAGTGTTTAAGTTATATATAAATGGTCAAAGTTTTTCAGCATTCTAGATTTCAAAAATCTTAACACCCCTTTATTTTAATAATAGAAATAGAAGAATAGAAGCATATTCTAAACCCTTTTTTCGTCAAATTTAAGAAGGAACATTTCTAGCAGACAAAAGTGTTGTTTACTTTCGACTCAAGCTGATGTGGATTCTTAAGAAATTATAGACTCGCTACTCGATAGTGAGGCAAAATTATTTTTGTGAAAAATCATCCAAAAGCACATTAAAAATCTACAAAACTTAAACAAAATCATAAGTTAATAACCCTTTAAGATTTTGTTTAATTTTAGTAAATTTTTTTATTCGATTTTGGAGGATTTTTCACAAAAATAATTTTGTCTCACCAGCGAGTAGCCAGCCCAACTTTTTTTTTAAGAATCCACCTCGTTACTAAGCTTTCAAATTTAAACGAAATTTTTGGGCAATTAATTCTGATTCCGCAAAGCTTTCTACTAAGAAAATGTACTGTTTACAGCTGACTTTTATGTATGTATGAAATGAAAAAAACATGCCTTCGTAGTAAAATGTGTACACAATTTCAACCAATGAGATCCAATGTAAATTCCGATGCGATTCTCCTATTGGCTCAATCAGACATTCCCTCTCTTTCTTAGTACCTTTATTATTTTAATTTAATCTGTGTTTGTATTCTTTAAATTTTAAGGAGGGAGAGAACAACGACAATTAAATCAGTAAAGAACTCTTTCTCTATACAGCTTTCTAACTCTTTCTCTCTCGAGACTCGTCAAAGTGTCAAAATGAGCCTTGTGACGTCAATAAATCCATCTCTTTTTAAGGGGTTTCTTTCACACTACTCCTCTCATCTCTCCCTTTTATGACGTCACACGGCTCATTTGTCGAGTCTCTCTCTTTTCAGATGATGTTTATAGATTTTTTTATGTGGTTTTAAGCTATTTTCATGGCCTCCCCCGCCCTGCCCTAGAGGCAAGATTTGAAGTAATTAGTAATCCCAAATAATGAACTGGGCTATTAATGTGTGTATGTGTGTTTATGATTCGTATGTTTAAGAAGAATAAAATTCCTTTTTAAGATCAATCAACCATTTAGTCAAATAAATATTTACAGGGGTAATATGATAGGTCATTTCTGGAAAATAATCTTTAACCAAAATTAGAAAATAAAATGAGTGAGAGGGGGAAAAAAATTAACAATAATAAAAAATATACTAAAACCTTCCTAGGACCTTTTAGGATCGCTTCATATCTTGACGGACAAACAAAAAGCCTTACTACTTTACAGAATACATGTTCTTTCTTTCGTCCCCTTTTGTGGATTATTTTCTTTGTTAAAAAAAACTTGAAAACTGCTAGTTTTTACCAATCAATAAAGATTTAATAAAGTCCCAGCGTTTTTGACCCAACAAATGAGGGAATGTATTTATAACTTACGAACAATATCCCCTCTCACTCTATGAAAGTTACATATTGAAACGTAAAGACAACAAACCATAGTTTTAAAGTAGCCTCGCTTCTATTAATAATCCATACAATAAGAGTACTTTAAACAACACGAAATAAGTACATTCAAAGTAATTACAATTAAAGTTTTTTTTCTAAAGAATATGATTATTATCAGCTATTTTATTTCGATGATAGGATAACGCGAGGCCCAATTTTTTTAGTTGGAAATTGGACTGCAAATTATACTGATACCCAAAGTTATATAACCATGTTATCTAATTCCTTGGGTACTTTTATAATTTTAATTAGTTGGTTCCAAACTAGTGGTGTATAATCCTTTTAACTAATGATTTAATTTTACAGAAGGGATAATTTAGTTTATTATCATTATGGAAGTATTGTCTTATTCCTAGAGACCCCTTTAAAAATACGAACCAAAGAGACTTTATACTTTTAAAACTAGCGTACATTCTAAGTCGATGTATATAGTTATATACATGACATTAATAATAAGAGAAGAGGAACGCCTTGATTTACAAAAAGGCACATGCATAAATATAATTCGGTTCCATTGGAATTCAGCCCACACGGGATGCAACCCACGGAATTCAGCCCAGCGGGATTCAACCCAACGGTATTCAGCCCACACGGGATTCAACCCACGGTATTCAGTCCACACAGGATTCAACCCATGGTATTCAGTCCATACAGGACTCAACCCACGGAATTCAGTCCATACGGGACTCAACCCAAGGAATTCAGTCCATACGGGACTCAACCCACGGAATTCAGTCCACACGGGATTCAACCCATTATATATGTAAGATTATCAGTTTGAAAAAAAATATTTTTTTATTTGAGAACAAAATTTTTAGAAATTTTTTTTAAAAAGTTTTGAAAAAAGTTTTTGCAAATTTTTTTATTGTAGAAATTATTTTATAAAATATGCCTTATAAAAAAATTTGAGAAAAAAGAATTATTTTCTAAAAATTTGTTTCTCAAATTGAAAAAAAAATATTTGTTTTTAAAACTGAGAATTTTTTTTTTATATTGGGCACAGGTCTCCTTAGCAAAACCTTAGATTAAAAAAAATCTCGAAAGAAACGGACAACAGGGCCTTCAAATAGGGTACAGTGGTGGTCAGAATCCGTTGGAGATTAAATCTTAGCTGCTCCTTCTTGCCAGATATTGCAATTTGAAGTTTTGTGGTAAAAATGCCTAAAATTACAAGAATTCCAAGGATATATGCACAAGTGAACACCTTTATTCATCAAATAATAAGGGCAAGTCTAACATTTGAGGAGTTTAGATATCTCTTCATTTGTAAACTACACACTTCATCCCCATTTAAAACAATTTTTACTACTATAAGTGATGTTTTTAACTTTAAAGAGGTTTGCCCAATTTACAACTTTATCCTAAAGGCTGTTTCCCTGGAAAAAATTTCAGTTTAAGTTTACATATGGCCCAATTTACTTTTAGTTATTTTGCTCCCCCCCCCCCTTACTCTTACAACCTACAAACTTTAGGGTGGAGGGGGGGGGGGGAAGCATAGTAATACTATTATGTGTTTCTCAAAAACTAATTGAAGTATAGTGGGAAAAATTATTATGTAAGGTTTTTAGGCCAAAATTTTGTAGATATTATGTTGATCACCTTCTCTCCCCCTCCCCCTTGTCCTGACATAATTAGGGGGGGGGGGGGGGTGGCAGAAGATCATTCCAATGTGTTTTAAGAAAATATTTGAGATACATATAAAGCTTTTGGATTTGTATTGTTGTGGGACCCAAAGCTCTTTTACATATATTGCTGACCTCTTCCCCTCCCCTCATAAATCAAAAACATAAAATTTTGTAAAGAGAGAGTGGTTGGGTTGCAGTTGAAAGGTTACTACTATGGTGTGTTACTAAGAAACCACTAGAATTGTAGCAGCAAAGCAAATATGCTTTAGTAGGTCAAAAGTAATTTAACAAATTTTGCTAAAACCTCCTTCCAAGCCCCCTTTCCCTCCCTATTGCTTCACAATCTCTCCCCCCCCCCCCCTCCCTCCAAATAAGTAATAGAAGGGAGTATAGCAATACCCCTGTGATTTACTTTGAGATTACTCAAGATATAGACTACTTTTGGATTTAAACTTTAGTAGGTCCATAATTACTTCATAATTGAACAAATATTGCTGACCTTTCCCAAACCTCAACCAACCCCATCCAGAAAAGTTATATTGCTGCGCAATTTCCTCCACCCCCATAGAAAAATATTAAAATATTGCTTGCCCTCCCTCTACAGCTACTACCTCACCACCTGTGTTTTACTCAGAAACCACTATAGCAATAAGGAGCAAACATTGGAATAAAACTTTTAGATTTCAAATTGCTTTATATGTATTACCTATTCAATGTTGACAATAATTTTTTTTTTGTCCAATAGGCTGGAGGAGATTATATAGCAAAATAATTGTACTAGATTAGGAGGGTTGTAGTTGAAATAGATATTTATAAAATTAAATATAGCCTACATAAGTTAAAATATTAACCCTGAATATCTCCAGAGGTTTCTAAATAATATACAATATTATTTACCTATGCCACTAGCCACTACTTCCAACAGATGGAGAGGGGGGGGGGGGAGAAATTCAGCAATATTTGTAAAAGTAACTAATATCCCAAAAAAGCTTAAATCCAAAGTTTGCTTAATATAATTCAGTGATTTCAAAGTAAAACAAGAATATTTTCCATATCCACTGCCCCCCTCCTAATAACTTGTGGTCTAAGAAGGAGGGAGTGGGTTGGTTGCAGCAATATTTGCAAGTAAAGCTTATATATATCTTCAGTGCTATCTAAAGAACTCTTCTGCCTCTTTACCCACTTCCAATTAGATTTCATTAGGGGTGGGGGGGGGGGGGGGGAGGTGTAGTCAACAATATTTCCAGAAACTTTGGGCCTAAGAATCTTACATATATAATGTTTTCTTTCAATACTTCAGGTAGGTTGAGTAAAACATAATACTATTACTTTGCCCTCCCCCCTAAAATTTATGGGTTGCAAGAGGGGGTTGAAGGGGGGGGGGGAGGTTGAGAGTATTTTAAACATTAACTTTAGCTATATGTAAACTAGAACTGAGGTTTTCTTTACTGGTTCCAGGGTAACAGCCTCTAGATTAAAGTTGTAAACAGAACAATGTACCTTTTTCATTAAATAATTTCTTTAAAGAAACAAAATTTTCTAAATGGGGAGGGACTGTGTAGTTTACATATGCAGAGATATATAAACTCCTCAAATGTTAAACTCACCCTTTTTATTTGATGAATTAAGGTGTTTACTTATGCAAATATCCTTGGAATTCTTGTAATTGTAGGCATTTTTACCACAAAACTTCAAATTGCAATATCTGGCAAGAAGGAGCAGCTAAGATTTAATCTCCAACGGATTCTGACCACCACTGTACCCTATTTGAAGGCCCTGTTGTCCGTTTCTTTCGAGATTTTTTTTAATCTAAGGTTTTGTTAAGGAGACCTGTGTGGGTTGAATTCCGTGTGGACTGAATTCTCAGTTTTAAAAACAAATAATTTTTTTTTCACATTTGAGAAACAAATTTTTAGAAAATAATTCTTTTTTTCTCAAATTTTTTTATAAAGCATATTTTATAAAATAATTTCTACAATAAAAAAAATTTACATAAACTTTTTTCAAAACTTTTTTTTAAATTTTCTAAAAATTTAGTTCTTAAATTAAAAAAAAAATATTTTTGAAAACTGGTAATTTTATATATATAATGGGTTGAATCCCGTATGGACTGAATTCCATGGGTTGAGTTCCATATGGACTGAATTCCGTGGGTTGAGTCCCGTATGGACTGAATTCCATGGGTTGAGTCCCGTATGGACTGAATTCCGTGGGTTGAGTCCCGTTTGGACTGAATTCCGTGGGTTGAGTCCCATGTGGGCTGAATTACGTGTGGGCTGAATCCCGTGGGTTGAATCCCGTGTGGGCTGAATACCGTTGGGTTGAATCCCGCTGGTCTGAATTTCGTGGGTTGAATCCCGTGTGGACTGAATTCCAATGGAACCGATAAAATTATCTGATTGGTCTAATTTTTGGAATACTGATTCCTAGGACAACAAAGTACATTGTTATATGCGAAGCATCTCTATAATCAAGTCCTAAAAATGTAAGTATGTCCTTAAACAATATTCTGTATTTAAGCAGTTCTTCAGCAGATTTACTTACAATTTTGTTTCGATCGTCTTTTATTCATTTATATTCTGATTATTCAGTTCTGACACTATAGAAGTGTTAATGTCCGTTTGTCCTACCGTTTCAGTGCTTCGCTTTCATGGATGTTGTCATCCTTGTTTGGTATAATATTTATGTCATGTTATGTAGTTAACAAGATCTTTCCGTGCAAATCTACATTGATATCCTGTTACTTTTATACATACTAGCGGCTTCGCCCCTAGCCTCTAGGGGCTTTGCCCCAATAGATTTAATCAAACAAATTTTTCGTATTTTAGATTTTTTAAAAAAATTTAAAGAAAAAAAATTTGGGGGGGGGTAATTTTTTCCCCACTATTTTAATTTTAGTTTTAAAAGGAAATTTTTTTTTTTTTTTTGGGGGGGGTATTTTTCATTTTTTTGGGGGGGTTGGGGGTGTCCAAACAACCAAGAAAATAGTTATAAACCTTCCCTGGACCTATGAGAAGCTACCCTGTAAAGGAGAACCCAATCGGTTTAGCGGTTAGCGAGATCCTTCGCTACAAACAGACATCGTTCTACTTTGTATTATAGACATCTATAAAATTCATAAATAGAATGAAAAAAATATTTCAAAAAGCTAAAAAATTATAGTGTTATAATTTCAGACTTTCTTGGTCTGTTCGTTGATCCGTATCATTGATTTAGGCATGTTAGAATTGTCCCATAGATTTCAAACTTGGCATGGTTAATGATGATTCCTGTTACAGTAAGGTACAATTTGAAAATTAAAGTACTTACATGTGGAAAAGCGTCACTTTTAAAAATTGAGAAGGTTTTTTTACAACCCTTCCTATAATAAAGCAATTATAATAGGAAAACAGGTGGAAAAAATTATGTTAAATTAGCAATAACATTAAGTTTTAAAACGAAGCTTATCTTTGATTAGGTTCTGTACGTTCGTCCGTTAGGCATATTTGAATTGTCATATCTATTTCAAACTTTGGTGTATGATTCCTATAACAGTTAGGTACTTTCTATAAAGCATATCAACTCTATAATCGTTACCAGAAAGTCCGTACGTCCATTTAAAATGTGCTGAATTTTAACTTTTTATGATATAATTATCTTATTCGTCTAGTTTTTTTAACATAGATTCTTTATACAACAAGTTATAATATTTTTAATAAAGCATCTCTTTAATCAAGTCCTTAAAATGTAAGTTATTTTGTTTTTATACCTTTCAATTAATATTATTTTTAGTAAGTTTTGACACTCTACGAGTGTTCATGATTGTTTGTTCAACCGTTTTATTTCAGAAAGAAGTTGTATCAACTTTTTTGCTTTTTATTTAAGATAGCTAGCCGGTTCTTTCAGTAAGTAGTAGATGTAAAATTTTTCATAGAATTCAGATATGCAATCGGTTTTTTTGTAGACCTCTTATTTTTTAAGTAATTTAAGTTTTTTAAAAAAATAATTAAGTCGGTTTTAAGGTACTAAAACGCAACAAAATAAAAGAAGAAAATAGCCAGTATGAACAAAAATAGTAAGATCTTTAATTTGACACCTTACTTTTAAAATTCTGTTGAGTAATTGTTGAAAAAATCTATTTTTTTAACCTCGGTTTAATCAAAACATTAAACCTAAATATTTTCTCATACAGACATAAAAAATATGGGTTCATATATACCATTAGAATGAGAAAAATAATATGAATCCATTCTAAGCGAAATTAAAAAAGTTTGAAAAAATTGTAATAAAAAATAGAAAAAATAAAAAGTTTATTTTAAGAATTGTAACTACTAAACTAGCCAATCACAAATCGCAAAAATTGACGAATCGGGAAGCTTAATCTATAAAATTAACCTATAGAATTGCCAGAAAAAAAGGAGAACGTTCATACAATATATACAATAGATACTACAATAAATTTAGTGATATTAAAGAAAATGTAAAGAATGAAAAATTATGAACAAATATGCATCAGTCTGTTTATAAACTTCAAAACAATGCAGTTAAAAATACATTATTGTTTCTTGTGTTTAAAAAATATCTGCTACATTGCATTGTCTTTTGTTTAGGTTTGGTTCAGGTTTGGTTCAAGCTAACCCTTTAAAGCCGAAAATTATGATTCTTAAAATAAACTTATTTTTTTTATAATAGTTTTATAAAACTTTTTCAATTTTGCTTAGAATAGATTCGTAATATTTTTCTGATTCTAAGGGTATATATGAACCCATGTTTTTTATGTCTGTTTGAGAAAATATTTAGGTCTAAAGTTTTTATTAAACCGAGGTTAAAAAAATAGATTTTTTCAATAATTACTCAACAGAATTTTAAAAGTAAGGTGTCAAATTAAAGATCTTACTATTTTTGTTCATACTGGCCATTTTCTTATTTTATTTTGTTGCGTTTTAGTACCTTAAAACCGACTTAATTATTTTTTTTTAAAACTTAAATTACTTTAAAAATAAGAGGTCTACAAAAAAAACGATTGCATATCTGAATTCTATGAAAAATTTTACATCTACTACTTACTGAAAGAACCGGCTAGCTATCTTAAATAAAAAGCAAAAAAGTTGATACAACTTCTTTATGGAAATTGTCAACCTTTCTTACATGTGTTTTTAACATATAATTAGAATTTACTTTTGCTATAAAAAGAGTTAAATATAATGATTTTACAAGCCATTTAAAGTTTTCTTAGTGGTTCAATTATAATTATTTTATTGAGGGTGGGAACATAGGATGGAATCCAAATTTTCATAAATAGATAACTTGAAAAGGTCTTGGTATTTTTATAAAATCCGGATTGGTTGGTTCAACTATCAATGTATCTTAATCTTAAAAGGATAATTTGATTATCATGATTGGGGATGAATATTAATTTAACGGCCAATGTCTTATCCCATAAGATCCGTGAAAACATTATCAAATTAAAACTTGCAATTATTTCTATTAATTAAGTCAATTAAAAATTATGTCAAAACAAACATAAAAATTATATTTTTTATTGGAAAATATGATTTATTTTACATGTAACATTTACTTAATTATTACTAAGTAAAAACTCGTAGCCTGCTTCACTTCGAGGTGTTATCGAACACAGAGAAACATTGAAAATGCTACTTACTGCTACTATATATGTTGCATATGACACTAAAAGAAAGAGTAGTGGGAATGTGTTGACCAGTAAACAGGCGCAACTTATTACCATGCACAATTAGAACTTTCAAACAATTATTGTGTAATCAAAGGGATGTTTATTTGCTTATAAGCTGGAGAGGGGAGAGGTTTACTCAGATTTTAATATAATATTCTGATTCTACAATATTCGAATAATATAAGGTAATAAGTAATTTTTTGTTGTCTGTAGCCTGAGATTTCCAGAGCCGATGGAGTTTTCCCTTTTAGAAAAGCTTCACATAGTTTCTGGGAAGGTTTTATGATTATTTAACTTTTAGATTTAAGTTTTTGGATGGTTTAAGACTATTTTTCTGCTCCTTGAACCCCCTCGAATATAGAGCCCATAGATGATAAAGGCGTAGCCGTCAGTCTTACAATAAATTGACAATAAAATTTAAAAATAGAATAGTCATATTGGATGAATAGACAAAAAAAAACTATAGTAACTATTCCATATATGTGCGTTATTAATATGTAATAACAATTCAATTTAAAAACACTGTAAAAAATCAGACTTTTAAAATTGTAATAGATTGAAGGAAACTGGGCTAGTTTAAAAGATGAGGGTCTTATATATCCCAAAGGGGACAGAAGGGGTGTTTTAGTTTACCATTATTGTGGAAATGCATCATTTTGACCGTATATCTGGCTGAAAATTTCAAACAACTTCTCAATCGTATCATGTATTTTTTATAGTGTATTGTTATATTAGGAAAACTTAGGGATCTTAAAGGATAAGACAACAGACAATCTATAATACAAAGTAGAATGATGTCTGTCTGTCCGTCCGTCTGTCTGTCTGTCTATCTGTCCGTCTGTCTGTCTGTCCGTCCGTCCGTCCCTTAAGATCTCGTTTACCACTGAACCGATTGGATTCTACTCTTCAGGGAATATTCCCATCAATTTTTTTTGATAATGCAGATGATACCAATTATTTGGTGCTGCACCACATGTACTATATTTATTTTAATTACCTCTTCGGGCAAAGCCCCTAGAGGCTAGGGGCGAAGCCGCTAGTAAGTTAATAAACAACCAATCGAAATTGAATACAAGTATGCAAAGTTTTTGAGCCAACAAATAAGATAACGTGGTTGAAAAACTTAAGGTACTAGTGTTATTTACATTCAAATGTCCCCTCCCTTTCTTCCTGAGGAAAACTTAATTTTACCCTGTATTTCTTATATTCCACCCTTTACAATTACAGCAACAATTTTAAGCAATATAGGTATTGGGGTAAAAAGTATGGACAATTACTGCCATAACTGGATGTAAGCCTTTTTGTAGCTGCAGATCTCGCTAATCGCTGGGCCGATATGTCTTTTCTTTACAATGTAGCTTCTTATAGGTCCAGGAAAGGTTTTAATTATTTTTTGGGGAAAGAGCCAATCTACATTGTTTTCTTCGCGAAAATAATAAAAAATAGCAAAGTCACCCTTTCTGTAGATTGAAATTATTGGTTGAAAAATTTAGACACTTCTAGTCAATGAACCAACCAATCAAAATGTAATAAAAGTTTTTAACCAAACGAATAAAAAAACGTTATTACAGCTTGGGGTTTAAATAACAGTTCAATATCCGCTCCCTCCGTGATTTTACTAGACTAAGATTATAATTTTCTACTAAAACATTTTTTTGCCCATTGTCATATTTCTACATCCCTAGTTTTTAATAGAAATATATTATTGTAGAAAAATATGAAAACTCACTTTTATAATTAATATATTACCAATGCTCTAAAGTTCATATAAGTTTTACAAAATAAATATTTGGGCGAAGTTCTACTTCAATTTCAGGTGATCATTTAGAAAGCCTAGCTTGTAATGAGATGCGAAAGTCTAATTACCACTATAGGATATTAGATCGAGTAACATCCAACAGACAACAAACCTTTTTTACAACCTTTGTCTAAAAGTCCTAAATTAGCCTGTTTAGGAATTCCTCCTACTCTTACTATTAGATGCATGGTAGAACTGGGTACAATTTTTAACGTTTCTAGTATAACACAGTGTTTTGCAGACTTGAACACGACACCTCCCCGACAACAAGCAGGCATTAATTTATGGACAAACAGACGTACATTATAACTTATGGAATTTTTAAAAGAAATATTTTTGTCCAGTTAAAAGTTGCTCCATCCCATAGTGCTCTCTTAGGGAGTTGCAATTTTTAGACTTCAAATAAACATTCATAAATTATGTCTGAAAACATTTTTATTAAAACTTACAAAAATTATTCAATTTATATAAGTAGGTAAAAATTACAAGAAAACAGAAACAAAATATTTTATCAAATTCTTAGTAGTATAAGGTTTTTTAAGATGAAAAGACTTTTATATCTTAAATTCTTTGACAATTTATGTCTTAGGAGCTTGTTGGCTAATGTTTGGTACTTGATACTGAAATATTACCGTACTAGCGCCAATGCCTCTAGAGGCCTCCAGGGATACTTAAGTGAAGAGTGAGAGAGTTCAACCCTCTACTATTGGTTATATCTATTTAGGGCATTACAGGTATAGGCCCCGATTGGTTAGGACTATCCGTAGTGGTTAGGCATACCCCCCCCCCCCATATTTGCAATTTATTTCAAAATTATGGGGGCGAGGGGGGTAAAGCACTGATCCCTTGAAGTATCATTATTGTAAATTTTGTACAGTTTCTTTAGACATCAGTCACCTAATTATTCGGTATAAGTCTCTATTCTGAAAGTATACGACACAACGCCCAGTATTTCTGTCGACAATATGGCCTTTAATAAAAGTAATCATGGCTGACAAATTATCGACATGTCGCTATTTTGATAATAAAGGACTACAGTCCTAGGTTAACATAATCTTTATGTAAAAGAAACAGATTGTCTGTAAGTGTGTATATTTGAAGAGAAGGATCTCGCCAACTACTGATTCGATATGATCCTCCTTTACAGTGAAGCTTGTCATGCGTCCAAAGTTAGTTTATACATATTTTTAGGGAGGTTACCTCCACCCTCCAAAAAGAAAAAAAAACCTTTCCGATTTAAAAAAAAAAAAACTAAAAGTTAATGCTAGATTTCAACCCCCTTCCAAGATTGGAGGCCTCTAGAGATGGAGTCGCCAGTATCAGCATAACATTATATAAGGAAGATTTTTTTCAATGCAGATTACGTGGATTTTCCTGCTTATTTTTGCATGCAAAGTGTATATAAAACAAGATTTAAAATAAACATTTTTTGTTCCTATACTGTTGATCGACAAAAGGACAAGTCACACGATGAAACATTAGAAGCATAACATATGAATTAAGTTTGTCCTAGCTTTCCATCCATCCATTCATATTTTTTTTTTTTGGGGGGGGATAATAAATATCAATGTACCCCCTCAATCCTGATTTTCTCTTGGGGTAAAATATACCCCCCCCCCCCCGTTGTATTAATCTTCTTACATATTATAAGAAGGTTGAAAAAAGGTTAAATTTATTGGATTGGATTTTTGGTGGTTTTCATTGCATAGGTTAGAGGAAGGTTAAGATTAATTTTCAACTTTTTAATTTTTATATTTAAACACAACTGGAAAGTTATATTTTTGGAATGACATGAGCCTGGCGGCAACAGGACGCCAGCAAACCTTACTATCCAGGTACAAACAATAGCACTGTTTAGAAATATTAGCGTTTAAACCAATTTTAGGTTCTAGGTATGATACTGCAGGTCTCCAAGAAATTCAAGCGGCTTCTGTGGCCATAATTTTTAACCTAAGTGATGATATGGTATGAGCATTTCTAAAATATTTCTACTCTTTGTCCTTTTTCGTATACTTTTTGTATACGTATCAACTCAGAAAACAATCCATTTTTGCTAATTCAAAATGAATTTGTTATGTTAAGCACTCAATTTGGGTACTATGTGTCTTAGGTTCACTTACTCTAATTATTTATTATTCAATAAGAAAAGAGGAAGGAGGAAAGAGGAAGGAGTGTAAACAGGTTGAGAAATCAAAAAACCTGTAATCTCATTTCCATGTAATTAAACCGGTTTTAGGCCATAACTGATGACAATTATTGTAAAAAATTCTTTGGAGTTTTTTAAACAAGTTTTGGATGTGTTTATTCTTGTTTAGGTAATTATTTTGTACACTATAGGACATTTCAATAGCACCTAGTTTAGTTAAACAAAACATACACCTTTAGCAGGGAGTAAGGGAGGGGACAATGGGCAATTAATTTAATTTTAGAGTATTTGCTGAAAGACCTTGAAATCCAGATTAATCCAGCAAATGTGGAGGAAATTTTAAAGGGAGAGTTAATACAATACAGAAAACAATAAAATAATAAGAAAGTTCCAAGAGAAAAGCATTCATTTGAAAATTATATTACCAGCACATCAGACTGACGTAACTATTATGTAATTAATAACTAGAAAAATCTCCTGTGAACCCATTCAACCCATAGCCCCATAACCCAAAATTTAATTGGATTCTTAAATTGTTTATTAAACAAATATCACAATAAAGATTTTATTTATGAAATAATATTTTCTGGAGAGAAAAAAAATGTTAAAACCAGCCACATCATAACAAATTATGTTTATTGATACTTGTCTGCAATATTCAAAGTTAACAAACGAGTTAGCGGCATTCTGTGCGCTAGTACCCAAAGTCATTCAGAAACTGCTAAATTCTTGCACATTCCCTTTAAGCCAGTACCCAAAGTCTGAGACTCCTAAAAATTGAATATTCAATCCATTGTCCCCTCTCTTACTCCCTGCACTTTTAGATATTGTACAAAATATGAGGGAGGGAGAAGTCGAGAACAATCCCCCCCTCCTTATTTTGAAATAATTTTAAAATAATGGTTTGGGGGTTCGTGTGTTTGTGTTTTACTTTAGGACAAGGTAGATTAGGTTACGTTGGGTTCTGGGTAGCACTTCAGAGGGCATCCCAATGGGATTGGAAATTAAGAAAACTACCCCCCTACTCTTTTAAAATATTACTTAAAAAAGAGTGGGGAAACAAAGCAAGATAAATTGATTCATACCATAAAAATGATAATAGTTATTTCTCGTATCGTATTATAAACAGCTTTCCAAGGATATAAAAATAATGTACAATTATATTCGTTGAAAACTGGATATAATACGATGCTAGACATATTTTTTCGTATGGATAAGATCCGGTTCTAATCCACCGGATATTAATCGGTTTCGAATGAATACGAGAAACTATATTACCACTTATTTAGGACACAAAGTTATTAATTGAAAGGTTTGAAATTTTTATTTTGAAGCAATCATTATTTAATAAAAGTACCCAAGGTAACAAAGCTAACAAATATTATGTGAGACGATATTAAGTAATTGATGGATAATACCTGCTATAACATTTAAGATTTTCCCCTATTTAACTATATGTTTTATCTTTTATTAGCTACCAGGGAGAGAGGGTATGATGGACTGTATATTACACTGGTACCCAAAGTTTTATCTTATTTGTTGGATAAAACACTATGGGTACTGTAATTGAATTTTAATTGGTTGGTTCCCAAGTATTTGCAGTGTTCAAACTTTTAATCTTCATAAGGGAATATTTTGTTTATCATTACTGAGCATTTATATCAATTTATCGTTCATTGTCTTATCCCCTAAGATCCCTAAATAGCTACCCATGTTCCAAAAGATAAATATAATAAAAAAAAACATTTAAATTTTAATTAAGACAGTTTAATTTGCATTTTTGAAAATTTAATCAGGTGTTTAATCAGCATATAGACATTTAGGATCAAGTCTGTAGTAACATTTCTTATATAAAAGTAACAGGATGTGTGTTTATATATTTTTCTGTATGTGTTTATGTATATGTGTAGCATTGGATATCTCTAAACACTTAACCGATATGGTTCTCCATTACAATGGAGCTTTTTTTAGTCCAAGAGAAGGTTTGATTTAAGATAGGGTACCTACACCTTCTTAGGAAAATGGCGCCCCCCCCCCCCCCTGCCCTTTGATTTGGTTTTTGTCTGCCAAGTCTTTCTTCTGTCTGCATGCCTCTCTTTCTCTTTCTGTATTTCTGTCATTCCTATTGTCTGTCCTTCATTCTTTCTGTTTTTCCTTCTTTTGTCTGTCCTTACTCCTGTCCTCTCGTCTGTCTGTCTGTCCTTTCTTCTTTTTGTCTGTCCTTACTCCTGTCCTCTCGTCTGTCTGTCTGTCCTTTCTTCTTTTGTCTGTCCTTACTCCTGTCCTCTCGTCTGTCTGTCTGTCCTTTCTTCTTTTTGTCTGTCCTTACTCCTGTCCTCTCGTCTGTCTGTCTGTCCTTTCTTCTTTTTGTCTGTCCTTACTCCTGTCCTCTCGTCTGTCTGTCTGTCCTTTCTTCTTTTGTCTGTCCTTACTCCTGTCCTCTCGTCTGTCTGTCTGTCCTTTCTTCTTTTTGTCTGTCCTTACTCCTGTCCTCTCGTCTGTCTGTCTGTCCTTTCTTCTTTTTGTCTGTCCTTACTCCTGTCCTCTCGTCTGTCTGTCTGTCCTTTCTTCTTTTTGTCTGTCCCTCTGTAAAATTATCTGTCTGTATGTCTGTCTGTCCAGTCTTTTTGTCTATTTCCCTCTTTCTCTATTTCTCTTTTTTCTCTAAATTAATTCTATATCTATTCTGAAATTCAGTATTCTATATAGGCCATTATTTCAAAACACTTTCCTTTCTTTAGACGATATTGTCTTTTTTTTAAATTCATTAATTTTTGGTGGTTTTGATGGCTATTTATAGAACAAGACATGTGGACATTTAATGTAGTTATTTAAGATTTACAACGACCACCTTTAATAAAATACAGATGTTAGTTTTTATTAGGCACCAGCGATTGTGCCCCAAGCATCTAGGTTAAGGAGGGTATTAAAATAGCCCTAAACCATCCCAAGACTTGAATTTGAAAAATAAAGCTATTTGAATGTTTCCTAAAATAATGAACTCGAGGGTTGTATTGGCGGCAAATTATCTATGTCCTATTATCTATTGGGTTATTGTCAACTTTATCTATAATACAAAGTAGAATGATGTCTGTCTGATTGTTTGTCTGTCTGATTGTTTGTAGCGAAGGATCTCGCTAACCGCTGAACCGATCGGGTTCTCCTTTACAGGGTAGCTTCTCATAGGTCCCGGGAAGGTTTATAACTATTTTCTTGGAGGGTGGGACACCCCCAACCCCCCCAAAAATGAAAAATACCCCCCCCCAAAAAAAAAAAAAATCTCCCCCTCAATTTTTTAAAAATTTTTTCTTTTAAATCTTAAATACGAAAAATTTGTTTCATCAAACCTCTTGGGGCAAAGCCCCTAGATGCTAGGGGCGAAGATTAATAAGTAATTTTCAAAACATTTAAAACAAGCAGATTTTTAACATTTTGACAACGTTTTTTTTGTATGATATGAATATCCTATTCATTTGATTATTGGAAGAATGATTCTTAGGACAACAAGGTAAAGTATTATAAGCGAGGATACTCTATAATTAAATCCTAAAAAAGTATATTCTTCACTGTATCCTATATTTGCACAAATTTTAATAAAGTTTCGTTTTGACATCTAAACACTACAAGTGTTAATGTTGTTTGTCCTTCCATTTCAGAGCTTCGCTTTTATGGATATTGTCATTTTTGTTACTTTAATATTGACCTCACCCTTTTTTTCCCTAACAGTACAAACATATAGTGTCAAAAGAAAGACATAAACAAATCTATTATTCTTTTCAAAATCGAATATTTTCTAAAGTTCTGATGACTGTCGGTTTGTCTATTTTGTCTTTATTTTGTCTGCATGGCTTTGATTATAGAAAAAAATAGCCTAAAACCATCTTTCGAGTTATAAAAAGTTTATCTGTGAAGGAAAAGCATATTCATTCAGAAGTTATCGATATCGATGCACTAACAAAAGACATTCTGTTACTATATAAATAATCAGTAGCTACGCCGTCAAAATAAAGTTTTATTCTTGGTGAGTATAAAGACAAATAGTTAAAAGAGCTCATTACTTTTTTACTTTTTATCTTATACAAACATGAAATAAAAACAAGTATGTATACATCCATATCTAGCTATAATTACACCCTCTTAAGTTCTCAAAAGCTAAGCTTAAAAAGGATGACAATATCCATAAAAGCAAAGCTCAACAAATCATTGGCCACATAAACATTGGCAAAAATAAAGTAACAATACATTTAATATTCAATAAAATGAGGAAGTTTGAACAAAACTTCTGTGTAGGTATATATTTTCCCAAATTATTTGAGGTGCGTCGCTTGTAACACAGTGCCATAACGTTCCAGAAATCCTCTTTTTAAAATAAGATGGATACGAATAATTATGTCATATAAAAATGCACCTACGGACTATGTGGTAAAAATTAAACAGGCACTTTCTAATATGTACCTAACCGTTGCAGGTATCATCATTTTTCATAAATTAGAAGAGTGTACATAGATTTGCCATATATTTGAATTACTAATTATTAAAAACTAGCTGCTTCGCCCCTTAATTTCAAGGGATGAGATGGAAGCTTTAGAAAAATAGTCTAAAACCATCTCAAAGCATTTTTCAAGGTTCCAAGGAAAGCATAACCTAACCAGATCAGTCAATTCCAAGATCTTTAGCTTCAAACAAATTCATATTATAGGATATGTACAATATCTTTAAGAATGACTAAATCTAAGCTTTATAGACCTTATGTCAACATAAGTCAAGGAGAAACTGAGATCTTAAGGGATAAGACAATGGGCGCAAAATTTAAATGCACCCCCAGTTATGATGAATAATTAATTAGTCACAAAATCATTGGAGGAAAGGTTTGGACACAACTAGTTTTACCAACTAAGACTCAAAAATTCTTGAAGGCTTGTTTATAAAACTTTTGGTACCAGAGTAATTTACAGTCCAAAGTTTCCTTCCTTCCTGACAAATAAAAGGTTCATGAAGTACAGTTTTACCTACTATGTCAAAAGAAACACTATTCCAAAGTCACATAGCAGTGGTGTAGGAATAAGCCAATGATAGTATTAAAATGAACATATTGTCTTCCAACCCAACTTTAAAAATAGTTTCTGCCTTTAGTAGCTTATAACTATTGGGAGAAATGTTACAAAATTATAATATAAATCATGATTGATTAACACAAACAAGCACTGTCCAAACTTTTCAACCAATAGTATTAGATCTAAAGGAATAGTAGTTTTGTTTAAATTCCTAGTCTTATCCCTTAAGATCCCTTTTATTAAGTCGATATTGTAAGCTAGTAAAAAGCAGAGAGAGAGGGGACAATAGGTTGTTTTTTTTACACTAGTCCACAAAGTTTTGTAACAACTTTTTCTTATGCGTTGGTTTTATAACTTTGGGGCCTGCAGTGAATTTTGATTGGTTGGTTTATTAAGTTTAGTGTTCAAACGTTTCAATTACTAATTTTAATCGACAGAAGAATATTTTTGTGTATCATCATTGGGGATATACATTAATTTATCGGCCATTGTCTTATCCTTGTGTGGGATGAATACTTGAATGTTCATTTTCCTATTCCCTGTATTCTTGAGCAGAACTAAACACAAATGTAAAACAAACAAACATATTTTCAGGGCATGATCATTTTTTATCTTTGCATCGGGAAAAAAATAAATTACTAAAGCAATAAAGGTAAATCATATATCGCTGAAACAGTTTTTTTTTAATTATTGTCAAAAAGTATATTAATATTTATTTTTATTAGATAACTCATATTACTTTAACAATTTATGTTAATTGAATGTTTAAAATCCGAAAACAAACCAGGTTGTTACATGATCGCACCTATGTAGACTAAAGGACTAGTTGAAAAATTCATACACTACTTGAAAGCAACCAACCAAGATTTTATAAAGTACACTTAGTTTTAAAACCATTAGATTACTCGTTGGCCTAAAACTGTGGATCTTTCTATAAAACTTTTGTAACAAAAGATTCAATCTACAGTAGGGTAACATATGTCTATCTTCATTCGAGATGCATGTAATTTTTATCCATTGTCTCATTCCATAGGATCCCTGAATAAATAAGAAAGGCTAAAAAGTGTTTAATTATACAGTTAGGGAGTTGAATCAATTTTTATAGAAGCAGAAATATAATCTATGATTATGGTTTAGACCCTCTAAAACTGTAATCTACCTTTCCACTTTCCCCTCTCTTGGTGAAGATATCTTCAACGCCGCTACGATTTTTGAAATGTAAGATTCTACTTTCCCTTCTCTTGGTGAAGATATCTTCAACGCCGATACGATTTTTGAAATTTAAGATTCCACTTTTGCCTCTCTTGATGAAGATATCTTCAACAAGAGAGACAAAAGTGGAATCTTATATTTCAAAAATCGTATCGGCGTTGAAGATATCTTCACCAAGAGAGGGGAAAGTGGAATGGTAGATTACAGTTTTAGAGGGTCCAAACCATAATCATAGATTATATTTCTGCTTCTATAAAAATGGATTCAACTCCTTAACTGTTATATATGAGAGTAAATTTGAAGAAAGGGGTATTGTTGTAATATGTAATATTTATAAGATTCTGTTGATTTCAATGCGATTCAAAATACTTGTAAGGAATTATGTAAGTAGTAAGTTCAACACACCCATAAATGTACTATGGAAAACCATGGATATAGAGGTAGGATAATGGACGATATCTTTAGTTTCACAATTCTCGTGTGGCACAATTTTGAACTATTTTGTACCTTTTAACCCACCTCTGTTCATTTCATGCCATTTCCTAGGATGATATACACAATGACAATAGATCAGAGTTGGATTCTTAAAAAACGTTTTGGCTCACTGCCTCACTAAAATTAGTGAGGCTTGCCAAAAAAATTTGTGAAAAATCCTCCAAAATCGCATAAAAAATCTACAAAAATTAAATGAAATCATGATAGGGTTATTAATTTATTATTTTGTTTAATTTTTGTAAATTTTTAATGCAATTTTGGAGGATTTTTCAGAATGATTTTTAGCGAGCCTCATTAATTTTAGTGAAGCAGTGAACCAAAAAGTTTTTTAAGAATCCACCTCAGGTTTCCGGCAGGCAATTCTAACAACCTAGGCTAATACTAGCTTCTTTCTCCACTTCAACTTCAATTCCCTTATATTTGCATGACACAATAGCGAAATCTGTATATTGTGGGGTGCAAATGATAACATCCAATAAAGCGAAGCTCTGAAATAGGTTGTTGTCCTAGGAATATGTATTTCAAAATAACATGAATACGATAAAACTTTTTTTGCATGTTGGGGTATATTTTATGCCATATTGTCCTATCCCTCATTGCATGATTGTACTATGAAAAATAGTACCTTGTAACCCTCTACCCATTTCCTGCCACTTGCTTAGGTTGTTGATGAACAATATTTGAGCTTTATCAATAGACCCCCCCCCCCCCACCTTCCAATTGCCCATTAACCATTTACATGATATTTAAATTTTAAACAAGCATATATATCAGGGATCTAACATCTAAGGGGATTAGACAATGGCCGATAAATTAATGCACATCCCCAAAGATAATACATTAAATTAGCTCTTCTGTAGATTATAATCAGTGGTTGAAACGTTTGGATACTAAACTTAATAAACCAGTTAATGAAAATTCAATAAAAGTACCCAAAGTTGTTAGGCAAACAAATAAGTTTTTATACATCAATCTATGGTCCATTATCTTATCCCCAAATTCCTTAATTAGTATTCAAAATTAAATAAATCTAAGATTATTTACTTTCTAACAGCCTATAAATTTATAATTTAAAATATATTCCCTACTTTCAAGAATAATAAACATAAAAGCGTACAAATAAACAAATTATGACGCACAAATCTGCGTATTTCCGTTAAAATATAGGGCGTCAATTGCGTAGAAAATCGATTTTATTTGCTTAACCCTAGCAGCAGTTTGTACTTTGGACCTTGTTTACTAACATTTGAAAGTCCCCCTCCCCTCACCCCCCCCCCCCCACTTCCATAACTCACTCACTCTCTATATTTCTCTTGAGGGGGGGGGGGAGTCGACTAAAGTTCAACTTTCTCTTGACACACCCATGCCTACCCCCCCCCCCCCCCCCACTGATAACACACACTAATACGCAATAAATGTAAAGTACCCCCCCACATACGCTAGAGTTAATAATAATTGGCGTTACCCCACCCCACAACGTTAGAGTTAATATAGAAATTTTAAAAGAAAATATTATTTCTTTAATTGAATGAGCTAAAATGACTTGATTTACATAAGAAATTTATTTTCTGTCAATAAGTTTTTAAAATCCAAAACTAAACAAATAAGATATAGACAATTTAAATGTTATATGTGGAATATACGGGTTTAACCTATTCATAAAGTAAGTTTTATGAAAAATAACATCATAGTTGACTTTTCGTGAACTTTTTTATTGCATCATATTTTTAAATAGAACGTCACAAAATTAAACATATTAGGTTTAACCTTAGCAATCATAAATTTAAATCAACACGTTTAAAATGGACATACAGACATTTTGGTAACAATTTTAAAGTTACTTTGTTGTCCTAATTATACCATATTGAGGCAGGAATACTCATACTATAGGTTTAAATCAATGGAACTATTTCATCATGGTTATATATATTAAAGCTAACTGTTTATTTTATAAATCAAAAATGTGACTTTTAAGTTACACTTTTGTTTAAATAGATTTATAAAAATCATTTTTAGGTAAAAATGCTAATTTATTTTAATTTTCAAAAATTAAGATTTAAACGTTATTAATTTTGCGTTATCTATCTATCTACTATGGGGGTGAAAATTTCAAATATAATGTATATTACATATATAGCATTTCAAAATATAGGTCATGTTAGGGGGAGAAAATATAGGGGAAAGCTAGGGGGGATGTGTATATGTGTGTGTGTGTATGTGTGTGTGTGTGTGTGTGTGTGCGTGCATGATAGAAAGGAAAAACACGGATACACACACACACACACACACACACACACACACACACACACACACACAAACATAAGACATTCCGAAACGCCATCATTTAGGTGTATACGACGAAGAAACGACTGACTGACTGACTAATATGACGTTCATTCGTTTTAGCGAAGACAAAAAAGGAAAAAGGACAGCTAAATAAGAAGGGAGAAGGAATTAAAGATAGACAAAAGAGAAAGAAGAGAGATATAGAGAGTAAGAGTGAGTGAGATAGATAGCTAGAGATGGAGAGAGAGAGAGAGATAGAGAGAGAGAGAAAGAGAGAGAGAGAGAGAGAGAGAGAGAGAGAAAGAAGAGTAAAGGTAAGAGTGAGAAAAGAGAGAAACTTAAATAGTGAGAGAGAAAGAGAGATAGATAGAGAGAAAGAGAGAGAGAGAGAAAGAAAGATAGAGATAGAAGGATTTCAACTACTTGTATAAAATCAAAATCTGTAGCTTTTGTGGAAACTTAAATTTTTCCTAAACACGGAAGAACAAATCCTTAAAGCAGTTGTGAATTCACTTCCGCATAGTATTACACCGAAAGAAAAGTGTTTTATAATTGCAATAAGATACAATGTGATATATATATGATGGCGTTAAAAAACATAAGTACAGGATATAAACGTTTATAGACATGAATATGTTTATTCATTGCTCATTAAATTATGACTAATCGTTCAAGGATAAAAAATCATAAAAAAATTAGTTTGTCAAATATCATTTTACAAAATAACATATTTAAAATAGATATATATACGTTTGTTTGAAGATTATATAGTTGCTACGTCTTTTAATTTGATATCTAACCATTGCATTGGAAGAATCCTTAAAAAAGGATTAAAGTTGACATGACAATTATAGCTTGCCCAAATTAACAAACAAAGCGTTCCGTCATGGATTGACGGAATTACCTTAACTATATAATAGCTTTGCTTTTAGAAAGAATGTTTTTTTAAATGATGAGATGGGAGGAAGGGGGTAAGGGTCAGTTTGTGCTCTTGTAATAATGCTATTGCTCTGCGGTTTTAATGATTATATTATGTGATACAAGTGTGCAAATGATTGTACACCTTTTAAAGCAACTTTCAACAGAAACACAACTACGACGTAAATATGAATCGTACTTTGAAAATTATCTGTTGCTATGTTGAGTTGTATGAATTCTGTAGATAAAGGGTTGTGTGTAGCTATTGCTACAGTAATAGTTCGCCTGGTTGATAATCTGCGAAATTCTAAAAAAAATAAGGTTTCACTTTAGCCTCTAGGGCCACTTGAAATTTATTTATTTTTATAAATTGGGGAGGGAGCCCCTAGATGCTATTGGTGTATAGGGAAATAAGAAATTCTAGTATTAAGCTAAGAAAATAACCGCTGGACCGATTAGGCTCTAATGAGTTTAGGCTTATTGCTAGGCCTTAAAATTTCATTGTTCATTCATAGAAAAACAAGGATGACAACATCCATAAAAGCGAAGCACTGAAACGGTAGGACAAACGGACATTAACACTTATATAGTGTCAGAACTGAATAATCAGAATAAAAATATATAAGAGTCGAAGCAAAATTGTAAACAAATTTGTTGAAATACTGCTTGATACAGGAAAATGGTTATGGACATACTTACATTTTTAGGACTTGACGGACGGACCGACCCTAATTATAGAAAAGCTTTGCTTTTAAAAATAGTTTTTTTTTATTTTAAGCTTCGCAAAAAAATTTTCATTGCTTGGTTTATTTCAGAATATGTTTCTTTTACTTCAGGGATCCTTAGGTATAAGACAATGAACGATTAATTGATATTCTTCCAAAAGGCTTATTAAATAAATTAAACCTTCTGTAGTATTGGTTAAAAAGTTTATACACTATTAGTTTGGAAACAACCAATCAAAATTCAACAAAAGTACCCCAGAGATTTTGAGCCAACGAATAAGATATCGTGATTACAAAACTTTAGATACCAGTGTACTTTACAGCCCAATGTCCCATCCCTCCCTGCTATTTCTACTTTTACCCACTGTTTTCAGCCAACAGATTAAGAATATCTTTATTTGCGGTTAAAGGGATGCTCTTCAATTTTTAAAAGCGAGGCTTTTCTATAATTAGGGTTGGTCCGTCCGTCCGTACGTCACAGACAGATAGCTCTTTTCGTTAATTTAAATATGTTAGAATTGTTCTATCTATACCAAACTTTGCATGGTGATTCCTGTAGTAGTTAGGTACGATTTAGATAGCGTAGCAACTCTATAACCGTTACCAGAATGTCCGTACGTCCATTTTAAACGTGTTGATTTTTAACTTTTTAATAGCAAATAATTATGTGATAAAATTATCCGATTGATCTGATTTTTGGAAAACTGATTAATGGGACAACAAAGTACAATGTTATAGGCGAAGCATCTCTATAAAAAAAGTCCACAAAATGTAAGTTTGTCCTTAAACAATATACTTACAATTTTGTTTCTACTTTTTTACATTTATATTCTGATTTTTCAGTTCTGACACTCGACAAATGTAAATGTTCGTTTGTCTTACCGTTTCAGAGCTTCGCATTTATGGATGTTGTCATCCTTGTTTTTATATATTTTGATATTTCTTGAATTAACAGTAAAAGCGCTTAAGAAGGGTGAGATTAGGCTGTAAATTGTACTGATGCCCAAAATTTTATAACAAGTTTTCACATTAGATAACTTAAAACTTTGAGTACTTTTTAATAAAAGTAAAAAAATAATTATATTAATGGGTTTTGTTTATCAAAGGAAAAAGTTAAAAGCAAAGAGTGTACCTTGAAAACTTATAACATGATAAAAAACGACCATGTAATAAAACAAGGAGAATTTTGTATGTAATTAGAACAACGAGATAAAAAAATACCTTAATTTTAATAATAGGGAGAGCTTAAACTGCATAGATACTGTAGAATCTGTATTAATGTTCAATGGCATATACGATATCCTATTATATAAAGTAGTACGGGCTTTTTTGTCTGAAGATTAAGATCTCCTGAACCGATGGGTTCTCTATATCAAGTGTGCTTCACATAGGTCCATTGAATGTTTAGGCTATTCTATTCTCAGATTTAAGACTTGGGATTGTTTTAAGCTGTTTTTTTTAACCCCTCTAGACTCCTTTTAGTCCCTAGTTGCTGGAGCGTACAAGTTAGTACTCTAACTATAAAGTAGCTGCGCTACTAATAATAGTTGCCTTGAAATAAAACTTACATCATAAATATTAATCTTTGTGGAGTTTTTAAAAAAATATAAAAGTAAAGCTTCATATTTTAGAGTTGGTCCGTCTGCATGTTAAAATTGTTCTTTTGATTTCAAACTTCTCATGTTGATTACTGGAACAGTTAGGTACAAAAAACAGTATTTGTTAATTTTGAATTTTACATGTTATAATAATTTGATTCTTGAGATATTGATTTCTAAGACGATCATCTCGAAAATTATGCACAAAAAAAAATTAAGCCCCATGCATTTTAGTAATTTAAAAAATGTATAAATAATTTTGTTTAGAAATATAAATTAATATTCTGTTTTTTTTTTAATGATTACTACTCTTTAATTGAGTGTTAAAACCAATTTAACTGCCGGTCTGATTTTCTGAGCTTCGCTTTTATTGATGCAGTCATTCTAATTTTATATTTGTTCTAAGCTTTACTAAATTATTTCTTTATTTCGCTTTACTATTCATTTTTTAACAAAAAATGTATCTTTTGCTTCTATAATTGTTATTTTATAGATATAAAATTCGTAATATGCGTAATATCTATTTTGCATATTCCTAATAATGGCGTTCATTTTTTTTGCGCATTAATTTTTTTTTGCTAGTTTTTCTTCTTTGTAATTTTCTCTTATGATAGTATACATTCACTTAAGGTTAGACTATGAAATTGCAAAAAATCCAATTTTTCCCTATATAGGGTTTTTAATATCTTGCTTACCACAAAACTGATTGAGTTTCACAAATCTTAAGGAAACTTTACATTTCTAATTTTAGTTCTTAGGATGGTTTTGGGCTATTTTCTGCCCCATATCAACCACTTTAAATACTGAGTTTCATGATGCTAGTAGCGCAGTTAAAGAGATAAAAAAAAGTTATTATCTTTCAATTGAAATCAATATGACAAATTTAAGATGTTTAAATGGGGTATAAATGATGAGCTATCACTCCATCATTTATACCCTTGGGCAAAAAATATTCATTCCTAAACAAAAAACTGGATAGAAATATCATTCTCATTTAAACAAAAACTCATTTTTATGCTAAAATGTGGTTAAATTTTGGTTTTTAATTTTCATGTTTTCCCCCGAGGTAGTCATTTTTTCCCCGAGGTAATTATGCTTTCTTTTAGTATTAAATAAAAATTATAAAATCTTCCAAAAAATAATTTAAAATCTTTAAAAAAAATCAAAAATCTTCTAAAAATATTTTCTCTGATTTTCATATGAATATGACTGTATAGACATGGGAACTTCAGTCATGCGAGGCTTGTGGTGCAGAACTGGGATTCTGTTCACCGGTTGCCATGCTCGGGGAAAAAATGACTACCTCGGGGAAAAAATGACTACCTTAGGGAGAAAAAAAGAATATTTACATCCACTATTTAATGGTCGTTTATGTGAGAATGCTCTATCAGAGGCTTTTTGTACACCAAAAACACATAAATAATATAAAAACTTTGCAGTTTTAATCAATATATAATTTCTTAGATGTTGCACCACAATTTCTCATGATAAAAAAAATTATATTAACAGCTAGCTAAAATAACGATACCCCCCATCCACCCTATACTCCATCCCCTACCCTCCTTCTGAATAAACAAACTGACCAATAAATGAAGTTCATATCAGAAACCTAACTTGACGACGAATTCCCCCCTGTCAATATATCCCATGCTATTTTTAATTTTATCTGTAATATGAAAACATCTTTTAACCCACGCAACTTATTTTTGCTCTTTTTAAGTGGAAATAAATAATTTATATTCGAAATTACACTCAATGATCAGGGATAGAACAGTGGAGAATAAATCAATTTTCCTCTCAATGTTAAAAATGAGTCTTATATTGCATCTTGACGACAACTTTTTAACTTTTTTTTCGGATTTTGGTGCCTGCCAAGTAAAGGCTAGAGAAAGGCCCAAAAGAGACGATACCCCGTTTGAATAGGAGTAGGGGGTTCGGTGGTCTAGAAAAGGTTTGAGGGAATGCATTAATCCACCAAATTTCGATAAAAATAATTGGAAAAAGGTTAACAAATTATCATGAGCTGGATCTTTAAATCATTTTAGTGGTGAGCCAGATCGTGGTGAGCCAACTTTCCACCAATGAGAGCACAGCATTTTATGTAATGCCGCGCTGTGATTGGCTGAAATTCGGCGCACCCCGATCTGACTCACCACTAAAATGATTTAAAGATCCACACGCTTTTCCTCAACAATTTAGCGGATTTAAAACCGACACGCAACTAGCGGCCAATGGATCCTATAAATAGACACATTTGCTGAATCAAAACATGTTTTACCAAAATATTATCTGTTCCTTCTTCGCGATTATAGAATTTCAAAGATTTTAACAAAAAATGTGTGATGATTTGACTTTAAAATGGCCTTTGATGTAAAATATATATGCTGTATATTACCCTGAACACATGAAAGCAGTAGTTGTTTTAAAAACCTTTTTTTGTAGATTAATTATAACTTATAAAATTGTCGACGGGGTAACTTCTGACTTTAATTAATGCTTGTTTTTCTTCAAATTACCTTGAAATTTTAAACTTAGAACGTAAAAACAGTAATAAAAAATGAACATATCATTTAACTAAAAATACTGGCACAATTGATTTACAACATATACTTTTTTTAAAATTGAAGCTTTTCTACAATTGGGGTCGGTTAGTCTGTCCGTCCGTCAGTAACAGTTAGCTTTTTAGGTGGAACAATTACCTTTTTCATTAACTTGGACATGTTAGAATTTTCCTATCGATTTCAAACTTTGCAAGGTTATTCCTGTACTAATTAGATACGGTTTAGAAATCGTATAAATTCTATAATCATTACCAGAATGTCCATACGCCCATTTTTAATATGTTGATTTTAACTTACACATTTGTTCCGACTTTTATAACTTTATATTCTGATTATTCACTTCTAAAACTGCACAATGATAATGTCAGTTTGTCCTACGGTTTCATAGCTTCGCTTTTAGTGATGTTGTCATCCTTGTTTATATAGAAACAATTAGCATTGACACTCGAATTTTGTATGTAAAAAAGACACGATAGTATTAAGTTATCAACCACATAAACAATAGATTGTTGAAGACATTAGGCCTTTAATTGATTATATCAAAGGACTGTTATTAATAAGTATACCTAGTCAAATTAGTTAACAACTTAATAGTTGATTATACATTAAATAAGAAGGATGACAATTTCCATAAAAGTGAATCTATGAAAGGGTAGGACAAAAAAACTTTAACAATTGTAGAGTGTCATAACTGAATAAGCAAATATACATATATGTATATGTATAAGTCTAAAAAAATGTAAGTAAATTTGTTGCAAAATATAGGATACTGTTTATGGACATTCCTACATTTTTGATATGCTTTGTTTATAACATTTTACCTTTTTGTAGTAGGAATATAAAAAATGTTTCAAATCAACTTTTTGTAAATAGACAACGATTGTAGAATTGCTATGCTTTCTAAATCGTACCTTACTATTACTACAGAAATAACCAACCATGCCAAGTATAAAATCAATAGGACAATTATAAAATGCCTAAATTAACGATAAGATCTATCCTTTATGGACAGACAGACGAACAATAAATATAGAAAACCTTTACATCTCATTTCTGCTGCTTGATTTTAAAAGAAATTAAAATCAAGCAGCAGAAATGAGATGTAAAGGTTTTCTAATCTAACCTAAAGACTAACCTTTATTAGTTTGTTATTAAAGATACTTGTTGTGTGTATATGCTTCTATCCTTTATTCTTTATCTTGAAAGAGTCTTGTTTTAAAAAAATATAATTATAGATCAACAAGGACCAAAATCTTTGACCTATTTAGATTATGATCACATTTTGAAAAAGGTTTTGCCATGTCTTAAATAAGATACAAAATTAAATAATAATTGTTTTCAATTGCTAAATAATCTTAAATACACAAGACAATAATTTGGTGAAGATATACTAGCTCATTATAAACAAGGATGACAACATCCATAAAAGCGAAGCACTGAAGCTGTAGGACAAACGGACATTAACACTTGTTTAGTGTCTGAACTGAATAATCAAAATATTGTTCTTTGTTGTCCCAGGAATCAATATACCAAAAATCAGATCAAACGGATAATTAGATCACATAAAAATTTGTTGTTAAAAAAGAAGAAAAATCAACATGTTTAAATTGGACGTACGGACATTCTGGTAATGATTATAGAGTTGCTACACTTTCTAAATCGTACCTAACTACTACAGTTATCACTATGCAAAGTTTGAAATCGATAGGACAATTCTAACATGCCTAAATTAACGAATAAAAGCTAACTATCTCGGACGGACGGACGGACGGACGGACGGACGGACCGACCCTAATTATAGAAAAGCTTCGCTTTTAAAAATAGCGATTGTGCCTATCGATTTCAAACTTTGCATGGTCATCCCTGTAGTAGTTCGGTACGATTATAAAGCGTAGCAACTCTATAATCATTACCAGAATGTCCGTACGTTCATTTAAAACATGTTGATAACTTAACAACTTTTTAAAAGCGAAGCTTTTCTATAATTAGGGTCGGTCCGTCCGTCCGTCCGTCCGTCCGTCCGTACGTCCGTCCGAGATAGATAGCTTTTATTCGTTAATTTAGGTATGTTAGAATTGTCCTATCGATTTCAAACTTTGCATGATGATTTCTGTAGTAGTTGGGTACGATTTAGAAAGCGAGGCAACTCTATAATCATTACCAGAATGTCCGTACGTCTATTTTAAACATGTTGATTTTTCTACTTTTTTAACAACAAATTTTCAAGTGTTTTAATTATCCGTTTGATCTGATTTTTAGTATATTGATTCCTGGGGCAACAAAGAACAATATTATAAGCGAAGCAACTCTATAATCAAGTCCAAAAATGTAAGTATGTCCATAAACATTAAGCAGTTTTTCAACAAATTTACCTACAATTTTGATTCGACATTTATACATTTATGTTCCGATTTTTCAGTTCAGATACTATACAAGTGTTAATGTCCGTTTGTCCTACCGTTTCAGTGCTTCGCTTTTATGGATGTTGTCATCCTTGTTTAACAACAAATTTTTATGTGATCTAATTCTCCGTTTGATCTGATTTTGGTATATAGATTCCTGGGACAACAAAGTACAATATTATAAGCGATGCAACTCTATAATCAAGTCCTAAAAATGTAAGTATGTCCATAAACATTATCCTATATCAAGCAGATTTTTTAACAAATTTACTTACAATTTTGCTTCGACTCTTGTACTTTTATATTCTGATTATTGAGTTCTGACACTATACAAGTGTTTATGTCCGTTTGTCCTACTGTTTCATTGCTTCGCTTTTATGGATGTTGTCATCCTTGTTCATTATATCAATTATTTTATCCATATAAAATTCAAAATGGTTTAGAACAAAAATATTTACTTTTGTGTAATAAACGGCAAAGGATCTAAACAATTAGAATTAATAATTAAAAAGTACTTTTGATATGACTTTTTATATCACTTATAATGCATAAAATAACCATTGTTATAAATCCTAAATATGCAGTGTTGAATTGTCTATAGAAATATTGTTTTAAAACCTCAACAAATATGACAAACTTATATTAACAAGCCATGAACATTAAGATTAAATGCTATTCTATAGTCAAATCATCGCACATTTTTGGTTAAAATCTTTGAAATTCTATAATCCTGAAGAAGGAACAGATACAATTTAGGTAAAACCAGTTTTGATTCAGCAAATATGTATATTTATAGGATCCATTGACCGCTTGTTGCGTGTTGGTTTTAAATCCGCTAAACTGTTGAGGAAAAGTGTGGATCCAGCTATGGTGTGTTTTAAAGGTATAAACTTATTTCAAACAATTTGAGGTAAGATTCATTGACACTTTTTCGTACGATTAATCAGCTGGAGCCTTGTATTGGAAAGGGTCGGGAAGGAGAGAAAAATAGCCCACAACCTTCCTTAGACTCAAATTATGAAATAAGAATAAAAATATAGCCTTAAACCAGCCAGGAACATATGTGAAGCTTACCTACACTATGCAATTACATCCCCAATGATGATAACCAAAATTACATCTCTATGGATCAAAATTATTGGAGTATAATTTTGAACACTGTTAGTTAGAACTATGAATGCTTTTTAAATGTACTCAAGTTTTAAATCCAACGAATAAATATAGAAAGATCAATTAAGTTTTCAAAACATGTTTTATTAGTATATATATAGTTAGTCCAATGCACGTTATTTCTTAGTTGGATAATATTAGTCATTAATTGGTTCTTTCAGATAAATACTTATTTTAAAAAAAAATTATCATAGCATGAAGGTTTGAAGTTCTAGGCCTTTAATCTAATTGTTTGTTTAGAGTTTACATAATATGAAGCTTCCCCTGAAAGTTGAAGATAAATCAATATGTGCTGCCTAAGTCAGACATCGAAAGGGATGAGACAATGGCCGATAGAATAATGTACACCCCCAATTATGATACACAATATTACCCCGTCTGTAGTTCAAATTAGTAGTTGAAAAGATTAGAAACTCAACTGAATGAACCACCCAATCAAAATTTAATCTATGTTTTTGAGTCAACGAGAAAGAAAACGTCATTATAAAACTTTTGCCAATGATCTCTCCCTCCCTGAGTATTTAAGAATAGGGGAGCAGCCAATAGTTGCCTTTTTAAATCACTAGTCCTCGCATTAAAGTAAAACGATAGAGGAGAAAGTGGTTGGATAACCGTATGTCCTAACTCTTTGCCGACTTTCCAATGGGTCTTTTTGAATATCAGCTAATAGCATTGTTAATATTAACACAGCCAAATCGCTACAAATCAGCAGAAAGCAATTTGATAGCAGACCAAAAAGGACTCACAACTGGATAGTTATCTTGATTATATATCTATACATTTATTATCCACGCCCCAAGGTGTAACCTAGTAAAACAATGTCTCGCACAGTAACAAGGGTTCAAATTCCATCAAAAGTACACAAACAAATTTTTCAATAATAGGTGTTTTTATGTTGTTACAAATTAATGAAGGTGTTAAAAAGTTTTTGAAGTATTTTTTCGTATTCTTGAAATATATTATTATTATATTATATTATTCCTTAGTTAAGTGTATAATTATTTTACAAAATTCCATCAGACAACCAACCTTTTTTATAGAGGAAATATTTAGAAAAAGGTAATATTAGAGTTCTAATTAGTGTCATTAATTCAATAGGAATCAATATTAGATTTTTTGGTGCTTGGTACCTTGTTGGAAACTGATAACCTACCTTACTTTTGAAATAATTAAAAATAATTTGTTTAATTTTTACTTCAGGCCTGGATAATTTAGGTTATTAGGGCACTGGTTAGCCCCGCAGATTTAGAACTTCGCAGGTATAGGCCCCCGGGGTTAGGTACTCCCATTCTAGCGGTAAGGCATAGGGGAAAAAACTTTATTTAAAAATGAGGAGAGGGGTATCAATACTCAACAGGAACTTTGTGTTAATGCACCAATTTTTTTGCCTTCAAAATTTTTTGTAACTTATTGATTGGACACCATGTATAAAAATGTGTCTGAGACGATGACTGACGCTTCTTCAGAGATAGAGCGATGGACAACTTGAAAAAAAGGAAATTAATCAAGCTGCAACCTCTTTTTTATAAAGTAGTAATTTTTTAAAGTTTATTTGTTAAGAGTTAGTTAGTTAGTTTACTATTAGACCGATTGAGTTCTACATTTAAGGAAGGCTACATATATGGTTTTCATGGTTCAATGCTATTTTTATGTCCCCCTACAACCCCTTAAAAAAGCCCTTGGATGCTAGAAGTGCTGTTGGCATTTTCATACCACTTAGAATCAAAACCTATAATACAGTGTGTTTTTTTATAAGAACTATTTCGAAAGCAATTTTACCCAACTTATAGTTTTCAGAATTTAATGATTATTGGCTTATTTTCTTCGTTTTTTAAGACAATTAATAGGAAGACAAAAAAATGTTTAAGTTCTTATTAAAAAAATAGAGTAAAATAAAAAATTCAAAACTTAGGTGTCAACATCTTAAAATGGTTTTGGCGCATTTTTCCTATACTCAAATCTTCTACCCATTCCAAGAAAAAAATTTGATTTTCAGTAGTCGACTTTTGGGGGCTAGTACTCCCTCCCTGGTTAAGATATGTCCATCAAACTTTAAAACGTACTAGTACATGTCCTTAATAGTATTTTTATCAATTTTTAGCTCTATATCTCAACTTTGAAGTGTTGCAGCCATTCTTGCAAAACGTAGAATATTTGAGCATAAGAAAAACGCGCAAAAACTATTTTTAGATGTTGACACCTAAGTTTTGAATTTTTGATTTTACTGTACTTTTTCAATAAAAACTGAAATATTTTTTTGTCTTTCTATTAATTGTCTTAAAAATCGAAGAAAATAAGCCATTAATAAATAATTTCTGATAACTTCCAATGGGGTAAAAGTGCCTTCAAAAAAGTTCTCATAAAAACAAACACACTGTAGTAATTATTCAAAAATGAATATGATTTACAAGTTCCTTTCCCTTTCCCCTGGAACCGTCTAAAAAAGTCGATGTTCTGTCGTGATTGAAAAAAGAGTTTCTATAGAAATGCTGGAAAACCGTAGCCACCTGTAGTTGTTAGGTGACTAGGAAATGTAAAATATGCTGGTATCCAATTAATGAGAGAACGTGTTTATAAACTTGATAGGACCATTAAAATTTACAGTTCAATGTCCCCTTCCTCCATTAAAGTGCAATCTTATTGGCTGTTTCTAATTTCAGCCGTATAAAAAAAATAAACTTTTTTATATGACTCATTTACTTACTAATACAAACTTTGAATTTTTGTTATGGCTAGACTCTCTAGGAGCGGGGAGATGTATTTCCAATTTTTTCTGTGGGGGGGGGGGAGGAACTGAGGAACTAATTGCTTCCCTAAAGTAGTTATATTACCCCAAAAGAAGGACGAGTTACCAATATTCCATTGCCCTATCCCTATATCCATTAAAAATGATATATAGACCATTTTTTGTATGTGAGAATACATGTCTATTTTAAGACTAGACCAAAAGAAAGAGAGAAATGCGCGCGCGCGAGAGAGAGAGAGAGATAGAGAAAAAAGAAAGAGAGGGAAGTTAAAAAAGAAGTTGTACTTTGAATGTAATTAGAAATGTGTACTTTTTACACCATACAAATAGAATAATTGAAGTTAGATTAATCTTCTCTCCGTTTCTTACTTTTGATGTATAGGCTTAGAATCTTGAAAATTTAAGGGAGAAAAAAATTGTAGATTAATTCATCTAAAAAAATATTATTCTTAAAGTCGCACTTCGGTCGGTTATTGGTTAGATGAAGTTTTAAAGATAGATTCAAAATAGACAGACAGGTATATAGACATACATACAGAGTTACAGACATACAGATATATAGACATACGTACAGAGTTACAGACATACAGATATATAGACAGATATACAGAGTAACAGACATGCATACAGATAGGCATATATACAAACGTATGTACAGACAGACAGATATACAGAAACCCAGACTTATTTACAGACAAAAATACAGACTTACATACAGACAGACATACAGACAGACATACAGACAGACATACAGACAGACATACAGACAGACATACAGACAGACATACAGACATACAGACAGACATACAGACAGACATACAGACAGACATACAGACAGACATACAGACATACAGACAGACATACAGACAGACATACAGACAGACATACAGACAGACATACAGACAGACATACAGACAGACATACAGACAGACATACAGACAGACATACAGACAGACATACAGACAGACATACAGACAGACATACAGACAGACATACAGACAGACATACAGACAGACATACAGACAGACATACAGACAGACAGACATACAGACAGACATACAGACAGACATACAGACAGACATACAGACAGACATACAGACAGACATACAGACAGACATACATACAGACAGACATACAGACAGACATACAGACAGACATACAGACAGACATACAGACAGACATACAGACAGACATACAGACAGACAGACATACATACAGACATTCAGACATACACACAGACAGACATACAGAGAGAAATACAGACAGACGCTAAGACAGGCCTAAAAACAGTAAATAAACAAGACTTACAGAAAGATAGGCACTTACATTCATACATCCTACTACTATATTGCATGAAATAACAAATGTAGGGGCGACGCACCAAATAAACTAAATTTAACATATTCTAATTACGAAATCCTATGTAAAAATAAACATTTTCCTCTTAAACTAAATTTTTACAGAACATTTTTGGTAAAAACTTGTAACAGAAAAACCAACAGTGTTCAAGCGAAACCGCCAAAATCTATGAAAATAGGGATAATTATGTACTTTTTTAGGCAGTGCATCAACTGTGACAATTTAAAGAAAAAATAATAGGAAATAAAAGAAGGTATAAAAAAAAGCGTTACAGACAGAAAGACAAAGGCTTATAAAAGATACTTGAAAAGTATCAAAGTCAATTTGTTTGCTGTCTACGTCAATCATTATGTATCAATATTCCTTAAAACTACAAAACACTCTCTCTAACTCTCTTACTCTCTCTCTCGCTCTCTCTCTCTCTCTCTCTCTCTCTCTCTCTCTCTCTCTCTCTCTCTCTCTCTCTCTCTCTCTCTCTCTCTCTCTCTCTCTCTCTCTCTCTCTCTCTCTCTCTCTCTCTCTCTCTCTCTCTCTCTCTCTCTCTCTGTCTCTCTCTCTCTCTCTCATTCTCTTTCTTTCTCTCTCTTTCATCTTTCTCCCTCTCTTCTCCTCCTCTTCCCCTCACATCTCTCTTTATCTCTTTCTCTTCTCCCTATCTTTTTCTATCTTTCCCCCTCAGTATCTATCGTGTTCACCCTATTTTTTCAAAAGCTTTGCTGCTATTGCACCTAATTGTCCTTAGCTGGATCTTTAAATCGTTTAGTGGTGCGCTGAATCAGGGCAATCCAGTTCACCCCGGTTTGGCGCAGCAATGTCACTCGTTGAGTGCTATTGCCGCGCCAGTACCGCGCCACTGGGTGCGCTGATTCGCCCATTCCATTTTGATTTAAAGATTGAAATCTAATAATACCTAAGTGCGCCGAACTGGATCGCCTCGATTCAGCGCACCACTAAACGATTTAAAGATCCAGCTCTTGTTTGCTTTTAAAAAACTATGTTACATGACAAGAACACTGTGTAACCATTCTGTGGCTTTTTAAACTTGCTCACAGATCCGAGATGGGTTTTTAAAAGATGCTGCGTTTTTTCTCCACAATTTTTTACGCTATGAATAACAAACGCGGCATTAGCGATATCTAAACAGAGTATACAACTTAAGAATTCAAAATTTTAAAATTATTATTTTAGCCATTTGTATAATGTCTAATATAGCTCTAAAAAGATAATTTGTTTTTCTTTTAAAAAGGCTGTACCAACAAAAGCGAAATAATTAAATAAATAATTGTATACTCTGTTTAGATTTCGCGAATGCCGCGCTTGTTATTCATAGCGTAAAAATTGTGGAGAAAAAACGCGGCATCTTTTAAAAACCCATCTCCGCACATGTACTGTCAGGGAGCTAAAGGGATAAGACTATAGCTGATATATTGATGGACACCTCCAATGATGATGCACAAAATTAACCCTTCTGTAAATTACAATTAGTGGTTGAACCTTTTGAACTTAATGAACCAAGCAATAAAAATTCAATAATAGTCCACAAAGTTGTTGTGACAATGATTAAGAAAACATTATTATAAAACTTTGGTGACTAGTTGAGACAGACCAAAGTCCCCTCTGTCCCAGTAGAGCACCGCAGGATTGGTTCAGGTATAGAGTATAGAAACCTGACCAAAGAAACCTGTAGCCAGCCTGTAGCAGCTTAGTAAATCGCACGCCTGACTTCACTAACACTTCTGTAGATTATAATTAGTGGTGGATAAGTTTGACCAACCAATCGAGACATATTAAAATCGATTTTGTAAGAAAATGAATGAAAGAACTTGTTACTTGATTATAAAACGTTGAGGACAGTACAAGTCCATTTATAGTCAGGGAGGGAGGGGCCATTGGACTGTAAATTTTACTGGTACCCAAAGTATAATAACCACGTTTTGCTTTAATGCTTTGAGTTCTTTAATTGAATTTTTATCAGTTTGCCAAAACATTTAAACCTAAAATTTTATTGAACTAAAGGGGCAGCTTTGTCTATCATCATTGAGAATGTATATCAATTGATTATCCATTATCTTATGCCATAGGATCCATTAAAAAACAAATTTTTACTGCATAAATCTTAGTACTTACTTTTAGTTTGTTGTAAGCAGGTGCTGCTATTCAGCCAATTGATTCCATTTGAAATTGCTAAAAATTAAATATTTTGTTGGAGTGGACTAAAACTTGTTTTTTGGCGTAACTGAAAGGGAAGTGGGTAAAAAGAGGGTAAAATAAAGGGAAGGGGGTTAAGGGGAAATTTTCACTTAGAATTGTTTGTCAGACTCACATTCCCTTTTCCCTGGTTGTAAGGAGAAAGACTAAATTCTTTGATTGAACTAATTAAATAAGCTAAGTACAGACAAAACCTTTCTTTTAAATGTAGAAAGATTTATAGTGTATATTCACTTCACAGTATTGTATAAAAATTGCAAAAATCTACAAATACCAATTAATACAAAGGGTTGTTTAATTTTTTATGGTAATCCTTATATTTAAGTAACAGGATGTGTGTTTCTCATCTCATCTGTTTCTCTGTCTGTTTTTCTGTCTATCTGTTTGTTTGTACCAAAGGATCTCACTAACCGCTGAACCGATTGGGTTCTCCCTAACAGGGTAGCTTCTCATAGTTCCCGTTAAGGTTTATAACTATTTTGGTGGAGGGGATCACCACCCTCCCAAGAGAAATCACAAAAAAATCAAATATTTTTTTACGTACAGAGACTTGAACGCATCATAGATAGGTAACGTATTATTAAAAAAAACATATAAAGTGCCACTAGAGGCCTCTAGGGGCGTAGCCGCTAATAATGAAGTAAATGTCTTCTAAATTTTAGCATGTTAATTTGATCAGCTGAATTTGAGTTTCCGATTGTGTACAGTACATAGTTTCCTCATCCAGCTCAATAAGTTTTGCAATATTTGGTTTATCTGCTGTACAACTTCGGAAATTAGGGTGAAATAGGCAATCAATTTTCAGTTGATCGTTAATTTTCCGCAAGTTAAAATTGACATAGAGATCATTAAATTTACACAGTACTTATAAAACAGACATTGTAAGAGATCGCGAGGGATAAGACAATGAATGATAATTCATATGCATCACCATTTATGATTACCCTTCTGTTTTGTAATAATACTTACAGGGAGTGAGGGGATATACCAAAGAAATTCTGTCATTCGTTGCTTAAAAACTTTGCGGACTTAAATTAAAACTTGATGTTCTTTCTTTTTAAACAATAATTATAATATTGTTTATAATCATTGAAGACGTATTTCAATTAATCATCCATAATTATCCTAAGATCCCTGGGGAAAATTAAATATTTAAATCCATTATCCTATCCCCATATTCGTGATAAAAACCTCTCCAAGTTACCAGCGGAATACTAACTATGCAAATATAGGAATGATAGGCAAATTAAGGGTCTCTTTTTGTACAGTGGTTCTCTAACTTCTATGGGAGGGAGGGGAAATTGAACTCGAAATTATGATGGTCTCCAGTTTTATTAACCCTTTCTCTAATTGCCATACAATTTTTGGGTTGATTTGGTTTTTCAAACTTTTCTAAATAATTTAATCTACAGAAGGGGTAATTTTGTTTGTCTTTTTTTTTTGGGGGGGGGGGAGGTACATGGTCTATTGTCTTATCCCTTAAGATCTCTGTTATGTTTATTTAAAATAAGTAGACTTTATACAGTTAGGGAGTTGAATCCATTTTTATAGAAGCAGAAATATAATCTATGATTATGGTTTGGACCCTCTAAAACTGTAATCTACTCTTCCACTTTCCCCTCTCTTGGTGAAGATATCTTCAACGCCGATACGATTTTTGAAATATAAGATTCCACTTTTGTCTCTCTTGTTGAAGATATCTTTACCAAGAGAGGCAAAAGTAGAATCTTAAATTTCAAAAATCGTATCGGCGTTGAAGATATCTTCACCAAGAGAGGGGAAAGTGGAATCTTACATTACAAAAATCGTATCGGCGTTGAAGATATCTTCACCAAGAGAAGGGAAAGTAGAATCTTACATTTCAAAAATCGTATCGGCGTTGAAGATATCTTCACCAAGAGAGGGGAAAGTGGAAGGGTAGATTACAGTTTTATAGGGTCCAAACCATAATCATAGATTATATTTCTACTTCTATAAAAATGGATTCAACTCCCTAACTGTTATAAACCTACATTCATATATGATTGGATTCTAAGGGATAAGACTTTGGGCGATGAACTTATGTAAATTCTGAATGATAATAAACAAATTTACCCTTCTGTAGAATGATATTGTTGTTTAAAAAGTTTAGACACTACTTGTTTGAAACCAAAAGTCCCAACTTAATATAAGTACCAACTAATAAGATAACATGGTAGTAAAACTTTCGGTACAAGTTTGATTTAAAGTCCATTGCCCCATACCTCCCTTCATATATGTCTGTACATTGTTCAGACTGTATAAAGCCATAAAAACTGTCTAGATGCTCTACATGAGGACCATTACTTGGTTTGAATTATTTGTTAATTTTAATTACATTTAACTGACTGGCTAAAATACAAATTAGAGCGATGATTGTTCATCTGTTTATTCTTAAGATCTTGCCAATGAATTGTTCTTTTTTAGATAACTAGCGGCTGCGTTCAGAAAAGGAAGGACAGAAAATATCTTAAAACATCATTCGACCAGTATAAATAAAAATATTTGCCAAAAACATATCGGAGCCTAAGTATAGACCAATTGGAGAAAAAAAAATCACAATTTCCCATATCCTATTATATAAAGTATAAAGCTTTTTTATGCCTCTAGCAAAGGATATCATTAACCACTGAACCGATATGGTTCTCCTTTACAGTAAATCTTTTATAGGTCCAGGGATTGTTTTAAAAAACAAGCCTTTTTCTTTTTAAAACTAAAATTGAAAGTAAAGGATCGACTTCCCCCACCCTACATTTCCTCAAGTGTCCCTAGAGGCCTCTAAGGGCGGAGCCGCTAGTTTCTAATATTTTAGTGGGGGTGATTTCACCCCCTACACTCTCCATCATTTAAAAATATATAAGCAATTAGTTCTTAATATTGATCATCGTCTGTACTTTGGTGTTGGTAATAAGGGCGTAAGCAAATTAAATAAGACATTAAACTAGGAATGGAAATAGTATACATGGATATTATGACAGAGGAAATTTAGTTAGCTACTTTAGTCCACATTGAACGGTCAGTACTTTTCTCCAGTAGGAGGGGAGGGGATGGTGTGAAAGGGTCGGGATCCTCTAACGGTTCAGTTAAATAAAGTTAGTATGATCTTATCCGACAGACAAAAAACTTAGCTTTTTTATAATACGATATAAATAATTACAGTCAGTCGTCTTAAAACTTAATAGATAATAAAGTTTATTGTATAGAGCTTTTTTATAGCTAGGGTCCTCAACATCTATTTGTCAAATAGAATTATTTGAACTTTAACAATATACAAAGCAAAGATACTTTTTAATATCACCAAAAATAATATTATTACCTATATTTTTAAAAGCACAGCTTTTCTATAATAAAGGTCGATCCGTACGTTCGTCCGTCCGTGCGTCTGAGACGGATAGCTTTTTTTCGTTATTTTAGGCATGTTAGAATTGTCCTATCGTTTTCAAACTTTGCATGATGATTCCTGTAGTAGTTAGGTAGGTACTATTTAGAAAGCGTAGCAACTCAATAATCGTTACAAGAATATCCGTACGTCTATTTTTAAAAAGTTACTTTTTAAACAATATTAAAAGCTAAGCATCTCTATAATCAAGTCCTAAAATGTCAGTGTCTCCTTAAATAGTATTCTGTATTTAAGAAGTTTTGCAATAAATTTACGTATAATTTTGTCAAAATTTGTATATTTATATTTTATATATTCGGTTTTGACACTCTACATGAGGAAATGTTCGTCTGTCACTCCGTTTCAGAGCTTCGCTTTTATGGATGTCGTCATCCTGGTTTTATAGCAATTGTGATAGATTGCGAGGGGGGTAATAGACTTTTCATTTTACTGGTAACCAAAATTAAAAACATTTTCTCTTATTCGTCGGTTTAAAACTTTTCTTAAACCATGGTTTAAACCTGCAGTGTTTAAACTTTTCAACCAATAATTTCAATCGATAGAAGAGAACAATTTGTTTATTTTCACGGGTGATGTAGATCAATCTATCGTCCATTGTCTTATCTCCACGAATCCCTGCAATAAAGAACTTTTGTTGTTTAAATTATTTATAAATTGTTATACAATATACACACCGAATCATGATAAAAACAAGGATGACAACATCCATAAAAGCGAAGCACTGAAACGGTAGGACAAACGGACATGAACACTTATATAGTGTCAGAACTGAATAATCAGAATATAAATGTATAAGAGTTAAAGCAAAATTGTAAAAATTTGTTGAAAAATTGCTTTATACAGGATAATGTTTATGGACATACTTACATATTTAGGACTTGATTATAGAGTTGCTTCGCTTATAACATTATAATTTGTTGTCCCTGGAATCAATATACCAAAAATTAGATCAATCGGATGATTAGATTACATAAAAATTTGTTGTTAAAAAAGTAAAAAAATCAACATGTTTAAAATGGACGTACGGACATTTTGGTAATGATTATAGAGTTGCTACGCTTTCTAAATCGTACCTAACTACTAAAGGAATCACCATGCAAAATTTTAAATCGATAGGACAATTCTAACATGCCTAAATTAACGAAAAAAGCTATCAGTTACGGACGGACGGACTGACGGACAAAGTGAATTATAGAGTAGCTTCGCTACTAATAATACCCCTTCTGTTCATTGAAATTATTCGTTGGAAAGATTTTACAAAGTTTTAAATCCACCTAGCGTCTTGATAAAACTTTGAGTACCAGGATAATTTAGTTAAATATCCTCTACCTAGCTCCCTGGTATGTTCATAACATATTTGTTAACTTATCTGCTTCGCTTTTAAGAATGTAGTCATCCTTTAATTAATGAAGTAATTAAAAAGAAAATTAAGGAAAACTTTATTTTTTTAAACACATGTTTTCTAAGTAATAAAAAATAAGAAATTAGGCCAAATAATTATAATATAAGAATACTAATGCAAGTTTCCTTGTCATAAATCTTAACGAGTTAAATTATGTTTATTAGTGGCTTCGCCCATTTGACTCTAGGGGCACTAGAGGGATGGGTAGGAGGGCTGAAGTTGGCCCTCCATTTTATATTGTTTTATTTCAAGAAGAAATAGAGAAGAAAAAAAAACTTTTTTGAGGAAAGAAGATATTTGGAGGCAAATTTACTTGGGATGGTGGTGGTATCCTCACCCTAAAATAAATGAAAATCATCTCTTTATGAGAGTAGTCACTGTGAAGGAGAACCATATCGGTTGGCAGAACTTTGGCCACACTACGCACACAGAGACAGATAGACATTCTGTTACTTTTATATAAGGATTAGGAACTAAACAAAATTGAACTTTTTTTCATAATCAACCCAACCTCCCCTTTGAACATGAAAGGTACAAACGTAGAAAATGGCTTAAAACCATCATAGAAAAATAAAATTGTTCTAGCATTTTAAGATTGACATTCAAGTACTTGTTATTGAAGTACTGCCATTATAGGGGCTAGGATAGAAAAATAGCCTAAAACCCTCCAAAGAGACTTGAAATAAGAAAACAAATGTCGGAATATTCCCTAAAATGAAGAAATCAATCAGTTTAGTGGTTCGATAGATCTAAACGAACAAACAAACAAAAAACATTACTACTTTTTATAATTGTAAAGTATTTTTTGCCTGAAGAAATCAATTAAAAGTTAAAGATAACTATTTGAATAATTTGTTTTTTCTTATGAAATAATTGAAATACCTATAGTCGCCACCTACTTAATAGGACACTCTTACATTTCATTTTGTTGAAAATTTGAACAAAAATAATCATTTTAAGACCTTGATTAACCGTTCATGATGGTATATATTCAAAGCCAAAAATTTTTTTTAGAACACAGTAATAGTGTCTGACTGATTATGACGTAACAAAAAAAATTAGCCAATGAGAGGCCACTATAAATTTTACCATTGGTCAATAATGGCCTCTCATTGGCTAATTTTTTTTTGTTACGTCATAATCAGTCAGACACTATTACTGTGTTCTTTTTAAAAGCGAAGCTTTTCTATAATTAGGGTCGGTCCGTCCGTCCGTCCGTACGTCTGTCCGTCCGTCCGTCCGTCCGAGATAGTTAGCTTTTATTCGTTAATTTAGGCATGTTAGGATTGTCCTATCGATTTCAAACTTTGCATGGTGATTCCTGTAGTAGTTAGGTACGATTTAGAAAGCGTAGCAACTCTATAATCGTTACCAGAATGTCCGTACGTCCATTTTAAACATGTTGATTTTTTACTTTTTTAATAACATTTTTTTATGTGATAAAATCATCCGAATGATCTGATTTTTTTATTACTGATTCCTATTACTATAAGGTACAATATTATGAGCGAAGCATCTCTATAATCAAGTATTAAAAATGTCAGTATGTCCTTAAACAGAATTCTGTATTTAAGAAGTTTTGCAACAAATTTATGTATAATTTTGTCAAACCTTATATTTTCATATTTCGTATATTCAGTTCTGACACTCAACAACAGTTAATGTTCGTCTGTCATATCGTTTCAGAGCTTCGCTTTTATGGATGTTGTCATCCTTGTTTTATAACAATGCAAAGAATATTTGGATATTTTGACAGTGGATTTTATGTTGTAAATCTAGGTTGCTAATATAGTTAACAGATATTGGTAAATACCTTCCTCTAAGATCTAGGTAGGGGATGGGGTAAAGTGGATGGATCAGAGGGTAACGTTAAATTAGCCAGCTGGGAGAAATATTTTACCATTGTAAGCAAGAATCTCTCACAATATCCACAAATTCTATATCCATTTTTATAACTGGAGAAGGTTTGCTGGTGTCCTGTAGCCTCGAGTAACATGATACAAATGTTTTTGTGGGGAAATAGAGATTTAATCACAAAAAAATGAAAAAGTAAGTGCACTCCCCCCCCCCCCCCTTATTTTGCCCCTTAAACTTTAAAGGTTGGTACATTATCTAGCAAGTTTTAAGGGGGGTTGAAAGAATTGCACCAACAGAGAAACTACCAGCAAATAACACTTGTATACAGTGGCATACACAGAAATTCTTTAGTGGTTGTAAATTCTTTTTGGGGGGATAAAAGTGGGAGGCAGTACCAATTTCCTATTTTAGGTGGGTGTTGACACCTCCCTTAAAACCCCTACCAAACGTCCAAACTTGTTAGATATAAATGCTAATGAAAAGTGTTTAAAATCAACGAAATCTTTTGGAAGTTGATTTGGATTTTAATCAAAAAGTATAATATCAAAAAGCTTAAATATTTTTAAAATCTGTATTTAAAAAGAAAACAACAACAAAAATTACCAAAAAGTTATGATATTTCATTTATGTAAGAGAACACGAAACATGAATCATTTATGTATATTCAATAAATTTTTAAATCCCTAAATGTCCTTTTCAAGAAACAGGTCCCCCCCCCCCCCCTTTTAAAAAAGTGTCTTTAAATTAAGGTGGTCCTTTAATTATGGGCGTGTGAATTGTGGGGTAGGGAAGGGGGTGTGGGGACAACTATTTATATCCTGTTACTATGCTCATCTAAAGCACACTCACACACACACACACACACACACACACACCTCTTTAGATATATAGGCCTTTAGTTGATTACAGATAAATCGGCCTGTTTTTTTTCCCTGCCCCCCATTCCCTCTACTCATTTGCCCCGTTTTAGCTCACTGATTAGTATAAGTATTACAAATCCGCCCCTCCCCCCTTTCTTTTATTTATTCGCACTCCCCTCCCCACCACTGCACCGGTGAGTTAAGTCATTCATCCACTTTTTTTTATTTTTCTCCGCTCAGGAATCTTCCCATTTGAATGGTGTGTGTGTGTGTGTGTGTATAAGTAAGAATCCTACACTTTAGTTTTCAGCTTTCCATCCCCCCACATCTGTTCATTTGATTCTCCCTCGCCCCCCCCCTCCCCCCTCCCCGGTATTTCCATCCATGTTCTGACAACAACAAGTCCTATTTCTCTTTTAATGCCTGCCCACCCCCTTCTTTTTTTTCAACCCCCATCACCGCAATTCATGTTTTACAGCCAAAGTCACTTTTGCAAAGTTGAGAATTAGAGCATTTTAGCAACACCAGAGAATTTAAGTTTGAATTTGTGATTAATTCTATTAATTTAACCAACAGGGGTGAATTCTTAAAGAAAACTTTTGCCCCACTAAAATCAGTTTGCCTCACTAAAATTTTAGTGAGGAAAAATAATCCCCTCTAAATTTTTAGTTTGCCTCACTGATTTTAGTGGGGCAAACTGATTTTAGTGGAGCAAAAGTTTTTTAAGAATTTACCTCAGGTCTTGTCCTCCATTAGAGAAAGTACAAACTTCAGAACAGAACAGAAAAATATTGGGCAAAATCCTATAAAATTTCTTTGGCTAACCTAGAAGTTTTTGTAAGTTAAGAAAATCCTAACTTATTGTCATGGGCTATCCTAGGAACTTTTCTATAAAATTTTATAGCAAGAATTTACTCACCTCTGAAACCCCTAAATTCACCTTTCTAAAAGTTTTTAAAAATAAAACATATTACACTCCTCAAACCTTTGAAATTCCCCATTTTTTATTCCTCAACATAAACTTAAAACATCCTGGATGGATAGTTTGTTTCACCCTTAACCTCTAGGAGGGTATTTTAGCCTAAGACTATCCTTGGACTATTAATAAACATCCCTAAAAGTTAAATATTAAAGAGCTATAGTGCAAGTTTACCCCCACCCCCCATTGCCAATATTTTCTTCTTTAAATATGTAGGCCATGAACAATGGTTCTCCATTAATCTTTGGATTTGGCGCCTTCCAACCCCTTACTTTCTTGAAACAACCTATATTTATTTTATTTCATACAAACAGCTTCAATATTTGTGTACAACTTAATTTTACCCACTTTGAAATTAAGTCTTGGAAATGGTGTCACATTGGCTCTACGCAGGTTTCTCCACACGCTTCATGTTCTTGCACATTCCTCTTGTTTTGATACTCTACGCAGTGTCGAAATTTTTCTTTCTTTAAACAGTCTATTACAAGTGTTTTGCATAAGCTGACTTTTAGAAGCTGTTTGATTTTATATAAATAGTAGTTTTAAGTATGTAATTTCGAAATTTATTTACTTCATAAGATTTTTTCCTAAGATAGGCCTAAAGTTAGCTTTTGTAACAAGTACATTGGCTAAAAAAATTACTTATCAGATTTAAGGTAAGAGAAAGGGGAGGGGAGGGAGGAATTAGGCATGTTTCTGCAAAAATATGCCTCTCCCTCCCCCCCCCCCCCCCCTCCTCTCTGATATCTCCCACATTTAGTTTATATAACGGAATAAGTCCTTAGCAGAGTATATGAGAGAAGACGTGGGCCGGGAAGCAAATTAAGAAATAGAGACGTGGGGATGAATCTTGAAGAGACGTGGGGGACGGATAGCGGAGTAAAAAGGGAGAGAGGGAGGGAGGGGAGGGTAGATTGTAGATATTTGTAGAGTAGAATGACTCCGCTACACACAGCAGAGAGTTGAGTTGACTTAGTTAAACACTGTACTTTCAGTCAATACCAACAACAATTTACAACAATTTTTCACCCCAATTTTAACACACATTTTTTTGACATTGCATAATAATACGGAAAAGTGTTTATTGACAAATCTCAAGTTACAGTGATATGTAATTGATAATTAAAAAGTTATAGATATAAATTTAGTTACATCTGGGCCTTTTTGTGGCCTTATAACTTAATGCGTCACTGATATTAAAGTGAAGTGAATTTTAGCACATATAAACATTATATATGTGTGCACATATATAGAATTAATACACATGTTATGTTAAACATTAATTCTTAAAAATTGCATCACGACGGCGGCGTGGTATACCTGGCGGCGGTAACGGCGGTGAAACCAGCCAGGGTTTGAGTCCCAGCCTGAATAGTGATTTCTATGAAAAAATGTGCACGACGACCCAATCTCTGTCGCACGTAGAAGGTTGTAATTGTCGTATGTCTGTGATTTGTCCAAATAAGTTGGACATGTCGGCGGCGGGAATAACGGCGGCAGGAAAACGCCTCAACCAAACAATAGTGAACGCCGTGGTGAACCAGACGGCAAGTGGATCGCCGCGCAGCGGCGGAACTACAGTTAACGGCGTTATTGTGACGGGCCAAAGCCACCATCGTGCACCAGCCGGTTCAGTGTCTCAGCACGGCGGCAGTCAAAACGCCGTGCTCACGCCGAGCACCCCGTTGTCCACGGGTGCCCATGGGACTGTTATAGGCTATCCCACGGTCATTTTTGAACGAGAGTATGGCGTTGGCGAGGTGATTGGCCAAGGCGGATTCGGCAAGGTCTATGCAGGTGTCCGTCGCCGGGATTCGCTGAGCGTGGCGATCAAGCACGTAGCTAAAAACAAGGAATGTACTTAAATTTTTTATAACAAAACTTATCTAACATTCAGCCTTTCTATACAAAGATTATGTATTTAAAGCCCAATTCCAAATAACCATATGCATTAACACAAAAATTTAAGTATCAACCTTACAGGTGACTGACTGGGCCTACGTGAACGGTCAGCGCGTGCCCATGGAGTTGAAGCTGCTCCTATCCGTCCAGGGTGTTTCCAATGTGATCAAGCTGCTAGACTTCTTTGAACGGCGGGATAGCTTCATCTATGTCCTAGAAAGGCCGTCTAAGAGCAAGGTATGTAGAATATTGGAGGGGTCTTGTCAAGTTTTAGATTTTCGTTAGTGTGTTCTGCTTATAAAAATCTATGCTTTTTATAAGGTCACATAATAGGTATACCAATTAGTTATGTGATTCTGCCTAATAAGAAAACACATTTAAAAATTTAATTTTCGCTTTGTAATATACAGTATAAATATGTAGTAATTTGACTACATGACGAAATCAATCTGAACGTTTTATTTCTTCAAAACATTATTCATATTAATTCCTTACAAGTAGCGCAGCTATACTTTAACTTATATATAATTGCCCGTCTGTCTGGGACTAAAAAAAGACTTTTTTGTTTATTGAATGATTACAAAAGGTAAAGTCAACATTAAGTTCCTTATCTTAGCTTGTTATTACTGCGCTTATTAAGCACAAAAAAATCCTGTTTTTTACGTTGATTCATAAAAATGTACAATTACATTTAGTAATATTTGCTTTTTCCTTTTGTGTTAAGTAAACAAATAATGAAACTAAATTAGTACAATTTTACTTTCACTATACAGAACTGTACAAAAATACGTTTTTTTGAGCTACAATTTATTAAATTTAAATGCATTTTATATCAAGACGTAGATTTAACTTAAAAATCATTTTTCTAAGGAAACAAAAATTTTATGAATAATCCAAAAATTTTCTGATTTAAATGAATTTCAAACTTGTTTAATAATGAATTAGATATCTTATTACGTATATATTTACGAATAAAAGATAAATATATAACGTATTAAAGTTATATAATTTTGTTACTATGGAATTTTAAAGCGTTTAAGGAATAGGACAATGGGAAATAAATTAACGACCCCCCCCCCCCCTTCATGAATTACCATTGTAAGATTCTTCTTTACTAGTTTGAAATATTGAGGGACGAAAGGGTTCTATATCTTCATTGCCCCACCCCCGCCCCCCCCCCCCCCGCTTCTTGAGTTATTTTTTCCAATCCTTATAATAAGGTTACAGGATGTTTGTCTGTTTGTACCGAAGGATCTCGCTAACTGCTTAATCGATCGGGTTCTCCTTAACAGGGTAGCTTCTCATAGTTCCCGGGAAGGTTTATAACTATTTTTAGGGAGGTTACCACGACCCTAAAACGAGAAATCAAAATATAAATCTAATTTTTTTTGCGTAGAGACTTCAACGCAATATAGACATGATTTCTCAAATTAGATACTTGAAATAAAAAAAACAAACATTTAAAGTGCCACTAGAGGCCTCTAGGGGGCGTAGCCGCTAGTTATGAATAATGGATTTTTAAAAAGTTATAATAAAATACCTTTTTATATTCAAACACTTTTCTGTAAATTTTTACTATCTATTTTCAAAAAATGAAAATGTCCTTATTATCATACTAGGGCCTCAAAAATCAGGGAGGAAGGGGAAATTGGGCTGTTTATTACACTGGTCCCCAACATTTTTATAATAACGTTTTCTTTTTCGTTGGCTTAATAAATTTGGGGACTTTTATTAAATTTTGATTCGTTGTTTCATTAAGTTGAGTGACCAAACGTTTCCACCACTAATTGTAATCTACATAAGGGGTTATCTTGTTTATTATCATTGAAGATTTGAACTAATTTATCAGCCATTGTGTTATCCCTTTAGAACCCTGTGCCTCAATAATATAAAACTGCGTCAAAGAAAAATGATGAAAGAACTTATATAATTGTTTTATTTACTTTATATGGCGTAAAAAATAATGAAAAGAAAATTTGTTTTAAAATCAAGGCGTGTCTGTCTGACTGTTTCTTAAACGTATTACTATATTAAACTTTACTACTTTTTCTCTTAAAGACAGTAACTTTATAGACTTAATTTTGTAATTTTTCAATAAAATTTTTATTTTTAGGACCTTTTCGAGTTCATCACGGAGCAGCGCGTTCTCGAAGAAGATTTGGCGCGCAAATTTTTCCGCCAGGTGATTGAGACGGTGCTGGCGTGCCACCGCCGCGGCGTCATCCACCGCGACATCAAGGACGAGAACCTGATTGTGGACCTGGCCACTGGCCAGCTCAAGCTCATCGATTTTGGATCCGGGGCAATCATCAAGGATGAACCATACACTGATTTTGACGGTAGGTTTTTTTTTGCTACATGTTTGCGTCTATGGACGAATGAGTTTTTCGACTCATATATCACAATGTTAAATCAGTCTTTTGTAGCTTAAAAAATACTCATTGTTTTTATAACATGTACAAAATATAATGTTTAATAGTGTCTAAAAAAGTTAATATATTCTGGGTTCAAATTTTAATATTTCAAAATTTTCAAAGGTCTCATTTTAAGCTAAATATACTGTCATAAAGACAGCTATTTTCACAATATATAGACATACAAGTATATATATATTTATATACATGTATATTTTTTACCTAAATATAGACCGTCAAATATTAATTTTAACTTAAGGAAAAAATGATTTTTAAATACCTATCACAGACAAAGTTTGAATATGATGTAAATAAATTACTTAGTTGTGTTAAAACGTTGGGTACCTCTATTAAATATTAATTGGTTGGGTCTAACTAGCAGTGTCCTGTCCATACTATAAATTCATAGAAATTGTTTATCATCATTTAGGGTATATACATCAATCTATCGTCCATAGTCTTATCCTTTTAGATCTCTGGCCTTTTGCATTTTTAAAAATAACCTATTCTAAAAACCACGCTAGTTAATTTCAGAATAATGTCCCCTTAATATCGTTATTATTTAAGACTTTGGCGGATTTTAGAGCTATCTAAAACCGCCCTATGACAGTAATATAACTGTATTTGGCTAGTTTGAAATCCTAATGTGATTTTTAAGCGAATCAGTTTTGAGACCTGGCTAGAATAGCCCTATTAAAAGTCATTACTGGCTTAAGCATAAAAGGCTTAAATATAGGGCTGGAAATAATGCCATGGCGTTTTTTACTTGCCAGTCAAAATAGGCATTTTCAAATAGCTGACAATATCTTAATTTAAAATAGAAGATTATTGTTATATACAGTTAAAAAAGCATTTTTCGCGCGGTTACATAATTCATTGAATATATAAATGTGTACAAATAATTTTAAGTGTTTTAATTGTTGTTTTCTGGTAACATTTTTAATTCTTTTTAAAATATTTTTAAGACTCTATAGTAAATAACTTTTTAGCCATTAAAAGCAATCTTTTTAAACCATACCTAAATTTAAAACATATAAGCAAAGAAAAAAGAATATTAGACATATTAAAAATTCATGATATTTACAATTGAGTTCTTAAAAATTAATTTATTGCTTTGCTAATTAGACGGTAATATATTTGACGAAAATTTGTAATTAATTATCAAAAAATCTTCAAAATAAAACAGAAAAAATCGTCCAAAATATGAAAAAAAATATTTGATATAAAATGACTTATAATTATATAGACATTAAGTACATAGATAATTATCTTAATACATATATAAATTATGGTAATTAATATTTATTTCAACACCTTATACTAATATTCATTAATTTATATGACTATTTAATTGATATTTTATATGTAATTAACTTGATATAAATTTTTACCCCTAATTTTTACAATTTTAACATCTGGAAATTGACCTAATTACCAAATTGATTTAAACATAACTTCATAGCTCTAAAACTTCACCTTACAAATACACCCCTTTCTACCCCCCCCCCCCCCCCCCCCGGTAAAAATAAAATCCTCTAACGTCTAATCCCTGCATCCCTGCATATAAGTCAGAGAGAGAGAGTGAAGGGGGGTCGTTGACTTTATTAAATTTGTCCTTGAAGAATTTTTAAAATGTTTACTTTATAATCCCCCCCCCCCTTTTTTAGTGTCCTTACTTATTTCCCCTTTTCAATAGCGCATCTACTCTTTAACTAATGCATAGCGGTACGTCCAACTCTCTGGCAGTAAACTTCATGCATATTATCTTGCTAATTGACCGATTTTTCTTAGTCTAATGATTAATTGCCCTTAATTAAGTTGGCTCTAACCAACAACATATTTTTTTTCTTCAAATTTTTATTTTATCCTTGAGGAAAAATTAACTTTTCTGTCCTTCTGTTCTTTCTAATTATGATCTTGGCAAATTATTGCTGCGCTTATTTTGGCCATGGTAGTTCTTGTTAATAAATCCTATCACTAGGCTTTAAATTTTTAATGTTTAAGCATCTTTTATTTTCTTTCATTTTACTTGATAATAAAATAGAGAAAAGAATGAAAAAGAGATAGAATTGGAGAGGGAGGAGAGAAAGAGAGAGTGAGGGAGGAGAGTGAGAAAGAGAGAGAGAGAAGCGAAACATAACTGCGTAATAAGGCACACAAACACACACACAGTAAGAAGGGAGAGAGAGTAAATAAAAGGTGTGGGTGAACATGCTCTTACACACACGCACACACACACACAACTACTCCAAACACACATGCTTTGAAATAGGCCTTGAATTTAGCCTTGGTAACACACACACACACACCACACACACATTTCCCCAGCCTCCCCTCCCCCTCCTGTCTTACATTACAAGCAAAACTACAGTTGGGAACGTGAAAAGGGGGTTAATTCGCACATTTTTTTGCGTGCGTGTGGAACCGGTGTTTTTAAAAGCTTCTCAATTGAAGTCTGTACGTTCTGATATTGCTTGTAGAAGCGAAGCTATACTAGAATTAACCCTTTTGTATAGTCTGTCTACCATTGGAGTTATCCATATGAAAGCTTCATTTAGTTCCTTAGAGGTTTTATGCTATTAATATTGCTTTTAAATCTTAGATTAGGGTTTAAGCTATTTCTCATCCACCTCCTCTCTAGATTCATGTGGAGCAGCCGCTAGTTATTAATTCAACTACAAATAAAAATATTTTGGAAAGCCCTAACTGAAACATGCCTTTTGACATATAGCATGAAGGGGATGCTCTACCTATCTATCTACCTATCCTTTTTGTAATACAAGGGGATGCTGATTTTTTTCTCGTGGGCCTTCCCTTTAAATGCGTATTTTTTTACCACCCCGTTTTTTTAAAAGCTTCGTTCAAACCACCCTTGCCCCCCCCCCCCTGCACCTACCTAACAGTGCCCCCTGTTCCTAAACACGCCCCCTCTTCCGTTAAGTTCATTCATTTAATACGTAGGGACGTATTTTTTGGCGTCCGTGTAAAACAACTTTTTTCCCTTTAAAAAATTGCTTAAAGTTGATCAGCTACTCTTTAACTTTAAAAAGTATTCAACATATAACTAATTACATAAATATTATTTTTTGGAGGATATTTAAAATATGATAAACATAAATATAACTATTTCAAATGAACAAACTGTTTAGTATTTATATGAAAGCATTTTCATATAATTAACTTATTTTATTTGACATCATATTTTAAATTATTTTCATTCAGTTTTTATAATTAAAAGATTATTTTAAGTACATAATTACATGGAAGGATATCGGACTGTAATTTACATTGGTAACCAAACTTTTGTGACTAAATTTTTCTGTTGGTTTACAAACTTTGGGTACTTTTATTAAGTTTTGATAGTTTTGTTCCAAACTTGTAATGTCTAAACGTTTCAACCAATTAATTTAATCTACAAAAGTGGTAATTTTGTTTAATCATTTATGGAAGTATGCCAACTTAACTTCCATTGGCTTAAAAAAACTGACATAAAAAACAAATTTTCTTAATTTTTTTGTTCTTGTTTCTATTTATTTAAATCCCTCCCTTCATTCATTTAAAATAATAAAATGAATAAAAAAAAATAATTATTTTTGCAGTTTTTATTTTACTTTGTATTTAGTTTTACAATCTTTTAATTGTCGTTTGTTAAACTTATTTTTAAGGTTATTTTTATATAAGTAGCGCAGCTACTTTATATTAAGTCTGTACGTCATTTCAATACAAAATAGACTAAAAATTATGCTCAAGTATGATAAACACATTATGTCATTTGTTGGCTTAAAAACATTGTTGACTTTTATTAAATCATGAGTAGTCTTTCAAAGTTTAGGTGTCTAAACATTTCTACCGATGACTCTTAACTATAAAAAAGGGTAATTTTGTTTAATAAAATTGAGGATGGATATCAACTTGTCGTATATTGTCTTATACCTAAAGATTCCTAGAATAAGTTTAACACTTTTCAAAGATTTCAACTTTAACAAAAACTTTTTTTAGCTGCGTTAATTATGATTATATTTGTACTAGTTTTAAGAAAATTTGATATTTTTGTTTTTACTTAAAAGATTGAATAAGATTTACAATGCTATACAACACCAATTAAGATAAATAAAATTAACCCTTGTGTAGATTAAAATTATGAGAGGAAAAGTTTGAATACTTCTATTCTGTACTAACCAATCATGATATATGAAAAGTATCTAAAATAAGATTTTAATTTACAGTCCAATGTCCCCTCTATCCCAGTATATTTTTTACAAAAAGTTTTATCTTTTTTACTTATGTAATAACTAGTGGCTTCGCCCCTAGCCTCTAGGGGCTTTGCCCCAAGAGGTAATAATAAAAAATAAGTACCACTGGAGATGCCACAACTAATTTCAAATAATTTTTTAAAAAGTGGGGAGATTTTTTCAATTTTTAGGGGGTTTGGGGTGTCACATTTCCCAAGAAAATAGCCTAAAACCACCACCGGATCAGTAGTTATATTCCCTGAAGAGTAGAATCCAATCGGTTCAGTGGTTACCGAGATCATAAGGGACGGAGACAGACAGACGGACGGACTGACAGACATCAAGCTACTTTGTATTATAGATAAAAAAAAGTTTTAACTTTTTTACTTATATAATAATAAACAAAAAGTATATTTTCCATAAAAGCAAAGCATCAGAAAATTATTAATTTTTTTTAATGGCTATATTTTAAAACATACACTTAACTTTCAAGTTAAACTTTATCAAATTGTAATAAGATGGTTTAAGGCTATTATTATTCTTTTTTCAAGTAACCATTAGGTGTTAAGTTTTCTGTAAAAAAACAGCAATTCTTATGCTCCAAATTTGCCTAAATTGACGTACGAAATTTGTTAATTATAGAACCGCAATTAATAATGAATGGAAACTATGTTCGTAATAAATCATATCAGCACTTTCATTTTTCATTATCTCCCCTCATTTTTTTCACACTGTTTGTTTTTATATAACGGTGTGCGTTAAAGATAGCCAAAAAAAGGTTTTAGTGCTTTTTTAAGTCACGAAACCTCTAGCCTTAGGGGCTCTACACATACGGATACCCTCCGGAGCTAGTTTAACATTTACTGTACCTAACCTAACCAAATTTATCTTTTATGTCAACTATGGACTAAGTGGTTGATTTGAACAATATTGCCTTAAATTAAAGTTGTCATAGTCGACATATTCTCGATTTTGCCTACGTTGAAATTAAGCATCATAATACTAAAAGTTATTCTCAAAATGAATAGACTTTAATTTAAAACAATAAACATGTTCCAGTTACGTCATATTTTTCTTTCCCGAAAAAGGGAAGGGGGAAAGAAAAAAAAGGGAAGGGGGGAAGAAAAAAGAGATGGGAGAAAAGGGGTTTTTCCCCATCTCTTTTGAAGAGATTTTCTTCCCCCCTTCCCTTTTTCGGGAAAGAAAAATATGACGTAACTGGAACATGTTCCGCAAAAGTTATACAAAATTGGGACAGTTTCCATGGTGTCAAAAAAATTATTCGCTTTTATTGGACGTGTTTTTTTTTCTAGAAAAAAAAATAAACATTTTTTATATAACACTGTTGTAATTACTTCATTACTTAAAAGATTTATTAACAACAATATAAAAGTCATATCCGACTTTTTAAAAGCGAAGCTTTTCTATAATTAGGGTCGGTCCGTACGTCCGTCCGTCCGTCCGAGATAGATAGCTTTTATTCGTTAATTTAGGCAGGTTAGAATTGTCCTATCGATTTCAAACTTTGCATGATGATTCCTGTAGTAGTTAGGTACGAGTTAGAAAGCATAGCAACTCTATAATCATTACCAGAATGTCCGTACGTCCATTTTAAACATGTTGATTTTTCTACTTTTTTAAAAACAAATTTTCAAGTGTTCTAATTATCCGTTTGATCTGATTTTTGGTATATTGATTCCTGGGACAACAAAGAACAATATTATAAGCGAAACAACTCTATAATCAAGTCCAAAAATGTAAGTATGTCCATAAACATTATCCTGCTTCAAGCAGTTTTTCAACATATTTACTTACAATTTTGCTTCGACTCTTATACTTTTAAATTCTGATTATTCAGTTCAGATACTATACAAGTGTTAATGTCCGTTTGTCCTACCGTTTCAGTGCTTCGCTTTTATGGATGTTGTCATCCTTGTTTATGAAAGTATCTACGTAGATCTTAAGGAATAGGACAATGACGATAAATTAAATTAATGTACAATTCCGATTATGATAAACATTATAAGATAAGAATTATTGATTAGAGAGTTTGGACATTCCTGGTTTAAATTAAATTTACTTAGTTTAAGATTAAATAAATTTACCTAACGAATAAGAGAATATAAATAAATCTGGCTACCCGTATAATTTACATTACAATGTTCCCTCCCTCCCTGTTTTTATCACCAAAAATAAAATGTCCATTTTTTTCTAATTTCATACCACTGTGTTCTGATATATAGTAGGTGTTAATTTCTTAATTACTTTATTAATTTTTTCCCACAAAAAATGCTTTAAACCATGCAAGCTTAAAAAAAGTATTTTTAGAAATAGAATGAAAAGTATATCAAGACTGAAAACGATTCAAATTGTTAGAATAGTTATTTGCAGCATGGACAGTTTTCTGCAGTTAGTAAAATTTAAATATTAAGATTAATTCCAATTTTGTTAATTTGCCCCAAAACAAAAATTGCAATAAAACTAATGCGTATTAAATTTTGGCAGAGAATTTTCTTCATTCTCCCTGTTAAATATTTTAATATTTTTCAATCAAAAGTTTTTTTATCTGTTTTTGAACATAATTGCTCTCATTTGTGCTTTTTTATTTGCATAAAAACTGCCATAAACCATAAAATACAAAAACATGTAAAAAAAACGCTAGCAATTATGCTTCAGCTAATGATAAAAACCTTTTTCTTTAGTTTTCCTTATCTAAAAGAGATAAACAGATAGAAAGATAGATAGTGTGAGCTAGATAGATATTAAAATATGTTCTTATGACTTTGCATATTATAATGTGTGTTGCTCAGTGTTTTTCTAAATCAGCCAACAACAAAAAATTAGCGCGGCAAGCACATGCTTGATTTTATATCTTAAAGTTAACAGTAAATTAAAATACAGTAACAAGGGAGAAAATCTTAACGCATACTTACAAATTTAGCAGATGTATCTTGTGCTTTTTGGAAAAATTTTAAACGGTTTTAAAGAAACATTTTACTATTTTGTTCTGCAGAGTTTAGGAATTTCAGGGAGGGAAAAGACAATGGTATTTGAATTGATCCACAACTCTTTCATCCCCCAATATAAACCAGTTACCTAAGGCGAAGAAGACAACGAAGAATTGGAGGAAAAAAAACAAATCATCCTCCATTGTGTAATCCCTGTATCCTAAGACTGAAGTCAGACAAATTGACTCGCATCAGTAAATCGAGAATTAACCAACGGAGATAGTTTGTTAAAATATACTCAATTCTGCACTAGCTAGCCGCAACAACAACAAAATGCAGATTATATTGACATTTCTTAAACACTTTAAAGAATTATAAAACATTAGATTTAAGACTAAAGATTCTTATTATCTAGGGAGGGAGGGGACATTGGACTGTAAATTATATGAACTGGTACTCAAAGTTTAATATATACATATATTATCTCATTCGTTGGTTAAAAAACTTCATTGAATCTTGATTGGTCAGTTAACTACCCTTTATATTTTACAAAACTCTTTCAACAAAATATTTCTATTTATTTGCATTTTTGTTATTTTGCGAATATGTTGGTATATTCTGTTGAAGGGGAAAAACACCATTAGTAGTTTTGTATTATTTTCCTTCTAGTCAAAATGAAAGGGGGGTAGGTTGACAAAAGAAAAAAAAATTATCGTAATTAGCAAAAAACAAAATACTAGGTATACAAAAAAATACTATATTTTGTTTCAATTATGATCATTTTCATAAGGCCAAAATCATAATATTTTTGATCTAATATCCCTTTTATTAGGTCAAAGTAATAATAATAATAATAATAATGTTTATTTGGTGCTGCCAGGTACCCCCCAGCTTAGGAGATAGCACATACAATACTCTAAATTGCTGCTATCTATCGACAATTTAGAGTTTACATTATGATGTTTAATCTCATACAAAAAAAAATAAAATAATATTGACTAAGAGTTTAATTATTAACGTAGTATAAATTGGTTGAAAAGAAGGAAAATTTTCAGGATATGCACCAGTAGCTACAGGAGTACTATCTTGACCAAAATGGGGATAGTGTATTTGATTCCTGAAGCCCCTTTTTAGGAAATACGAAAAGAAATAAAAAGAATATGAAACATATTAAATGTGAAAGGGAAAATTGAAACTTTAATTTAGTTAAATTGAGTTGTAAGGATGGTAAAAAAAGAGAAAAAAAAACACAAATAAACATTTATATTATGTAAGAGAAATCAGTAAATAATAAGAAAGATGAAAAAAAAATAGATAAAGGAACTTAGAGAAAAACAAAACAAAATAAATCAAGTATAAAAGCAAAGAGAATAAAAAAGGAAAAATATTAAGATAGATCATTGTTGTATATAATTTTAATACCATATTTTAAATTTTAAAATATCATTGAAGATTAATAAGTAAAGTTTTTATTTAAAAAAGAAAGGAGAAAGAAAAAAAAACATGAAAAGGATAAAAAAGCAATAATTCTAGTAATTGTCATTATGTTATTTTAAAAAAAAAATAATAGATGTTTCTCATTTCAAAATAATATCTTTTTATAGAATGCCACTTTGATCTTTGCCCTATATTCAACCCTGCCCTACCCTCCCCGCCAAAGGACAATCAGCAATCAAAAGCTTTTTGTAAATCACAAAAGACTCCAACTGTATACTTTTTATCATTACTATTCTTTACAATTTCATTTATTAGATGAAAAATGGGCTGTATGGTTGACTTTTTTTTCTGAAAGCCATATTGATGTTTGTAAATAAGGTTATTTTCATCAAGATATGCAGTAAGTTTATTTGCAACTATTTTTTCAAGGATTTTTGAGAAGATTGGTAAAAGACTTATTGGTCTATAATTAGACATGTTACTTAATAGATCAGATTCTTTTGTTTTAAGTTTAAAAATTGGCAAAACTTTGGCTATTTTGAGCTCATTTGGAATGTTGCCTGACTGTAAGGATAAATTTATAATGTGAGTGAGAGGAATAGCAATATTCTCAATGATTTTTTTCATAAGTTTATTAGAAACACCTAGCATGTCTTGGCTTGATTTAGACTCTAGACCATTTACAATTGTTACTATATCTTTAGGCTGAATATGAGAGAATGAAAAAATGGAGTTAGATTCAGTGGTATAATAAGTGCAGTCTCTATTTGATGGATTTATTTTAGATGTAATATCATCTGCAATGGTTGTAAAAAATTCATTGAATTTGTTAGAAATATCTTTCCCCTCCTTATAGTAAACACCATCACTAAAAATTTCAGTTATGACTGAAGTTTTGTCACTGTGCTTCCTTATTGCTTCCCTTAAAATTGACCATGTTTTTCTCAGATCATTTTTATTTTCTTCAAAAGATTTTTGAAAATACAATTTTTTCCCTGTTTTAATTGCTTTATTATAGCATTTTCTATATTCATTGTATTTAGAAATGTTTTCTTGAGTTGGTTCTCTAAGTTTAGTGTCATATAGCTCAAATTTTGTCTTTCTAGACTTAAGCAAAGCATTTGTCATAAAAGGTTCAACTTTATGAATATTTTTATTTAGTTTAACTTTTTTAAATGGGAAATGTTTTGAGTATGACTCATTAAAAATACTATAAAATTTATTATATGCATCTTGAGCACTGTAATTATTAGACACTGAACTCCAATCAGCATTTAACATATCTTGTTTAAAGGAGGAAATATTTTCCTCACTAAAATTTTGAGTTTGAATAAAAACAGGACCAGACTCCTTAACTTTGTCAAGAATAATAGTGCAAGTAGGGAAATGATCAGAAATATCTGCTGAAATAATAAATGACTCAAATTTATTTTTATTATCATTGGTATAAATATGATCTATGAGAGTAGCGCTTGTATGAGTGATCCTAGTTGGCAATGAGATTAATTCTAAGAAACCATTTGCAAAGCTGTTTTCAAGTAGTGATCTAGTTTTATCATGTTGTTCAAATTTTAATAAATCAAAATTTAAATCCCCAATAATATAAGAAGGGTATCTGCGGCTATTTAGATCTGCTTGTAATTCAGAGAACAAGTTGATAAACCTGTCTAATTGCTCACTTTCTGTTAGATTAGGATGTTTACAATTTGATCTATAGACATTAGATAGAAATATTTTATCATTTTTCCCAATACTAATCTCTAAGGTTAAACTTTCAATTATTTTTTCTTCAAATCTAGATAAAGCTTTTATTTCTTTGAAAACAATACCTTTTTTTATATAAATACCAACCCCTCCGCCATTAGATTCAGATCGACATTTGTATATAAAATCATACCCCTTTAGTTTAACATAATCATCATTTTTTATATTCCAAATTTCCCCTAAGCATATAATGTCAAGATAACAACCTTGCCTTAAGAATTCATCAATAAATTCCTGGAAATCAATAAATTTAGATTGAAGGCTTTGAATATTCAGACCTATAATTCCCAATAGCTTAATCAAAACATTTATATACATTAATATTAATATATTTTAGCGAAGCTATTCTATTAATACAGTCTGTATGTCCTTCACAACAAGTACAAGTTATATAAGTATTAAGTTAAGAATAACATGCATACAATTAAATGAGTTATATATGTTTATATTTTTTAATGTACAGCTACGCTAATTTTGACATAAATCTACTTGTTTATCTGTTTATTCTGTCAATTAAGTATACAAAGTAATTAATCAAAAACGTAGTTAGTTAGGTTTGTACTTATGTAATTGATAAAATCGTCCTCTTTATTTAAAACTTATTACTTATCATCTAATTTTAAAGTTTTTATAAGTAAGGTTTCTGCAAATATTTTTTTTTGCACATTCGGTAGAAAAATGGCAAGTGCGATTGTGTGTGTGTGTGTTATTGTGTATTGTTAATATGTATGTCAATAAATGAGCTATTAGAAATAGATAGATCATTATTTTTAAATGACTATACGTATCAAAATAAATACAAATTTTGAATTATAAGATTTCTTTTAAAGATGAATAAAAAGCCTCTATTTGTATTATCAAAAATCTTATTTCACTTTTGCATCAATTCTATGATTAATCCTCTAATTGTATACCTTTATTACGGCATTAAAATGAATGAATCCACCCTCTAAATCTTCACCCCTTTTTTGCCTCCCCCAAGTAAGTAACCTACATGTATATAATCACAGTTCGAGGATAGAGGTTTCTAAAAGTCAAATTCTAAGCAGCGCAGCTACTCTATAATGAAGTAATATCGGTACGTCTGCATCTTAAAGGTCTGTAACTCCTTTATGAACATAAACATCTGTGCCATAGAATACAGCTTATACCATCAACGAAATTAATTCGGAAAAAATCACGAAACCTATACGTGATTTTCAGCTGTTGGTGGGGGGCAACACATAGTAGAATTGACGACCTTTTTATCTGCCCCCACAAATATTATTTTAGTTTTATTTCGCTTGTTGGTTATACCTTATTCTTGCATAGAATATAATAAACCTACTAATATGTAATAAAAAACTATAACACATGCCTTTTTTTTGTATAAAAACAGGCAGAATTATATATTTTTTATTATCTTTAAGTATCTTATACTTTGTTTCTTAGTATTATGAAGATTATTAAGGAAATAATAATCGTTACAAAGAATATTATGACCATAAGTAGCGCAGCAATAACAATAAAAATAATAGATAGATGAGGCATTTACTTAGTAAATATGCCATTTTTAGCTTATACATAACTAGCGGCTACGCCCCTAGAGGCCTCTAGTGGCACTTTAATTTTTCTTCTCTAAGATACCTCTTCATGTTGCATTCGTTTTTAATTTCTCTTGGGAGGGTGGTGGTACCCTCCCCCAAAATAGTTTTAAACCTTCCTGGGACCTATGAGAAGCTACCCTGTTAAGGAGAACCCGATCGGTTCAGTGGTTAGCGAGATCCATCGGTACAAACACACACACAAACATCCTGTTACTTTCTTATAAGGATTGTGAAAATCCACAAATAAACAAGGGAGTTATTGTAATATTACATAGCCACTAACGTCAAACAGACATTTCCTTTATGAAGTGTAGCTTTGCTACAAAAGAAAAACATACAAATATTCATTCAAAATAAGAATAAGAACTAAGGGAACAGGGAAAAAGAGAGTAAAAAATCTGAAATGGGGTAGCAAAAAGGGTTATGTGCAGAAAAAAAGGGGGAAGGAGAATAAATGTAGGATATTTAATATTGTGATTCAAATTTGCAAGGTTTCTTTAACTCAGATAGATAGATAGATACCTAGATAGAGAGTTTGCTAAATATCTTACCCTCCCTTATTTTTGCAAACTATCTCCCCCCCCCCTCTCTCTCTTACTTTTGCTCTCATGTCTTCTTACTGCAAAACATTGTTAAATGTGTGCGAATTTGTGTGTGTTTGTGTGTTACACAAAATTTGCACATGTTTTTGCAAACACACACACTCGAATACTTACATACACTTATGTAAAGCTTAACATCTTGTGCGTGCATATTAAAGGACCCATGGATTTAGATCAGGTTGAATTACCAAAAAAAACTACCAATCTTGTTTTTCCTTATCCTTACAATGAGATTTCATCATTTGAAAAAAGTGTCTAAAATTACATGGTCAGGTTTTTTTATACTATTTTTCAAAATCCATGGACCCTCTGGTGCATTAGTTTAGAAGGATGTGTACTTTGAAAATATTTTTTCATATTTAATATTGTTCAAAGAATCAAAATTTATCTATCTTATGATTTGAGCCAACTATACCTACTTGTCTTGCTATCTATCTATCTTTATACCTAAATTACTTCTTGGTTTTAAATAAAATAGCCTTAAACCATCCTATTTGAGCGTTCCTAAAATGAAGAATTCAACCGGTTCAGTTCAACTGGACAAACAAACAAATAATCTTACTTTATATAATGGGATATAAATATATTTATATTGTCCTGCTGCTTCTTTTTCTTATAATTTTCATTTTTCAGGAACCCGTGTGTACGCACCTCCTGAGTGGATCACCTGCAAGCGCTACCTGGGTGGCCCTGCTACCGTCTGGTCCCTCGGCATCCTTCTCTTCGACATGGTCCAGGGCGACATCCCCTTCGAGAAGGACGAGCAGATTGTGTTGGCTCGACTCGACTTCCGCCGCAGTTTGTCTGACTCCTGCCGCGATCTGATCCAGTCTTGCCTGCGGATGCGACCCCAGGATAGGATCCACCTGGAGGATATTCTTAGCCATCCCTGGTTGCTCAATGTCGGTGGTGGGTCAACAACAAATTCCACCTCCCAATCGTCCAACAGCCACAACAACTCTAGTTTGCTCCATCAGCCGCCGCAGCAGTCGTCAACCGCTTCCACGCCCAGCGGCGAGATGCGCGTCGATTCTGGCGGCGATAACAATACGCCCCTGGTGGGCCTGCCACATACGAATATCCAAATCAATCAATCAAGCGCCTCAACATCTAAAAGACATTATGATATGGATATGAATTAGTAAAAAAAAAGAAGAAAAAACTAGAATTAATATAACTCCATATAAATTAAAGCTACAGATGTACCGAATATTATACATACACATATAAAGTATAACCCAAAAATAAATGAACTTATTTCAAGCTAAATAAATCTAGTTTCTACATTTAAATAAAAAGGGTAGAATTTTCTATGTTGGGTCATCATTTTTACATTGTCCTAAACTAGCAAAAAATAGTCAAGCGATTAACAATGAAAAAATCCTAACCCGATTTAGAGAATTTTACCCCAACATAATTAATATGGTAGTAAAAAAAAACGACATAAAGTGATATTTTTAGTAACAAAATTTAGTTGCAATAGAAATGAAAACTGTAATTGTAAAAGTCCATGTAAATTATTAAACAAATGTGATCATAGGGAAACATTTTTGAATATGCAATTTCTAGATATTTCAAATAATTATTAATACTATGAATATTATATGATTCTAATAGTCAATTTGAAAAATATTTTGGCCTCGAAATACGGGCTCACCAGCCAATAATTTGCTGTCAATTTAGTGGCTCTGCTGAACCCTAATGTAAATTTTAAAGAAAATTAATTTCTAAAATAATTTTTTAATATAAGAATGATCTAATAAAAAGAGTCAACGCTTTTAAACAAACATTTTATAAAAATAATTACCTATTAACTGCCTTTTTTATATACTAAGGGTAATTTTTTTCTTAATTGATCTCATATTTTTTTAAGCCCACTATAAAAAAAAACGAGGGGATCTGGAATCCCCCCCCCCCCCCATGAACCTAACCCTACCCCTGAATATCTTAGCTGCTATTTGATGTATAGCATTGATAATATATTATGTTAAATCCCGGTGATTTTCTAGTTATTTTATTTTTTATTTTTATCATTGTATAATTTTTTTTATATTTTAACCCTTTTTGAAACTACAACATATATATCTTCAACTATAAGTCTAAAACTTTTTAAATGACATTTTAAAAATCTTTTTTTAATTTAGCTTTTTAAACTTTTAAAGTGATTTTGAAAAATTGTAAATATTTTAATTTAAAAAAATGAGTAGCATTCCTGTAATAGACAAGTGGCAGCCTGTAAAAATCCCCTTTTTCATAATTCTATTAATTTTTCTTCAAAAGTATACTTAAGCTTTTTAGGGTGGCTCTTAACCAGGCTTAACCTAACCTAATACAATCACACAATTTTTTTTAGCCAAATATGAAAAAAAATAATTTAAGGGAGGGGGTGTATGTGCTCCACTTTTAATCACAGGGAAACTGCCAGAAATGAAACTAAACCTATTGAGCTTTTTAATTTGATAAAATTTACTAAAAGCATTATAAAAAATAGAAAATTTATAATCAATTGTGACTTGTCCTATCAATTGTACATATATTTTTAATTTTAATCTCTCTTGTTTTTTTTAATAATTAAATCAATTTTTTTGAACTTGTTGACCAAGAATTCTAATCAACCAATCCTAAATAACATAAAAGGACCCAAAAATAAACTTTTCCATTTCATTATTGGGCGTTTTTAAAAAGAAATAAATTTTCTTTTGTAAAAAAATAGTCCATGAATGTAAATTTTAAAACAATCACCAAAATGAAAAAAGGGTATTTCTAAACTAATAAAAAAAATACTTAATTATAATGTGCTTACCAATTAATAGTAAAATTCTCTAAAAATTTGTATTTATGTTATTTTAATTTGTTTTAATTATTTATAATTTGTCTGTTTTTGTCATTAATTTAAACACATTTCTGTCAGATAATAAATTAGTTTATTATAATAATTTAATTATAGTTTAACATACCATTTTTTCTTTATAAAACATTAAGTTTCATAACTTTTAAAACTTTTCTGTGCGCTTCGCGCACATCACTGGCAAATCCTTGTGAACGCACCAATTTAAAATTTTAAAAAAATTTCTAAAGAAGTGGTATGTTGATAAAAATACATTAATTGTAAATATTTAATAGAAAAAAACCTTTCCTAACCATTTTTAGAATAATTATCATTAATATTGTAATATTTATAATTTTGATTTTTTGTTCTTTTATTTTTATCAATTGTTTGATCTTTTCACCAAAATTTTTGTAAAAATTTTAGAAAAATAAAAAAAAACTAATGTTAACCTAACATTAGTTATAATAAAAATTGTAAAAAAAAATGTTTTTGAGAATAAAAAAACAGAAATAAAAAACAACTGGCTATGTTAGTCTCAGTTAAAAAAATGACCTTTTTATATTAAAATGTGACCTGAAGAAAACGTGAAAAATCATAAAGTAAAATGTGTGAGATTTTTTAAAAATTGGATTTTTTCAATAGAAAAAAAATGTTTTTAAAACCCCATGAAAGGTTTTTCAAAAATTAATTCATATCTTTTACTTTATAGATTGTTCTAGAATGTTAATAATATTATTAGTAAATAATAAATATAAAAAATAAATCAAAGACTTTTTTCCTATTCTTATGAGTTATAAAGAACAAGGATGATAACATCCATAAAAGCGAAAATAAACAAGTCAGAACATTGGTCAATTTAATCTAATAAATTAAAAAATAAAGCCTGAATTAAAAATGCTTAATTCCAAACTTTTGATACAGAAGTAGTAACTTAATTTTAGAAAAGCTTCACTTATAATAAGGAACCTATTTGTTATAGGAATCTCTATTTTTGGTAATGATTATAGAATTGCTACGCTGTCAAGATTTGTAGAGGTAGCCACATTCCAACATGACTCAATATAAAACAAGGATGACAACATCCATAAAAGCGAAGCTCTTAAACGGTAGGACAAACGGACATTAACACTTGTATGGTGTCAGAACGGAATAATAAAAATATAGTATAAGAGTCGAAGAAAAATTGTAGGTAAATTTGTTGAAAAACTTCTTAATACAGGATAATGTTTATTAAGTTTATGGACATACTTACATTTTTAGGATTTGATTATAGAGTTGCTTCGCTTAAAATATTGTTCTTTGTTGTCCCAGGAATCAATATACCAAAAATCAGATCAAACGGATAATTAGATCACATAAAAATTTGCTGTTAAAAAATTAGAAAAATCAACATGTTTAAAATGGACGTACGGACATTCTGGTAATGATTATAGAGTTGCTACGCTTTCTAAATCGTACCTAACTACTACAGGAATTATCATGCAAAGTTTGAAATCGATAGGATAATTCTAACATGTCTAAATTAACGAAAAAAGCTATCCGGACGTACGGACGGACCGACCCTAATTATAGAAAAGCCTCGCTTTTAATAAGAGCTATCCATTACGAACAGACGGATATTTTGCGTAGCCGGACTACTAAAATGAATCACTGAAATGTTAGGTTTATTTCTTAGGAAAGTGGCCCTTAATATAAAATAGCCTAAAACCTACCAACATTAAGCAAAACAAAACTTCCGTTTGCGTAGACAAACATTCACACATTCAACTTACTGCACTAGTTTGCCTAATCTTCGTATGCATCCCTATTCTAAAAATCATACAAACTTTCCGGTAATGGCACTAGAGTTTCTACACTATCTATAGCTTGTACCAAACAGCCACAGGAATCATCATGTAAAATTTGAAATCGACAGGACAAATATACATAAATTTCAGACCTCGGTAACAGACGTAAAGTCAGACCTACTCTTAAATGTAGAAAAGTTTCGCCGTTAAAATCCACAAAACTTTAATGACAATTAAAGCAAATAAAAAAATCATGTTTCTAAAAAAACGGCAATAATGTTACATCTTAAAATTACAGTTAAAAAATAAAAATTGAAACCACTGATTTTTTTGTAGCGTAGCTACTCTATAAATCAACGTCTGTCCGTCTGTGTGGAATAAAATACGTTGAAATAGGACTTTTGCAGTCATTAACGATAAGTCATTTTGTGATGGAAGAGAAGAAAATAGCCTAAAACCACCTAAATTATTAAATCTAAAAATGAAATAGTCTAAAACCATCTCAGTACCAGCGTGAATCTTTCCTAAATTGGAGATTACAATCGGTAAAGCAGTTATTGAAATCTTAGGTTACAGACAGAAAACATACAACGTTATATAACGCCATTGCTCTCAAAAACTTAATTTGTCCAAAGATATGTTGATTGTGCATATGTATATGTGACAAACTTCTTATTGATGTTCCCATCCTTGTTTTTTTTTTGATAACTTGTCTAATCAACCGAAACAGAATGGTAAAATTTCCCAGTTTTTAAAATTAGCTTTGAAATAATTTAATTATTTTGTCACATTACATCAAGGCACAATTGGTCGAATATCACCAGGACAATTGCATCCAATAGCATCCAGGCTTTTTGCATATAATAAAATAGATAATATATTTTAGTTTTATAGACAAAAGTTCGCAAATACAAACAGCTAACAAAGTTTTAAGGAAGCTTTTAACTATACAAAACTGGCAATATAACCATCCTAGCGGCCACAAAGCGCCATCCAACTTTACTGGATCATCCAGGACAATTGCATCCAATAGCACCCAGGCTTATTGCATATAATAAAATAAATATATTTTAGTTTCAAACGTAAACAGCTAACAAAGTTTTAAGGAAGCTTTGATTATTATATTTAGGTCTTTAAATTATACAAAACTGGCAATATAACCATCCTAGCGGCCACAAAGCGCCATCCAACTTTACTGGGTCATCCAGGTACAGAGAAAAAATTATAATATATATAAAACTATTTATATAATATATAGTTTTATAAAAACAACCTCTCATTGTCTTTAAAAAAAACTATGAGTTGAGTACAATGAAATCTAGATTGCTTTATTACAAAACTTAAGTGTCTAAATTTTCCTCCAATATTTTAATCTACAGACGCGGTAATTATGTTTTTCGTAATTAAATTATAAAAATCTAAAGTGGTCGCACCAGATAATTAGATTAATAATGGCAGTCTCTCTTCTCTCTCTCTCTCTCTCTCTCTCTCTCTCTCTCTCTCTCTCTCTCTCTCTCTCTCTCTCTCTCTCTCTCTCTCTCTCTCTCTCTCTCTCTCTCTCTCTCTCTCTCTATCTCTGTCAATTATATGTCTAGGATAAACATAAATTTTATGGTAAACAAATTTATAATGTGTTGTTACCTGGGAGGGAGGGGACACTAGACTGTAAATTATACTGGTACTCCTAGTTCTATAGACATGTTCTCAAATTCTTTGACTCAATGTTTTTGTTCTTTTGGTATATAACCATCACAATGCCTACAGTGCCTTAATCTGCTGGGCCTATTTCTGCGGTGTCCTAAACATGTAGGGGCTACCTTATACCCAATATAAACTAACGCAATCTGACCTAACGTAAAAAACGAAGGCAAGAAAAACTACCCCCGCCCCCTTATTGATCATTTATTTTAAACAAATAAGTGGGTGTTCCCATGCTCAGTTAGGTCCTTTGGGGGGGGGGGGGGGGGGGGGTTGTCCATTTGAACCAAACCCTTTTTGTTTGACCTCACAGTTATGGAATCTCAACGAAAAAGATTTTTTTATCCAATCTTGACAAGTGAGGTATTTTTGGAAAGAGGAATATATATAGAAAACGCCTATGAAAATTTGAAAATCCGCAGAAATCACATTTGCAAGTTATTTGCAAAAATCTGCAATGCTAATTTGCAAAATTAATTTCATGCCTTAAATGACTTATTTAGAAAAAATCTTTTTATGAAATGTGTTTATTTATAAGTTTAGAACATACTTAGGGCAAAAAAAATTTCTTTAGTGTTACTTTTTTCACCTTATATATGAAAAAAGCAGTTTCTCACATTTTATGATAAAAAAAGGTATAGGAACAAAAAATATGATTTTTCTTGATGTAAACACAATAATTGGCATAAAATCTATCATCCTAAATGTATAAATCAGATATAGAATCCTTTTTTAGAGCTAATATAGTGCAAAAAGTAACCAAGACATTTTTGCAAAGTATGAAAATCTGAAGAAAATAGTTCTTTTTGCTTTTGATATACATATCAGATAAATGTATATAAAATTAGTGATTAAAAACTATAAAACATGTTATAAGTTTTTTCAACACTGTCATTGATTAAATTGCACTTTTAGGTTTAAGAATTACCGAAGTAGTGCATAAAAACTCTTTTTATGATGTAATTAAACAAAATAAATGCCAAAAAACCAACTACAAAATGGTCTACTGCATTATAAAAAACGCCTAATTGTTGATTTGAATTTATTTTGTTTAATAACTTAATAAAAAGAGTTTTTATGTGCTACTTTGGTCATAAGTAAACCTAAAAGTGCATTTTAATCAATGATAGGGTTGAAAAAGTTATAACTTGTTTTATAGTTTTTGATCACTAATTTTATATACATTTATCTGATATGTATATCAAAATCAAAAAGGACTATTTTCTTCAGATTTTCATGCTTTGCAAAAATGTCTTGGTTACTTTTTGCACTATTTTTGCTCTAAAGAGGATTCTATATCTGATTTTTACATTTAGGATGATAGATATTATGCCAATTATTGTGTTTACAACAAGAAAAAACATATTTTTTGTTCCTATACCTTTTTTTATCATAAAATGTGAGAAACTGCTTTTTCATATATAAGGTGAAAAAAGTAACACTAAAGAAATTTTTTTTGCCTTAAGTATGTTCTAAACTTATAGATAAACACATTTCATAAAAAGATTTCTTTTTAAATGAGTCATTTAAGGCATGAAATTAATTTTGCAAATTAACATTGCAGATTTTTGCAAATAACTTGCAAATATGATTTCTGCAGATTTTCTAATTTTCATAGGCGTTTTCTATATATATTCCTCTTTCCAAAAATACCTCACTTGTCAAGATTGGATAAAAAAATCTTTGTCGTCAAGATTCCATAACTGTGACCTATTTTGAAATTCATTCTTTTTCTAAAACTATTCTCTATCTGTGTGCTGCGATATACGTACTACGTAGGGATTATATTGATTTTAATTATAAATAAAATACTAGATTTGTTATTTTATTTAATTACGCTTTTTGTTTTCTAAAATATGCTTTGCCCCTTTTCGTAAGGAATAATTTATATGATTATAATAAATTATCTTGGGGCTCTATATTTGAAAGGTTAGAGAAAGACATAAAATAGTATAAAACCATCCTGTTGCTTAAATCTAAAAAATAAAAAGCCTAAAACCGTCCAGGGACATATGTGATGCTTCCCTAAAATGGAGAACTCAATCGGTTTAGTAGTTTTCAAAATTATAAGCTACAGATAAAAAATCTTTTTTCTTTATGTCATAGGAAATTGTTTTGGTTTCAATAAATCATTCTATCTATAATACAAAGTTGAACGACGTCTGTCTGTTTGTTTGTTTGGGAAGGTTTATAACTATTTTGGGGGAGGGTACCACCACCCTTCCAAGAGAAATCGCCCCTAGAAAAAAATTATCCCCCCCCTCCCGAAAAAAAATTATTTTTATTTTTAAAAAACAAGAATTAAAAATGGGGGGATGTTGGAATATCCCCCCCCCCAATTTTTTTTTACTTTTTATTTTTAAAATCTAAAATAATAGATTGGGTTATCAAATTCGACTCTCCTCTCCTCAAGTATCCCTAGAGGTCTCTAGGGGCGTAGCCGATAGTATTAACAAAGTAGTAAGGCACAACAATTTGTGGGTGTACAAACGGACAAAGTGAGTTATCAAGCAGCTATTCATTGTTATAATAAAGGAAATGAATGTCTTTTATAGCATGACCGACTGGCAGACCAAGTAAATTCTAAACTTGATGTTAATTGGTATATAGAAATTTTACACAAATTTAACAGTCTATCTTGAATAGCAGAATAGAAACTCACGTTTCCCCTTAACCATTTCTGACATACAGACAGACGTACGGACGGACATTTTGAATTAAAGAGTAGCTTCGCCAATGAAAATTAAACTTTCAGTGGTTAAGAACTTTTAAAAGTTAATTCCTGTTATTTTTCTCCTTCCTACCCCGTTACCCATTGTTAAAAATAAAAGTATAACTTTATATAAAACCAAAGTTTAGCCTTTTTATTATTTTGGGCATCTTCCAATTCTAATTGAACGTGTTGCGTTATCACATACTAGCGTCTACGCCCATAGAGGCCTCTAGTGACACCTTAAATGTTGTTCTTTTTGGTTGAAGTGCCTACGATACTTATCTATTTTGTGATGAAGTCTCTAAGATACCTCTTTATGTTGTGTTGCGGTTTCTGGGCGAAATTTTTTTCTCTCGATTTTTTTGTGATTTTTTTGGGAGGGTGGTGGTACCCTCCCTCTACCCTAATATTTATAAACCTTCCCAGGACCTATGAGAAGCTACCCAGTTAATGAGAACCCGATCGGTTTAGCGGTTAGCGAGATCCTTCGGTACACACAAAGAGACAGACAAACAGACATCCTTTAACTTTATTTTAAGGATTGAAAATTGAAATTAGTTTAAATAACATACAATGGACCCCTTTATTATCCTCTAAATACACTTATAGATTTAATTTTGGTTTATATCTCTGAACCAAATCTCGATTAATGTCCTGGCGCAATCTAGACAACCAACCCTTTGATTGCACAACCTTATTTTGAAATTCCTAGCTGTTTAATAAGTTTCTCCTAGTCAATGGCCAAGTCATTGCATTTACAAAAACATGAACATATTTGAAATTAGATAATATATCATCTAAAAGTATTGACAGTTTAATTGTAAAGCAATTACTAAAGATTTTAAAAGTAGACCCACTTAATCTTTACTTATTTAAGATCAATAAACGTTGCTTTTTCATAAGTCATCCCTACAAAAGCTTGTCTTTCTATGTGTGTGTAGAGAAAGTTCTCGATAACCACTGAACCAATATGGTTCTCCTTTACTGTTAAGCTCCAACGAAGGACTATAACTATTTTGAGTGGAGGTACCTCCAACTTCCCAAGAAAAACTAACCCAGTGCCCAACAAATTTTCTTTTATACTAAAATTAAAAGTAGTATCTGCATCCCACCTTCCATAAAATGTCCCTAAAGGCCTCTAGGCGCGTAGCCACTAGTTACAAATAAAAGACTTACGCACGTCCATTGTCGGCTTCCCTCCCCCCTTGACAGTACAACTATTTTAGTTTAGGTTTGGTTTTAAGGTTAGGGAGCCGAGCGCTGCGGCTAGGCAGGCAAGGGTGCCGAGCGCCGCGGCTAGGCAGGCAAGGGTGCCGAGCGCCGCGGCCAGAATTCATAGTTCTGTCTTATCCCTTAAGATCCCTGAGAAAAGTAAAGACTTAATGTACCCATTGAGATAATCAAAAATCTCAATGTTTACGAAGTGTACAAAAAATATCAACCACATATGTCATGCTTAGAATATGACAACATCAATAAAAGGCGAAGCTCTTATAGCAAACGGAGGTTAATAATAAATAATTAACATCTAAACAGACTGACAGACAGTTAGTTGTTTAGTGTGCATGGGAATATTAACAAAAATATTAGACATCTACCATTAATAGCACCTGAGAAAATCAATGGTTTTCTAAATTTCAATTAAAAATTTCATCCATCTATCTTAATAACAGCAAAAAAAAGCTTAGCCGCACAAGAAGACAATTAGAATAGAGTAGCTTTGCCACAAAAAATATGCTACCATATGGAAAGATATGGCTTTCAATTTCATACAAGGCAGAGATCTAAAGGGATAAGACAATGGCCGATACATTGATGTACATCCCAAATACTTATACACAAAGTTATCACTTCTGTAGATTAAAATTAGTGGTTGAAACGAATAAGCACTCAACTTAATATACCAACCAATCAAAATTCAACAAAATTACCCCTTCCTCCTGCATAAAAGGATAATTATTTTTTTAAGTGTAGGAAAGGCGAAATTTAATGCTGTAGTAATAATAAATGTTCAAAATTGGTTCAAGACATGTTAGAATACTTTTGGATCACATTATGATAAACTAAGAGTCAAATAAAGAAAATATATAATAATATAATTGATTCCAGTTTTGTAGGCCTCGAGGTGCCACAGGCATGTGCCAATAAATCACGGACTATTTTAAAGAAGAAGAAAAATAACCCAACCTCACTTATTTCCAATTTACAAATAAACATAAAAAGGGGGGATTTCTGTGCTCGAAAGGCACTGTAGGGGAAAGCACCAAGCTTTGACTTTTGACAATTTCATTTACTGTACAAGTATTTCAATCCAGGGAGGGAGGGCATATTGGAATTAAAATTATTCTGGCACCCAAAGTTTTATAAACACGTTAATTTCTGTTAGTTCTTTTATTCAATAACTAAGTGTTGGTTCAAACTAACAATGTTTAAGCTATTTAACCATTAATTTTAATCGATACAAGGTTGATTTGTTTATCATCATTAAGAAATTACATCAATTTATTGTCCATTGTCCAATCCCCGAAAGTGCCTGATTTGAATCACACTTAATGACCTGATAAAATCAGACATTTTTATTAGCGGAAAAATTATAGAAACTCATACTAAATACGTGTTTCTGTATTTTATGGAATGTGGCCTTTTTCATTAAGAAGGCACAGCTGCTACAAAAATAGGACGTGGAGAACCTGGAGCGACACCTAGACCCACGAGAGGTAATTGTATATCAATAGGTTTCGTCAGGAGGGGGAGGGGGTGTCAAGCTAAAACAGTGACAGCCCCCTTAAATCTAAGGAGGCTGTGAATCCACCTCTTACAATAAAATAACACTCGTCTTGTTGTCCAAATTAGAGCCCTCTAAAGTTCACACACACCTACAACAAAATCCTGTGCACGCCACTGAACGGATACACTAGCCCATCAAATGGATGTAATCGTCTTGGTTTGTTTTTAATCAACAGTACCTATCAGTTTATCTGAATAAAGATGAGCCCTTAAATTGAAACTATTTGACAGATGTTTAAATGAGAAAAATGTTAAAAATTCAATGATTTTCTAGGACATACAACAAGCCCAATCCTCAAAAAAAGATTAACTATTGGCTGCGCCCCTTCGTAGGGGCTCGTAATGTTAGGGAAAGGGGTACACATAGCCTAAACCATCCCATGAGGTAAATAAGAATAAATAGCCTACAAAATACCATGACCTCGTCCTCTGTGAAGCTTCCAAAAATGAAGATTTCGTTCGGTTTTGTGACTGAAAAGATACAAATTGACAAACAAACAAAAAAAAACAACTTTGAATAAAAATATTTTTGTTTATATTTATCCTTTTGGGGATTTTTAAATTTCCTGTAAGATATAAACTTTTCAAGAATCAGGCTTTTGAAATCAATTAAAAGGTATGATTCGATCGATACATATTTTTTTCAAAATCAACTAAATGGGATTGGGTATACATCTATCTTATTTATCTATAATTTTTATTTGTTGCAACCGTTCAAGTGATCATAGACAACACACAACAAAAGACATCCAAATTTTATGCAAAATGTCACATGTACTGAAAAACCTTGTACAAATCTATGAATCTACTGCAGTTCACGGTAAAATATTGCTGGTAACGAATATTGCCAAAAATCTATGAATTTTAAAGGCTGCTAGCTAGCTGCCAAACGGCTGAACGTACAGATCTTACCCGCACACCATTTTAAGCGGTATAAGAAGGCCTAAAATAATCTGAAATAGCCAAGATCCAATGATGCACAGGGAAAGCTTCACTAAAGGAAAAACGCGTAAAATAGGCCTTTTTCGCGCATTTCTCTGCACTGCGAGATAATTATGCATTATTGATTTGTGGCTATTCCAGATTATTTGTAGGCCTTCTAATGCCACTTAAAACAGTGTGCGGGCATTATCTGTACGTTCAGCCGTTTGGCAGCTAGCAGCCTTAAAAATTCATGGATTTTGGCAATATTCGTTACCAGCAATATTTTACCGTGAACTGCAGTAGATCCAAATCTATTATACCCCGGGAGAGAGGGGATATTGGATTATAAAACATGCCAGTACCAAAAGTTGTATAAATTTATTCTCTCATACCTTGGCCTTTCATAAATCTTAATTTGTTGATACAAACTTTTCAATATATAATACTTGTAATCTATAGAAGGGGTAAATTGTTTATCATCATTGAGCATTTATTGTCCATCGTCTTATCCCTTAAGATTCCTGCATATACCTAACAAAACATGTACATTCAATATGTACTTTAAATTTGTCCACAGAAAAATACTAATAGAAAACAAATAGGAAGTATAACAATAAATCTATTACTTTTCATAGTTTGTGCTACATGGGTTGTTTTCTATGAAGATTATTCTATGTGTTATGGCGTTTGTAAGAAAAAAAACTACATGTTTTATGTTCTATAAAATTATTATAAAATCCTTAACCTCATGGGTTATTTTTATTATTATTACTCTATGCATTAGGGACTTAAATAATCACTTAAAAAGACCTAAACTACCTGTATTATATTCTATACTAATTAATCAAAATCCAGTACTTTCATAGTTGGTGCTACATGGCATACATTCTATATTAAAAGCTTCTATTTTTCTATGATTAACATAACCTTACCTAGTTTGAACTACCTAGATTTCAATCTATTGTAATTATTCTGAGCTTTATTTACATAAATTCGGCCTTTTAAATTCCAATTATCTGTCCTAAAGTTATGTATTGGCATGAGAAAAATGAGAGATACCCACAAAACAACGAAAATATTATAAACCAAAAAAGCTAACACCTACATCTAATATTTGTAATGGTGTTTGAAAACGGATAGCAGTTTTGATTTCATCATTAGTAAAAAATATCCAGATTTCTGTTTATTCGTATGTCTGTTAAGGTCTCAAAAACATCTGAGGCGAATAGTCCATAAAATAAAGAAATAAACACGGAAAAGTTTGCCTGAATACCCAGAGTTTTATATTAGGTTACAATCAATTCTTTGATTTCCAACCCTTTGTCAGAATGTCCTAACTGTGCATGTTAATGTATAACTTCTATTTAAAGGCCAAGCCATTCCCTAGCTTGTTCTGACTATTAATATCACGTTCCTGACATAGCAGCAGTATGTAGATGTACCATGTTTAACGTTTAATGTAAAGCCTGGTATGCGTCAGACTTGAAACAAACAACTCCCCGACATCATTAAAGCTAATATCTTTGCTAGTATTTAAGGTAAATGTTTGGCAATTATCTTCGCTACTTTTGAAAATTTACTATTTTGTGTGAACAACCTTATGGGTAAACGAGAGAGGTATGTAAGAGAACAGTAGGGGCAATTCCCAGGGATAGGTTTACTCAAAATAATTGCTTATAAACAGGAAAGTTTGGAATCAATATATCATTGCAGCCGAGAAAATACAAGTTCTATTATAGAGGTCCATTAAGGATAGTAAATTGTAGAATTGATGCTTATTAGTCATGGGAATCTTCACAAGCAAATATCAGACATCTATCTTAAATAGCATACGATAAATCGCATTCAATCTACCGTCTTTACTACTAGCGAAGTGGCTTTTTAGCATGTAGGAGATCTTCAGCTGAAGGTGGTGGTTGTGGCTTAAACCAACCGAAGACTAAATCAAAAAAACATTCTGGTACCCATATAGAACTTTCTTAATATGAAGAACTCAATCGGTTTAGGTCAAATATAAAAAGGTTTATTCAAATAGATATTTTTTCTCGTATTCATTCTAATCCGGTGGATAGGAACCGGTTCTCATCCATACGAAAAAACTATGTCTAGCATCGTATTATATCCAGCTTTCTACGAATATAAAAATGTACAATCATAAGATTAAAACCAGTTTTTTAGCCGGTGCCTTCGGCACCCCGGGGCTAAACAAACTAGTTTTAATCTCATAATTGTACATTTTATATCCGCGGAAAGCCGTTTATAATACGATGCGTGAAATAACTATTCTTAGATTTTCAGAATATTTTTCTCTTTCAATCAGGGGTATCTTTCAGAGGGGGGGGGGGATTTTGGGGGTAAATATTTACAGGGGGAGGGGGGCTAAACACATATCCCCCCTCCCCTGATTGATTTAGACATATTTAGGCTTAAAATTGAATTCCCGGGATATTTTTCTCCTAGTTAAGAAACAACGAGGAATAATATTTATTTTGAAGAAAAAAAATATTTTTGCTTCTGATATAATATTTATTATGAAAGAAGCACGGTGTTTGTCTGTGTGTTTGTGTGTGTGTGTGTGTGTGTGTGTGTTTGTATTGATCTCACTAACTCCTAGTCCGATATAAATCTACTTTACTGTGAAGCTTATTATAGGTCCCAGGAAAGTTCTTTGAACTCTGAGGGACGTAATCTCTGCCCTCCAAAAAATCACCTAAGAAAAAAAAACACTTTTTCTTTTTAATTTTACTTAAATGTAAGAGGATATCTGTCTCTCTTTGTCTACCTATCTATCTGTCTGTCTTTTGTCTGTTTGTCTGTTTCCATGTCTATCTTTCTGTCTGTCTGTTTGTCTGTCAATCTATCAGTCTGTGTATTGCATGTACCGAGAGATCTCGTTAATTAATGGACATATATGAACTTCGTGAACACGTATCTTCCAAATATCGCTATTCTAATAATGATTTGATAACACCAAAACATGAAATAAAAAAAACTTAACTGTTTTCTGAATATTTTTGCCTGTAAGAGAATTTGAAAAATATGATGTCATCGCAATTGATTAGAACAAATATATTTTAGCCAAACTTGATGTGCCCACAATGCTACAAAAAAAATAATAAAAACTGCTGCGAAACGGCTTAATATGAAGGCTACAAATCGTTATTAGCTATTTCTCGCATCGCTTTCCGCGGATGTAGAATGTACAATTATAAGATTAAAACCAGTTTTTTTAGACCCGAGGTGCCTAAGGCACGGGCTAAAAAAACTGGTTTTAATCTTATGATTGTACATTTTTATATTCGTAGAAAGCTGGATATAATACGATGCTAGACATAGTTTTTTTCGTATAGATGAGAACCGGTTCCTATCCACCGGATTCGAATGAATACGAGAAAATCAGTTTAAGTTGCCCAGCATTCAGGGAGGGAGGGGAAATTGGATTGTAAATGATACTAGTCGCCCAATTTTTTTTATTTTGTAGACCAAAAAAGTTTTTATTCATAAAAACTAGCAGTGCCCAAAATTTTGGAACAATTATTTAGGTTATGTTTATTAATTTTTCGATGTTTTCTTTCCATTGAGATTCCTAGAACTTCCAAACAACGGATATGCAATAACAAGGTTTAAATTATCTTATAATTAAGTAACAGGATGTCTATCTGCCTGTCTGTTTGTATTGTAGGATCTCAATAAGCGCAGATCGGGTTCTCCTTAGTTAGCTTTTATAGGTTCTGGAAAGGTTTAACTATTTTTGGGAAGGGTACCACCACCCTCCCAAAAGAAATGACAAAAAGTCGATATTTTACAAAATATTTTTGCTTTTTATCAAATTAGATAGTTGAAATAAAAAAACATTTAAAGTGCCAATAGAGGGGTTCAAGGATTCAAAAAAGTATAAAAGAGCATCATTAAAATTCAATTTTACTTTTAAGGTTTAAAATTGTTTTCATAAATTTAGATTTTTGGCTGTTTTTTATTACAATAGTTTTTGTGCTGTTTTGTAGCATAACTTGGAATATAATGTTCGAACAAGACAGTATGGTAAATAGTATGGCGTTTTTTCTTTACAACACAATATTATGTTATAGCACAATTTGCTTTTTAGTACTGTTATTACTTTAACTTTGGACTGTTATTATGTCACAATAATAAAGATAGGATGTTAGCATCCCTATAAGAGAAGCTCTTATATCAGACCGTAAAACAAACAAACATTAACACTTGTAGAGTGTCAGAATCTAATAAGTAGGATAGTAGTTTATAATTTATAACACACAGTCAATTGTTGTCAATTAAAAAAATTGTAACTTACTGTTGCAGGTATTATAATGCAAAGTTTTAAATGAATAGGGCAATTCTAACATGCCTAATTTAAAGACAAGAGCTATTTTTTTTTTTTTTTTTTTGGGGGGGGGTAAATATTTTCCGTTGTATCTTATGAATGCTAAAAATACGAAGGGTATTGTATGTACTATATGTATATAGCACCCACAGAAAAATTAAAGGTATGGGCATTAAACCCAAATTTTTAAAATCTTTTATTATTGATTTCTATCCTGATTGGATGGGTCAAACTATACCAATCAAGAAACCAACCAAAAATCTGAAGAATGGGTAATTTTGTTGATCAAAATTGGTGGGATTTGCATCAATTTATCTTTCATTAACATTTACCTAATCCTGTGTCCCTGTAAATGTCTTAGTGTTTTTTATTAATGGCTTAAGTAAGTTCGTACATTCTGTTCTCCGGTTTTTTTTTAACTAACAAAGCGACTCATTAACCCTGCTTGTCTGTCAGTTTTATGTAGCGTAGCTACTCTATAAGTGACTTTGTCTTTCCTTATACTATATTTGTTATTCTCTTTCTTATAGACTCTTTGTACCTCTTTCTTTTTTTCACTCTTTCTCTCTATTTCTCTCTCTCTCTCTCTCTCTCTCTCTCTCTCTCTTTCTCTCTCTCTCTCCCTCTCTCTCTCTTTCCATATATTTTCAGCAAAATTTTTCACTAAGCTTTGCTACAATTAAACCTAATTATACCTGTTTTATTTAGTTCATTATCATATTTAAACAAGGATGACAACATCCTTATAAGCGAAGTTAGGACAAACGAACATTAACACTTGTATTGTTGTGCAGAACTTAATAAACCGAATATCAATCAGAATATAAAAGTATAAAAGTCGAACGAAACAAAATTGTTAGTAAATCTGATGAAAAACTGCTTAAATACAGGATATTGTTTAAGGGCATACTTACATTTTAGGACTTGATTATAGAGATGATTAGCTTACAACAATGTACTTTGTTGTCCTAGAAATCAACGGACGAACGGACCGATCCTAATTATAGAAAAGCTTCGCTTTAAAAAAAATAAAACAATAATCACAAATGGTTAAGGTATATATTCGCCGGCATAGTAGTTTTTCTTTAGATACAATTTCCCTACCTAACTAATTCAAATAGAAATAACTATATCTTCTAAGGGATAAGATAATGAACAATAAATTGATGTACATCCCCAATATGAATGAAAAATATCCCTACTGTGAAATAAATTATTAGTTGTAAAACTTGGAAATAAAGCAATCAATTAAGACTACATAAAAGTAACTAAAGTCTTTACGACTATAAATGAGGGAATGTTTTCACAGAAAAATGGTACCCTCACTATTGTCACATTCCTCACTGGTCAGTCTGAGTATATTAATCAAACAAATGCTGCGCTCCTTATGGACATAACTGTCCTTGTGCGTTGACAACTATCGTCAAGCTAAATTAATAGATTTACATGTCTTGACTAAAACATTTGTAAAACAGGGGTAATATTAATAATTTCAGAACGGACTAGCAGCCGCATTTTTTAACAAGTAGCGGCTAAAGCGGCTAGTATTTCATTACCTGTAGCTAAAGTAATAACACCATCATCATTAGTAACAGGATGTCTGTCTGTGTATAGCAAAGGCTCTCGCAAACTACTGAATGCCATGATTATCCTTTACATGTGAGCTTCTTATAGGTCAAGTAAACTATTTTAAGGGAAGGTACTTCAAACTTTCCAAGAGAAATAAAAAATAAACAATTTCCCCCAAAATTGAAAGTGGATGTTCGAATTCAACCTTTAGAACCATGACTGAATGACGGTTGGACCAAGTAAATTATGTACTGGATGTTCATTTGTACAGGGAATCATAATATTTCAATATTTCAGAAGTCTATCTTGAATAGTAGCTGAAAAAATCATATTTATCCTTTTGCGTTACGGACACACAGACAAAGTGAATAATACAGTAGCTTCGCTTTTTATCCATAAAAGCGAAGCCCTGAAACGGTAGGACAAAAGGGCATTAACACTAGTAGAGTCTCAGAACTGAATAATCAGAACATAAATATATAAGAGTCGAAGCAAAATTGTAAATTTGTTGAAAAATTGCTTGATGCAAGATTATGTTTAAGGACATACTTACATTTTTAGAACTTGATTATAGAGTTGCTTGGCTTATATTGTACTTTGTTGTTTTAGGAATCAGCATTCCAAAACCTAGATCAATCGGATATGAAAACGAGTTTTTTTTTAAAAAAGGTAAAAATCGTCATGTTTAAAATGGACGTACGGACATTCCGGTAATGATTCTGGCTTCGCTTTTAAAAATATTACATATCTTATGTCAGTTTAACATATAGTAATAAAACATTTGGAAACATCCCTCAAAGCGAGATTTGGGCATCAATATATCTAGGAATCTATTTTCTCGTATTCATTCGAATCCGGTGGATAGGAACCGGTTCTCATCCATACGAAAAAAACTATGTCTAGCATCGTATTATATCCAGCTTTCTAGGAATATAAAAATGTACAACCTTTTTTTTTAGCCCGTGCCTTCGGCACCTGGGGGCTAAAAGACTGGTTTTAATCTTACAATTGTACATTCTATATCCGCGGAAAGCCGTTTATAATACGATGCAAGAAATAACTATTCCAGGGATCTTAAGAAATAAGTCAATAAAAGTTTAATTGCACCCCAAATTTTAATAAATAAAATCACCACTAATCATATTAAAATTATTGGTTGAAAAGTGAAGGCAGTGCCTGTTTGTATCAACCTATCAAGATTCTTTAAAGGTACCCAAATTTTTTAAGCCAACGAATGAGCGAGCGTGTTTTTTTGGTGGGGGGGGGGCGTACTTTTATATAATCCAATAACTGTTTATAAGGATTCTACAAAAAAAAAAACATTTTACTGTACTTTTTGCTTCTTGTTGGCAGAAAATGAATTCTAGTATATTTGCGTCATCCAAGAGTTACATACATGTTTCCTGTAAAGAAATGGACAAGTATCCACAATTTTCGTTCAACAAGGAAAATTAGGTTCACAAGTAGCGACGCAATAAGAACACATTATTGAATAAGAAATTAGGTTAAATTAAGCCTTTAATATAAATTTAACTGATGCCAAAAAAATATATTGACATTTTCTAAATTTCTCTTAAGATGAGAATTAAAATTATTTTTAGAACATTTTTACCACCAACTAATCTAGAACTTAATAAAAGTACCAAAATTTGTTAGATCAAGGAAATTAAGAATATATTTAAAATTTGGTTACAGTTATTGCTGCGCTACCTATAGCCATAGTTGTACTTGTTTTCTATTATACAACTCTATTTGTTCACAAGGGACAAGACAATGACCGATAAATTTATGTACACCCCCAATGATGATACACATAATTACCCCTTCTGTAGATCATAACTAGTAGTTGAAATTGTTAAGCCAACGAATAAGAAAACGCGATTAAAAAACTTTGGGGACTAGTAAAATAAACAGCTCATTGTCCTTTCTCTCTCCGATTTGTTTATCTGAATGATTTAACCTGTCCCAGGTTTCTCAAATCATTTGTGAATTTCTCAGAAAATGAATATTATGAATTTATTGGATTTAAACTTATTTCAACGTATTTTAAATAAATCTTTTTTTAAAGAAACTTTTTTGGGTATGCTTAGAAAAAAACAACTAAATTATTTGAGTTAAATAGCCAGTTTTCGCAGCAAAAAAAACTATTTAATTCCTTGAAAAGTTGAAATGCTAGAAAAATTAGTTTTAAAATTATATTTTATTTATAAAAATATATCAGTAACACCCCGTAAGATTCTTAAAACTGGATAAAAGTTGAATGATCATTTCAGGCTTTTTATTAAATTATTAAATTTTCACAAAATTGATCTTTAAAACGTTTTGGGATCCCCTGTAACTTATTTTTTTAAAAACAGACACGTTGTTTTCTTTCTGTAGCTGTTCCATTTATTTTGATCATTAGATTTGAGTTTTTAATAGTTTTAGGGCCACCCTGTAACTTTTTACTTAAAAACCGGATATAAGTTTTTATGCCCCTGTATTGGTGGCACTTATTTCTGAATAATAGTTTTGCTAGACCACATAGTTATTAATCCAATTTCAACTACAAATTTTCTTTGCTTCCTGTTTGCCTGGGTGTTCATTCACTTTCGCATATTTTCATATTCACAAAGTGTTTCATATTTGCTAAAAATTACAATAAAATTTAGCAAAGGAAAGGGGTATTACTAGCTGTTGTAATAAATTGCCTTTCTAATGATTCCATTAATATAAGTGCGGTATTGGATGCACACCGTTTTTTAGAGGCATAAGTTTTATGCTTTTATAATATTAATCTAAGACAATAGTTACCATTTCAAGTACTTGAACAAATAATAGCAACAAACCATTCAGGTACCTATGCAAAGCTTTCGGTTCAGTGGTTCTTAATGATTAAACAAAACAAAACTTAATACTTTCTATACTAGATTTAGTATTTTTTAGTAAAATCATAGCTAGAAAAATAAAACTGGTTTTAGGTATTTTTTTCTATTACCTACAATAAACTGGATTCAAATCCCTAACTGTCAAAAAGTAAATAGGCCAACAACCTTTTTCCATTTGCTCAAAAAGGAAATAATATTCTGAAAAAAAGGTTATCATGTATTGGACTTCAATACTGGTATCCAAAGTTTTATAAACTTTGCCTGATTTATTTTTTAAAATCTTTAAAAGTACCCAAATTTTTCAAGTCCACATAAAACTTTAACTCCCATTATAATTTACAGTCCAATGTCCCCTCCCTCTCTGATAATATGATATTCCTATTGCATGTCTCTATCCCTGTGTTTTGCTTAACTGTGAACATTAAAATAATTTTTCATATCATATTTTAGAACCAAGGGATAAGGGATAAGGAAAAATGAAAATAAAGGAAAGAAAATTATTCATATTGGCACTGTTTGCCAAAGGTGTCTTTTAGATTTACTAGCCTAATCAAAAAGAGAAAGGGGACAAAGTGTCTCAAAAAATCTTTCTTAGGGGTTTCTTTCCCGCTTATCTTCTCATCTCTTTTATTTTTATGAAGTCACATAGCTGATTTTTTATACACTGTAAGATAATAATTTTGTTAAATTTGAAAGACTTTTTTGGCGACCAGTGTTGTGTTACATGGGTGAAACCCCCTTATTTAACATTAAAGCATATTTTTTCTTTTTAAAAGTTGCTCAAGGTGGTCAAAATGCATTACGAGAGAAACTTCCAGCTATTCAATTCCTTCATGACATTCAAAAGGTCCAGTGGTTTGTTAGAATTTATATCTCCACACGTGATTGGTAGAAGCCTGGAATAACTAGTTTTATTAATTGATTCAGTTAATCAACTTATCTTAGCAAAAACATACTGTGCCCCTAAGCAAAATATCAGGATTACCCTATCAACAATTGCCAGCTTAAAACAAGTTAATTTTACAGCATTTTTACATAAATATCCTAATAGCATTTGGAACATTTGAAAATTATTTTAACAATGTGTTAACAAACTCAAATAATCTTAAATATCTTTAATACCCTATTATTCACTTATGGCTTTAAAAAAGTTAAATTTACATTATACTTAGAGGGTATTTACATGATTTACCCTGTTAGCAATTGCTAGTTTAAAACAAGTAAATTTAACGTGATATACAACATTGTACATGAATATCCTATTAGCATTCATAACTTAAAAAGAAGCTAAAAAATCATGTTCTCCTTAATCAAATTAACAAAGTACCATACCAACATTTGAAAACTTATAAAAAATTATACCAGTCCCAAAAGTTTCATAAAAACGCTTGCTAGTTTGTTGACTTAGAAATTAATTTCATTAATTCTTGATTGGTTGATTCCAGCTACGATTGTCCAAATTTCTTATCCAATAATTGCATCTAAATAAGCGGTAATATGTTTATTACTGGTAGAGATGTACATTTAATCATCATACTTTGTCTTATCCTAATAATGCGTCCTTTCTTGTATAATGCTTAGGACCCAAACGTTCTCTATTATTATATATTTATTATATTTTTAGATAACACTACTATTTTTAATTGGAAAACATTCTTTTGTTATCGTTATTTCTACTGGAGCCAAGTTCTAATTCTAATCAGTTTCTAAAATATTTTGATTGTCATAAATTTAAACTTATTGGAGATTGATTTGCTATAATATAGCCTCAAGAATTAAATAATATATTAAAGAAAGGTTCAAAAATAGATATAGAAGACCTAGATGCATAATCTCTAAATCAGCCAATAGAAAACAAAAAGGAACAATCAGTTCATATCATGTTTTTTTTGGTACAAAGGGAATTTCTAAATTATCGAATTTCTTAAGATAAAGATCTTATTGGGTAAATTAAATTGTGTGAAAATTTCCTCGCTCTTATTATTGGAATTGATAAATAAACAAAAGGGTTCGTCTACTCGGAGTTTCCTTTTTTCAAGTGCCAGATCTACCATCTAGATATGCTATATCTATTAGTCAAAAATGTATTGGAATCAAGGACAATTATGTCCATAAGTTTTGCAGTCAAAAGTCAATTTCAATATGTCTGCCCTTTTCTAGGCCTAGTCCCTAGACTTTAGAGACTTTACCCTGAGAGGCGACAGGCCACATTTAGTTATGTTTGAGTATTTTGTTAATATCTCGCAATCGTTCCCTAGTTGTTCAAGAAAGTTTGATATAGCTCTAGTTCAGAATCATTGCTTTTTGGAGATTTGAGAGTTGGAGAGAGGTTCCTTACACTTTAGGAGAAAAAAATCCACAAGAAAAAAATACTCTCTTCAATTAAGCTTGCTTGAAAACTATAGAGCCATTGGTTCAGCTGTTTACGAGACCTTACAGCAAATACATAAACACGTTCTAACTGACACACATCCACTTACTTTAGTTTGTCTATTTTACGAATGATTTACAAGTTTGTATGATTCAAGTCAACGACTTAATATTGTGAAGCTGCCCTAAAATCAAAATTCCACAGAGTTCAAATTAACTGTTTGTTTGTCTCACGGAGGGAGAGGATAATGGACGTTTATTTAAACCACATTAACAAATCTTTATCTCCAGATAATAAAGGTTTCCAATTATCAAAATTAGGGGGAAGAATTATATGTATCGGGCGTTGTCCTATCCCTGATTTAAACGCAAGCCATCGCCACCTCGTGTGTTAGCCATGCCAAAAAAAAACTTTTCTCCCAAGTTTTTCATATTTCCTCCCCCCTCCCCAAATATGTCCTCCAATGCGCGATCAACCATTCTTTGAATAACACCACCTTTGTCCGGAGGTTTTAAATGTGCATGGCACTAATTTTCGCCTGTTTATGGGCAAAGACATTTCCCCTACTAATGTCACAGACTTGATATAGTAGTATTACATTTCATTTTAGACGTCTCTGGTAAGTTTCTGTACTTCACCGAAGCATATTTCGTGGCTCCTCAATTGGCTATACCATGTTTTATTTTGGAATGAATTAGCCTGGGGACAATCTGACCATGTTTAAGCCAGATGTGTTACAATCACAGTTTATGTGGATCACGGGTTAGGTAGCCATTTCTGCACTGGGCAGTCTTAACAAAACGCAATTTGATGCAAATGCTTGATTTTTTATCTTTGTATGGAATTGTACTAACAGCAATGACTTTAAAAACATCCATGAGAATTTTTTTATTTCTGAAGCAAGCAAAATATTTGGTACTTTGGAGTTCCATAAGGCGATATGGTAGGCCCTGTAATAATCTTTGACATTCTACAAGGAGCTTTAAAGGATCAATCGTAGTCCTTTGGTGTTGCAAATGGCATCTTCATAGCTGAAGCTCTATATTTATCTTTGGGTATTCTACAGGGATCTCTAATAAGATCTTCATTCTTCCGTGGTAAACTAAGCTTTAAATGCTTCTTCAGGGGCTCCGCAAGGTTCTTTGCTAGGCTAAACAAATAAAGAAGGCTCATTTGACACCTATATTGATAGTGTAGCTTTTCTAAGCCATAAAAGTGATGTAATGACATGCTTAAAATGACATTACTGTGTTTTAAATCATTATCTAAAAGTATTATTGTTATTATTGCACTATTTATAGACATATTTGTCCTAGTACATACATACAAAAATACACATATATATACTGTATATTTGGTTTGGAAAGGCCAATGAACCTTTTCTGAAGTGCCTAGGGGAAGAGCACGGGGGATGGGAGGGGGCATAAACATACATTTTGACTTCTTTCCTTCTTACCTCCATTTACACCTTTCTAAATGTTTCCCCCTATATCAGTACCATCCATAGACACGTCTTTCCATCCATTCCATTGACTTACTGCTGTATGGCATGTTTCTCAAGAGTCATTTCAAATCACACCATGGTTAGACATATCACAGGCAGTTTTCTTATAGTGAGAGCTTTATAGTATTAACTCTGAGAACCACTTTTGGTCTCACACAGAGCTGTGTAGAGTGTGTGTGTGCTATTGATACGGATCTTTGACGCAAAAATTCTCTGTTTCTAGGTCCCCCACGCCTTTCTTCACGCACCACAGATAGACAGATAGCAAGAGATAGATAGAGAGTTCATTTTTGGCTCACCTGGCATCAAAACATATACAAGTGGATGTCTGTGCGTCTGTTTGTGTGTGTGTGTGTGAGTGTGTGTTTGCGTTTGTAGGTAGGGAAAAGAAGAAGACAGTTCATTTACCTTTTCTTACATGGAAAAATATTTCGCGGCAAAAATATTTTGGCTGCCTGTGATTGGTGGAGAATGGTCTGCTTTCTCAACTCTCATGTTATTGGTCAAACAGAGGTTGTTCAACTCTTCTTAAAGAGTTAAGATGGCATTTAGAAGATTTTTTGCTAATTAAATATAATAATTAACACAATTAATTATTTCCTTATTAATTATATTTGTAACTTTTGTTGGTTTAATTACTATATCTAGTTTTAAGTACAGATTATGTTTATTTTTTATTTGTTAATACTTGATCTATTTAAGGCTTGTCCGTAAGTCTAAGGAAACTTGTTGTTTGAGTTTTTGATTGACCAATTTGAATTATTTTTTGACACAAATTGAATTTTTCAAATGAGATGTCTAATGAAAAGGTATTTTTTATTTAAAATAATAAAAATTGGCACAATTTATTACAACTAATCTTCTTTAATGTCATAGATTGTAGTCTGGACTACTGAAAAAGTTGAGGATAGTAAATTTACTTTCCATTAAACAATCCCTGTACCATTTACATTTATGATAACATTTAAACTACTGCACATTATTGAAACATAATGGTTTATTTTTATTTATTTTTTGAATTATCAGACATGTTTTTATTGATATAAGAAAGTCTCAAAATTGTACAGTTTATAATAAGTCATAAAAGACAAGGATGACAAACAATATAGAATATTTTTAGGTCAAATTATGGAGTAACTACGCTTGCAAAGTTATTTAGAAATTACGCATTATGGTATTTATTGAACAAAATAGCTTTTGGGGCTGCCTTCAAAGTTTTCAAAATGATAAAAGGATTCCATCAAGACTAAATATTGGTATACAACTTGACGCATCATTTAGTAGGCCACAATTTATATTCGGGGAACTAGCCCTGTGGGCCCCTTCCAACCCTTTCCTAGCATAACCTAAAATAAGATTAATATTCTTTATTATATTGTCCAATTTTGTTTGAAGAAGAGTTGGAATGCTCTTGGATGTTTGGACATACAGACTTTCGGCCATGGATCAATATCCTATTGAAGCTGCGTTCTTAAAAATCAGGTGCCATTGACTTCTCTCTCTCTCTCTCTCTCTCTCTCTCTCTCTCTCTCTCTCTCTCTCTCTCTCTCTCTCTCTCTCTCTCTCTCTCTCTCTCTCTCTCTCTCTCTCTCTCTCTCTCTCTCTCTCTCTCTCTCTCTCTCTCTCTCTCTCTCTCTCTCTCTCTCTCTCACTCTCTCTCTCTCTCTCTCTCTCTCTCTCTCTCTCTCTCTCTCTCTCTCTCTCTCTCTCTCTCTCTTTCTCTCTCCTATGTGTACAATGTAACCGTTATGCATTAGGCGCATTTAGGTTTTCTCTCACAAATTCTGTGTATAGGTGTATGTGTGTGTGTGTGTGTGTGTTTTAGTCTACAAAACTCTTCTTCTATTTTTTATAAGGAGTAATGCTCTTTCCTCTCTGGGTTAATGACTTCCCGGCAAAAATTTTTATACAGAACCGGGGGGAGTGGGACGTAAGTAAGGGGGGTGTTAAATGTGTTTTTAGGGCAGGTGTTTTAAGTCTACAGCTTCGTTTACCCACCCAAGCTATATCTCAAGTTGAACTAAAGTATATGAGAGGGGCTTTCCCCATCTATTCAATGGTTTCCTTTTGCCATCCTTTCTGTGACACAGGCTGTCTTGATTTGGTCAAGATGAATTAAGAGATTTCCATTTTACATTCTAGCCAGTAGAAGCGTAAAAGATGAAACTCCAGATTGCTTTTTTTTAGTTTGGACCGTTCTACATCATACAAGAGACGATAAACATCATTTTTACAAAAAAAACATCTCTCAACCGTTGAGTTCCCTTTTTAGAAAAGCTTTACATAGGTCCCAGGATAGTTTTTGGCTACCATTGACACATTGGGATGGCGTTACGCTTTATTCTTTACCCTCCCTCCTTTCTGGATACAGAGCCTCTAGATCAATTGGAGTGAAGTTGCTGTGTTGCTAGTGACAAAATATTGGCTGTAGTGTCACGTGACCACTTACTTTAGTTGATTTAGCTTCAGGAGGCCCTGTTTGTTTTATTAAAGGATGATTTGATTTGTCAATTACTCAAATTTGTGATTGTAGCCATCAAAAATATTTCTAAAATTTAAGATATTGGCATTGAATGTGTCATGTGGCCACTAACGTAGTTTCAATTAGAACCTGGAGGCCTTAATTTGACTATGTGTTCTCGTGTGGAGATGTTTAGTATAGTACTTAAATTTGTGATTTTAGACATAAAAATTATCTTTAAAAATAAGATATAGGGATTCAAGATCTTTTTCAGTCAATAAATGTATATATATAAGTGTATAATCCAAACAACGACCTTTCCAAAGAAGCAGAGATCCTTTCGTCTGCTAGCAAATTGTTTTTTGGGGACTGAGCTGTGTTTGTATTTCCTTTGTTATTAGCTGATTTCAAAGACCCAATACAAAATTAGTACATTGCCCCTGTTCTGAGGGGAGGGTTACATATAGCTCATACTTCTCATATTCTGTTACTTTAATCCTCAGCTACTAACTTAGTTTGACCAAGTGCTGGGAGACCTGTGTGATCTCATTTAAAGATGAAGAGTAAATTTCTCCTCATATGTACATAGGTATGTTCTTTCATATTGTATATATTGCTTCTTAAACATGGACGGTTAACTAAATTATAAGAAACAAATAAATGACCTAGTATTCTAATATATTACGAAATCAAACGCCAAGCAAAATAGACAACCAACAGTGTGATTGCACGACCTTTGTCTGATAGTCCTTACTGTGCAAATCAATAAGTTGCACCTATTTTTGGCCAATGCATCCTCCCCCCCCCCTTCTACTCTAAGTAGATATTATACCAATAGTTCTACTTCTTATTCTTTAATCAAATGCATGTTTCAAAAAACAGATCTATAGTATAGATATATATACAGACAACTACCTTCCTTCCTTTTTATAAGACCTCATTTGTCTGCTTTCAAATTATTTTCTGCTACTTGGTTGTGTTATTATAAGCGACACCATTGCATTGGTTGATATTCAATGACCAAATAGAAAGATTGCACAAGGCGGTTGAGATGGGGAGATACAGTTGTTTAACCCTTTCTCCCTCAAGTGTTTTGATCTAATTTTGAAAATATAAACCTTCTCTGAAAAGTAGATTATTAATAATTCCGGACAGACAGAAAAAGACAAACATAATACATTTTCTCGTATTCATTCGAATCCGGTGGATAGGAACCGGATCCATACGAAAAACTATGTCTAGCATCGTATTATATCCAGCTTTCTACGAATATAGAAATGTACAATTATAAGATTAAAACCAGTTTTTTTAGCCAGTGCCTTAGGCACCTCGAGCTAAAAAAACTAGTTTTAATCTCATAATTGTACCTTCTATATCCGCGGAAAGCCGTTTATAATACGATGCGAGAAATAACTATTATCATCAGATTAAATTAAATTTACTGAAATGTAATTAACAGTTTTGGATTGATCTACTATCTTGAACTGTCAGTAATGAAACTACTCTATATTTAGAGTCTTTGGCACGACCTTTATCTGCAAGTCCTACCTGTTCATGATAATGAAGTGCGACTGTGTACGGGACAATGCATTCCCCCTACTTTCACTGTCTCAGTATCAGTTTCATGCGCCAGACATATCAGCAGTAGGTATCAAATCTAACGTTTCTAGTGCTGAACCAGCCTTCTTGACAACAAGGTTGATATAACTTAGCTACCAAAGTTTCTTTTTACTAGATTGCGCTATTTATGAACATAATTGTCCTTGTTTTTCAAGAAACCCATCTCTATTTACACATCAGGTTTTATCATTTACATAGCATTCGATTAAAGATGTGCGTCCGTTCGTCTGTGCGTGCATGTGTGTGTTCGCGTACGTTGTGTGCTTAAAACCGCGCTTATCTTTCTATGAAATGAGAAAGCCCTTTATTTTTTTACAAATTTTCTCACCAGACATGGATAGAACCACTTCCCCCTTTATTACTTCCCCCTCCTTCACATAGGAAGCTGTTATAACACCATAGTCTTGGGGCTTAAAGGTGACTTTAGGACTTAAAGACAAATGATAAAATGAAACCGGAAGCTTAAATTTGTTTGCTTAAAGTAATACTTATTTTTTTTATCATGACCTCTAACTCAAATTATTTTTCAATGTTTCTTTATGATTTGTATGGCCCCAAAGACCTTTAAAACAATAGTCTCAAAAAATGTAGTCTGTTTGTTTGCGTTCTTAAAGTCACATATATTTTGAAATTTGGTTATTTATTTACAATCTATAATACAAAGTAGAATGATGTCTGTCTGTCCGTCTGTCTGTCCGTCTGTCTGTCTGTCTGTCCGTCTGTCTGTCCGTCCCTTAAGATCTCGGTAACCAATGAACCGATCGGATTCTACTCTTCAGGGTATATACCTATTGGTCCTGTGGTGGTTTTAGGCTATTTTCTTGGGGGAGTGGGACACCCCAAACCCCTCCAAAAATAAAAAAGAAAAACATTTTTTTTTGCTGAAGATTTCCTTGGTCTTATTACGAATTTTTTTTTTGATCATCTCTTGGGGCAAAGCCCCTAGAGGCTAGGGGCGAAGCCGCTAGTGTATTTACAATGTATCAAACGCATTAGAGTTATCAAAACCCCAGAAGTACCAGCAGAAAGCTTCCTGCAAATCAGTGTATAACCTTTCCTTACATAAGACTAAACTACCTAAGATTTGATAGATTTTTATTATGTTTATTAAAGTTCCCCAGAGGTATCCTTGTGAAACTCCTTGAATGTAATTCCTTCTTAATAACAACCAAATAACAAAATACAGTTGGACAGTTTATTGAACCCCATTACAGTACAGGTAGGAAACATAATAAATTGGTTAACATTTTAATCATAAATGGTTTAATAGTTTTGTGCTAAGGTTTTTCACATGAAAACAACGGATAACTTTTGTGATTTGAAATGTAACTTGTAACAGTCACTTTTGACT
>NC_137273.1:9944783-9974970 GCF_053477335.1 Acartia tonsa | reverse complement strand
ATATTGCTTCTTAAACATGGACGGTTAACTAAATTATAAGAAACAAATAAATGACCTAGTATTCTAATATATTACGAAATCAAACGCCAAGCAAAATAGACAACCAACAGTGTGATTGCACGACCTTTGTCTGATAGTCCTTACTGTGCAAATCAATAAGTTGCACCTATTTTTGGCCAATGCATCCTCCCCCCCCCCTTCTACTCTAAGTAGATATTATACCAATAGTTCTACTTCTTATTCTTTAATCAAATGCATGTTTCAAAAAACAGATCTATAGTATAGATATATATACAGACAACTACCTTCCTTCCTTTTTATAAGACCTCATTTGTCTGCTTTCAAATTATTTTCTGCTACTTGGTTGTGTTATTATAAGCGACACCATTGCATTGGTTGATATTCAATGACCAAATAGAAAGATTGCACAAGGCGGTTGAGATGGGGAGATACAGTTGTTTAACCCTTTCTCCCTCAAGTGTTTTGATCTAATTTTGAAAATATAAACCTTCTCTGAAAAGTAGATTATTAATAATTCCGGACAGACAGAAAAAGACAAACATAATACATTTTCTCGTATTCATTCGAATCCGGTGGATAGGAACCGGATCCATACGAAAAACTATGTCTAGCATCGTATTATATCCAGCTTTCTACGAATATAGAAATGTACAATTATAAGATTAAAACCAGTTTTTTTAGCCAGTGCCTTAGGCACCTCGAGCTAAAAAAACTAGTTTTAATCTCATAATTGTACCTTCTATATCCGCGGAAAGCCGTTTATAATACGATGCGAGAAATAACTATTATCATCAGATTAAATTAAATTTACTGAAATGTAATTAACAGTTTTGGATTGATCTACTATCTTGAACTGTCAGTAATGAAACTACTCTATATTTAGAGTCTTTGGCACGACCTTTATCTGCAAGTCCTACCTGTTCATGATAATGAAGTGCGACTGTGTACGGGACAATGCATTCCCCCTACTTTCACTGTCTCAGTATCAGTTTCATGCGCCAGACATATCAGCAGTAGGTATCAAATCTAACGTTTCTAGTGCTGAACCAGCCTTCTTGACAACAAGGTTGATATAACTTAGCTACCAAAGTTTCTTTTTACTAGATTGCGCTATTTATGAACATAATTGTCCTTGTTTTTCAAGAAACCCATCTCTATTTACACATCAGGTTTTATCATTTACATAGCATTCGATTAAAGATGTGCGTCCGTTCGTCTGTGCGTGCATGTGTGTGTTCGCGTACGTTGTGTGCTTAAAACCGCGCTTATCTTTCTATGAAATGAGAAAGCCCTTTATTTTTTTACAAATTTTCTCACCAGACATGGATAGAACCACTTCCCCCTTTATTACTTCCCCCTCCTTCACATAGGAAGCTGTTATAACACCATAGTCTTGGGGCTTAAAGGTGACTTTAGGACTTAAAGACAAATGATAAAATGAAACCGGAAGCTTAAATTTGTTTGCTTAAAGTAATACTTATTTTTTTTATCATGACCTCTAACTCAAATTATTTTTCAATGTTTCTTTATGATTTGTATGGCCCCAAAGACCTTTAAAACAATAGTCTCAAAAAATGTAGTCTGTTTGTTTGCGTTCTTAAAGTCACATATATTTTGAAATTTGGTTATTTATTTACAATCTATAATACAAAGTAGAATGATGTCTGTCTGTCCGTCTGTCTGTCCGTCTGTCTGTCTGTCTGTCCGTCTGTCTGTCCGTCCCTTAAGATCTCGGTAACCAATGAACCGATCGGATTCTACTCTTCAGGGTATATACCTATTGGTCCTGTGGTGGTTTTAGGCTATTTTCTTGGGGGAGTGGGACACCCCAAACCCCTCCAAAAATAAAAAAGAAAAACATTTTTTTTTGCTGAAGATTTCCTTGGTCTTATTACGAATTTTTTTTTTGATCATCTCTTGGGGCAAAGCCCCTAGAGGCTAGGGGCGAAGCCGCTAGTGTATTTACAATGTATCAAACGCATTAGAGTTATCAAAACCCCAGAAGTACCAGCAGAAAGCTTCCTGCAAATCAGTGTATAACCTTTCCTTACATAAGACTAAACTACCTAAGATTTGATAGATTTTTATTATGTTTATTAAAGTTCCCCAGAGGTATCCTTGTGAAACTCCTTGAATGTAATTCCTTCTTAATAACAACCAAATAACAAAATACAGTTGGACAGTTTATTGAACCCCATTACAGTACAGGTAGGAAACATAATAAATTGGTTAACATTTTAATCATAAATGGTTTAATAGTTTTGTGCTAAGGTTTTTCACATGAAAACAACGGATAACTTTTGTGATTTGAAATGTAACTTGTAACAGTCACTTTTGACTATTGAGTCAAACTTTTTTTGGTCACCTGATTTTAATGAAATAAGTCTAGCTCTAGTCTTAATAATTAGCTGTCAAACATTCTCCAGAAGATCAACCCTTTGATTGCATGACTTTTGAATATAGCTTTACCTTTTTGGTCCTGCCCATGGGCTAGGGCATTCCCTCTACCATAGCTTTTTGTTCTGACACTACAGAAGTAGGATCTATTTTTGATGTCTTGATTTGGAAAACATTTAGGTTGAGAAGAAAATAACCTACACTCATACATAAATATATACAAGGCTTTCCTGGAAATCATATCTTATTAGAACAAGTCTTCTGTGATATCTCTTGTTTTAAACAAAAACCTTACTATTTCCTAAGTTAAGCTATTATAGGAAGGTAGTCTACCTACTTCCATATGATACCACATATGGTCCTTCTTATATTCCTGGCGCATGCACTAAATAGTTTGGAGAAGAACTGATGTGTCGCCAGCAGATTTTCTGTTAGTAGTCAGGTCATTGCCCTCATCATCTTTCTCATCACCAACATTTTCTGCACTTCAGTGGGTTCAACCACCTCTGAAGGAGAGAAATGCAAGTAGATTTTTACAGTCTACAGTCAGTCAACTTAAAATGCAAGCAAGTTCGGAAGCGAGACTATTCTGTAAAAATACCCTCATGCACAAGAAGGTTCAAATTAATATAAATAGAAAACAATTTGATACTTTCTATTTTTTTAAAAAATATAAATGGTTTATTAGTACATGACTAAATTTTAGTTGTTAAGAAATTTAAACTAGTCAATATCAAATGTTTTTTTTTCATATTAATTTAAGTCAATTAAAGAATAAATCATAATTATTGATCTTTTTTCATTGAGATATTATGCCCAATACCAAATAGAATGTTGCCTGAAAAAAATCTTGCCAATATGCTATAGTTGTCTGTCAATGAGATATCAAAATTAAGTATACTTATCTTTAATAGCAGCCAAGAATATTCACTTCCCCCCTAACTGTTTCTAACGTACAGATTGACGGACACTATGAAATTATAGAGTACATTTACTGCCAATAACAAACAAATTAAACAATAATGTTGAAATAGGTGTAATATGACGAAATTTGATTGTGGAGTGCTACAAGGTAACATCTGAGGAATTACATTTCAATATCTTTTATTGATAATATCTGTTAAATAATGAATATCCTTCAACTGAAAAAAAATTAAATCTTTACTTATCTAAATTTTTGTCATGTTCTACAATTGTCAAAAAAATCTTATCCTAATGTTAACTAAAAGCTTCAATAACCTAAAAATTGAGAGGTTTGGCGATTTTATGTATTGTTAAATTATAACCTTGGAAAACCGATATGAAGAATACTGTCAATAAAAAATCATTTTTAATAGGTTGACTACAGACTTTATGCCAAAAACAATTAAATATAAAGAGACAATGGATGATAAAATGATGTACATCCCCATAATGATAAAAAAAATTAACCCATCTGTAGATCAAAATATTTGTTGAAAACTTTTGACACTGTCAATTATTTTGAACCAACTAATTATGATTTAAGTTTTCAAGCCTACAAATGTGAGATCATGTTGATAAAAGATATCATTTTTAGTACAATGTCCCCTCGAGTTATAATACAATTAGAAGATTGGCAGCATCAGCTATTCATTTTTAAACGGTATGACCCCAGCTGCGGATTTCTTAACAAAGGGGAAACTCAGCTGAATCTATAAAAAGCTGTGGCTAAGGCTTTAGATTGATAGTTCAAAAAATGGCCGAACCAATTAAATTGGCAACAGCTAGAATCTTTAAATGTTTCAAAAATATGTTGAAATCTTTTTGTACAGTTCCAAATAAGGTATAAAATGCCTAACTCTGGCCTATTTACCATTAGGCTGTAAATCACACTGGTACCCAAAGTTTTTAGATAATGGGTAATCTAAATTAAATTTGGTTTGGTTAATTCAAACTTGAAGTGTCCAAACTTTTCAGCCAATAATTTAAAGCTATACAAGGGGTAATTTTGTTTATCATCTTATTGGATGTATATCAATTCAACGTCCATTGTCTTATCCCTTAAGATCCCTGACTATTTACACGATGATTTTTGAATTTTATTCCAAAGAGCACTTGAGAGAGAAAGGGGACAATGGGCTGTGTATTACACTAGACCCCAAAGTTCTATAATAACGTTTCTAATTCGTTGGCTCAACAACTTTAGGGACTTTTATTGAATTTAATTAGTTGTTATATTAAGATTAGTGTTCAAACGTTTTAACCATTAATTGTAATCTACAGAAGGGTAATTTTGTGTATCATCATTGGGGATGTACACCAATTTATTGTACATTTTCTTATCCCTTTAGAACCATGCATTTTTGTGTTTTAGCTGTTGTTCATGTGGTTTAAATTACTTATTGAACTTTGATAGGTATGGTGACTTTAAATATAGCCTCCAGGGACTATGTCCCAATAGAGGGGAGGGGGTTACCCCTATGTAAATGAAAGGATAAGACAATGAGTGATAAATTAATTCATATTGTGATTTGATTTAGTTTGGAACCAACCAATCACAATAAAGTAAAAGTACCCAAAGTTTTTAAGTCAACGAATAAGACAATGTATTATAAAACTTTGGGTACCAGCGTAATTTATGGTCCAATGCGGGTGTTGTAATCCTTATCAATAAAAAAATATTTAATATTCAGTATTTCAAATCTAACAAACTGAATATTATTTTTAAAAATTATAATTTATTTTTAAAAATCTGTTTATACTTTATAGATAAGTTTTTTTGTTATCTCTCATGTGATTTACATTATAAACACCTGTCTGTGTATTTGTGTTAGAGTTTTGTATTTATACACAAATTATTTTAAAGTTTATTAATGACAATATGACATTTAACTGTTTTATTTTTTACTTTTTATGGTATTATCCTCTTAGAAATATTTTTTTAACAGAACTATGAACTCTAGCCGCGGCGCTCGGCACCCTTACTTGCCTAGACGCAGGCGCTCGGCTCCCTAGCCAATAACCTAACCTAACCAAAACAACCCTATCCCAATCCCAAAAGGCGGGAACAGTAATTTTACATGAATTTTATCATTTAAATAAATAAAAACTAATTTATAGATTTAATAAAAACATTAAAAAAAATGAAGTTTATATTTTCATAAAAAGGTCAAGGAACTTTATTTCAAAAATAACTTTTAATCACAAAAGTTAAAATATTAATTATAATTTGTTCTACTAATCTAAAAACATATTTTGATTAGAAAATAGATTAAATATTATATAGAATTTTATTTAAATTCTAATTATGATATTAAATTTTGATTTTAAAAAAATAGTCATAGCGAAAAACATTATAATGTTTCTCGCATCGTATTATAAACAGCTTTCCGCGGATATATAATGTACAATTATAAGATTAAAACCAGTTTTTTAATCCCCGAGGTGCCGTAGGCACGAGCTAAAAAAACTGGTTTTAATCTTATGATTGTACGTTTGTATAAAGTGTGTTACCTTTTTTATGTTCTATTATTATTTGGCCACAACTTGGTAAAAAATGCTCGCAAATCAGACCTTTTTCGACCAAAGATACTCAAATGGTTCCTTTACAAGCCCAATCAATCAGTTTTAAGATATCTTTATATTTCAAGAAAAATTCATGAAAATACTAAAAAACAGCGAATTTGGGTGTTACTTTTATATGCACAGAAACCATAAAATCAACAGAAAAAATACTTATTTTTACTTTTCTGTCATTTTTAAAGTTTGATTCTGTTAAATTGGCTATTCTTGAAGGGATTTATGCATTGAAATATACTGAAACATAATATTGGGCAGAAATTAATGTATTTCAAAGAAAGAAAATTTTGAAAGTAAGAAATTCGACCTCTACCACTTCAGAGGACAGCTGCCAACCTCCAGTTGACAGGATATAGTTAAATATTGTTAACAATAATAATTAGCCCAAAAAGTAAAACAAAAAAATTTTTAATATGGCAAAAATATGATAATCTAAATCTTAACTTTGGGGATGATGATCTAAAGGACGCTCTTACTGGTGGTAATGATGACCCAGATGGTATCCAAGTACATGAGCGTTATGACAACTCATCTATTGAACTATGGTCCAATTTTTGTATTTGTAGCAGCCTTCAATTAAAAGTTGTAACAAGAAATATAACCATCTTTTAAAAACTACTATATTTACCTTATGAATTGGAGAATTTAAAAACCATGATTGTATGTTTTGGGATTTCTCTTGATTGGAGAATGCTACAAATACAAAAATCGGACCATAGTTGAATAGATAAGTTGTCATAATGCTCATGTATTTGGATACCATCTGGATCATCATCACCAACAGCAAGAGTGACTTTAAGATCATCATCCCCAAAATTAAGATTTAGATTATCATTTTTTTGCCAATTTAAAAAAAATTTGTTTTACTTTTTGGGTTAATTATTATTGCTAACAAGTATTTAACTATATCCTGTCAACTGGAGGTTGGCATCTGTTCTCTAAAGTGATAGAGGTCGAATTTCTTATTCTCAAAATTTTCTTTCTTTGAAATACATTAATTTCTGCCCAATATTATGTTTCAGTATATTTCAATGCATAAATCCCTTCAAGAATAGCCAATTTAACAGAATCAAACTTTAAAAATGACAAAAAAGTAAAAATAGGTATTTTTTCTGTTGATTTTATGGTATCTGTGCATATAAAAGGTAACACCTAAATTTGTCGTTTTTTAGTATTTTCAAAAATTTTCCTTGAAATATAAAGATATCTTAAAACTGATTGATTGGGCTTGTAAAGGAACCATGTGAGTATCTTCGGTCGAAAAAGGTCTGATTTGTGAGCATTTTTGACCAAGTTGTGGCCAAATAATAATAAAACATAAAAAAGGTAACACACTTTATTCGTAGAAAGCTGGATATAATACGATACTAGACATAGTTATTTCGTATGGACGAGAACCGGTTCATATCAACCGGATTCGAATGAATACGAGAAATTATCGTATTCTTTTTTAAAAATCGAAGGTACTTTATTTAAATCTTAATTGGTAGGTCCAGGCTAGCAGTGTCTAAATTTATAACTAACAATCTGTAGAAGAAGTTAATTTTTATAAGTAAATTGTACAATTAAACGTTCATTATCTTATCCCTTAAGATCCCTGAAATATTTAGACTAGAAGAAACTCCTGTCTACAATTTGTAAAAATTCATATGTCGTCATAATGTCATTAAAATGTCTATTTGTCGATTATATTTAATTTAACTACGCCCTTAGAAGCCTCTAGTGGCACTTTAAATGTTTGGTTTTTTGTTGCGTTCAAGTTTCTACTTCTACGATATGTTGCGTAAGAGTCTCTTTATACGATACCTCGCAATGTTACGTAGGAGTCTCTATACTTAAAATAAAAAAAAATCGATTTATTATTATTTCTCTTGGGAGGGTGGTGGTACCCTCCCCCAAAATAGTTATAAACCTTCCTGGGACCTATGAGAAGCTACCCTGTTAAGGAGAACCCGATCGGCTCAGCGGTTAGCGAGATCCTTCGGTACAAACAAACACACAAACACACAGACATCATATTACTTTAGTATAAGGATGCCATAAAATCGTCATAAATTTACTATATCAGCCATGACCACACTTGTTAAATCCTTTAAAAACAGGTATTCGAACCAACAGATCTATAGTATAGATGTATATACAGACAACTACCTCCCTTCCTTTTTCAAAGACCTTCTTCTTTTGCTTCTAAACTATTTTCTGCTACTTGGCTGTGTTAATATAAGCGACACTATTGGTTGATTTTCAATGACCCAATAGAAAGGTTGCACAAGGTGGTTGCGATGGGGAGATACAGTTATTAAAACCTTTCTCCCTCTAGTGTTTTACTCTAATTTCGAACCAATATACCGCGTTTTTTTATGACCCTTAATCCGTAGGTCATTAATTAATCAATGCAAACTTCTCTTTTTAATTAAAATAATTGGAAGAAATTAAAAGGTTTATTTTTGTCGGTGCAGTTAAAAGTGCATAATTCTAACTCTAGACGTTTTTACAATTCAACCAATCTAGGAGAGTAAGACGTACATTTATAATTTTTATAGCTTATTGTCAGTTCCTTTGTATGTTGTCTGTCTATATGATTGTATGTCTGTCTGTCTATTTGTCTATCTATCTGTATTACTGTCTGTCTGTTTATTTGTCTATCTAACTGTATTTTTGTCTGTCTGTTTATTTGTCTATCTATCTGTATTTCTGTCTGTCTGTTTATTTGTCTATCTATCTGTATTTCTGTCTGTCTGTCTATTTGTCTATATATCTGTATTACTGTCTGTCTGTTTATTTGTCTATCTATCTTTATTTCTGTCTGTCGTGTCTATTTATATGTCTATCTATCTGTATTTTTGTCTGTCTGTTTATTTGTCTATCTATCTGTATTACTCTCTGTCTGTCTATTTATCTATCTATCTGTATTTTTGTCTGTCTGTTTATTTGTCTATCTATCTGTATTTCTGTCTGTCGTGTCTGTTTATATGTCTATTTATCTGTATTTTTGTCTGTCTGTTTATTTGTCTATCTATCTGTATTTCTGTCTGCCTGTTAGTATGTCCGTTTTTCTGCCCGTCTGCTTGTCTGTCTGTTTGTCTGTCTGTCTGATAGTCTGTCTGTCTTTCTGCCTGTCCGTCTGCATTTACGTTACCTGTCCATCTGTCAGTCATTCTGCATGTTTGTCTATCTGACCGTCTGTTCGCCTTTATATCTGTCTGTCTATCTGTCCATCTGTTTGTAAGTCTGCCTCTCTCTGTGTGCGTCTGGTTGTCCGTCAGTCAATCTATCTGTTGCCTGTCAATGTATATGTTTGTCCCTCTTTGTTTCCGTCTGTCTGCCTGTCTGTCCTACTGTCAGTCTGTGCTTTGCCATCGATTTTTCTCTATTACTCACTTTGTCATTTCGCCCGTCAGTAAAACAGGCACATGGGAAATATACAGACATTCAACTTTTTTGCGTTTATATATTTTGTTGTATCATAACAACATTTTTACTAAAAATCCTTTTCAGATAAAATGCAAGTTAGACGACTAGGTCGGGTGTGGAGCATTAATTGGCTAAATTCAAAGTATAAATAGAGAACGTCTAGATGAGCAATATCTTTATTGGACCAATAGTGGTTGAATGTAGGAATAATCCTGACATTTTATTGGTTAAAAGTAAAATAAGACAGTAAGACAAATGTAGAGTTGAAAAAAATTATAAAGCAGCATAAAGTGTCTAATAAAAATGACGTCATACAATACAAATGACTAATGATAGGCCAGTATACATTGTAATTCAAAGCTTGTAATGAGAAATGTCTTTTGTGAATACAAGCTCTATCTTTAAAATGTATACTGGCCTATAATTGGTCATTTGTATTGTTTGACCTCATTTTTTATTAGGCACAAAGGTTGCTTAAAAAATCTTTTATTAAATGCAAACGTCTATCTTTTACAAAAGCTGAGACAATTAGGTTTTTGACGGATAGATTAAAAGCACTTAGAATTATAAAGTAGGTTCGCTGCTAAAACGCCTTTATTGTAAAGAAAAGAAAATCTAGAAATATTTTTGAAATATTGTTTGTTAATTTATCTCAATTCTCCAATATATTCACCCCTAGGCCAATAATTTATAATTAGATTTGAATTTTTAAGATATGGCTATCTATCTATCTATCTATCTATCTATCTATCTATCTATCTATCTATCTATCTATCTATCTATCTATCTATCTATCTATCTATCTATCTATCTATCTATCTATCTATCTATCTATCTATCTATCTATCTATCTATCTATCTATCTATCTATCTATCTATCTATCTATCTATCTATCTATCTATCTATCTATCTATCTATCTATCTATCTATCTATCTATCTATCTATCTATCTATCTATCTATCTATCTATCTATCTATCTATCTATCTATCTATCTATCTATCTATCTATCTATCTATCTATCTATAAACGTCACGACTTTAAGGAATTTGATCGCTTTGTGTTATGATGATTACATTATTGATTCATATAGACACGCAAGCACAAAGTTTTAGAGAAAAAAATCAAAATAGCGAAGTTTGGCCTACTTTTATCACCTCACAAAAGAGTTTAAAAAGCTCTAATTTTTAATTACCAACTCTTTAATTTCATGACGCTTTACTGCATGTTCTGACTGTGTAAGGTAGGGGTTGCTCCTGTTTATGGGCCAAGCCATCATTCTTAATAACATTGTTTTAACAGTTTGACAAAAAAAGCTGTATTAAGCAGCTTAAAGTGTTAATAAAAAATGACATCATACAATTTAAATGACCAATGATAAACCAGTATATATTTTACAATATATATTGGCCAATCATTGGTCATTTGTATTGTAATACGTCTTTTTTTATAAGTTGCTTTAGCTGTATTTCTGCCGTTTGTAAACGTGGTAGCGTCACGCCCCTAACATTGTAGCATTTTAATGGGATTTTGACTGAGAAGTTGTTGTTGGTTTTAAAATTTCTATAACTTCATAGAAAATTCAAAAGTATCAGAGTTAAACGAGAAAAAAAATATTTTGCGAAATAAAATAAGAACATGATAGTATAGTACCTGAACAAAAGTTATTTTTCTATTGAAAATGCCAATAAATTACTAAATACGATATAAATGAAAATTATGTGTTGCGTAACTTTTTATATCCTAATATATAAGTATTATGGTTGTTTTGTCTTAAACTAACTACTCTATGAGTTTTCGAGATATCTTCATATAGGGATGGTTTTAGGCTATTTTTCTACTCATCCTTCCCTTCTAATACTAAGAACCTAGATGCTAGGGGCGCAACCCCTAATATTTATAAAATATAAAATCTTGCTTTCTTCGCTATAGCCTATGTTAATTTTTGACGGTTTTCTGATAACACTCAATCCAACTGCGAAGCTTGCACGATTAACTAAAATATTTTTTACGGATTTTCCTTAAACTTAAAAAATATTTAGATATCAAAGAAATTTATAATAAAATCTTTTCTATACCTTGGGTATGTCTTATAATATATCTTATATTGTATGTATAGTTAAAATTGATTTCTGGAAAAATTAGGCACATTCTGTTCAGTCTAACATCTTAAAAATTACTCTTTCTTTCTTTCTTTCTCTCTCTCTCTCTCTCTCTCTCTCTCTCTATATATATATATATATATATATATATATCTCTCTATCTCTCTCTCTCTCTCTATCTCTCTCTCTCTCTCTCTCTCTCTCTCTCTCTCTCTCTCTCTCTATCTATCTCTCTATCTCTATCTCTCTCTCTCTCTCTCTCTCTCTCTCTCTCTCTCTCTCTCTTTCGCTCTCACTCTCTCTCTGTCTCTGGTTCGGTTGTCTGTCTGTCTCTTTCTGTCTCTGTCTGTCTGTCTGTCGCTTTCTCTCTCTTTCTCTGTCTCTCTATTTCCCTTTCTCTCTTTCCATCCTTGTCTTTGTCTATGTATCTTGGTCTCTCTCTCTCTCTCTCTCTCTCATTCTATCTTGCTATTTCTAGCTCCCTTTTTTCTCTTTCTCTCTCTCTCTCTCTCTCTCTATCTTTCTCTCTCTCTCTCTCATTCTTCCTTGCTATATCTGGCTCTCTTCTCTCTCTCTCTCTCTCTCTCTCTCTCTCTCTCTCTCTCTCATTCTATCTTGCTATCTTGCTATTTCTAGCTCTCTTTCTTTCTCTCTCTCTCTCTCCCTCTCTCTCTCTCTCTCTCTATCTATCTTTCTCTCTCTCTCTCTCGCTCTCTCTCTCATTCTTTCTTGCTATATCTGGCTCTCTTCTCTCTCTCTCTCTCTCTCTCTCTCTCTCATTCTTTCATACTATATCTAGCTCTCTTTTCTCTCTCTCTCTCATTCTTTCTTGATATATCTGGCTCTCTTCTCTCTCTCTCTCTCATTCTTTCTTGCTATATTTAGCACTCTTTACTCACTCTATCTATTTTTTTCTTACAATCTCTCTCTAAAAAAGAATATTGTCAGCTACTATTATTAAACAGCATTATCCTGGTTAAATATATTTTTAACCTTTGTTTAAAGAATCGTTGACATTACTCTAGTATTTATAGTACTAAACTTACGAAGGCTACGTCTTCTAAATGTTACATTATGATATTTATTTTATTTATACCTATTGACTTTTGTATTCATGTTTTTCTGCATCGCAGCTACCTTATAATTAGGATCTGTCTGTTCTTGTGGGTCAAAAAGTAAAATTATGATTTTCTCAGTCACAATTAAAGCTAGAGATCTAATTTTGATGTGTGTAGAAACTGCATACTAAGGCGCATATGTAAGTATGTCATAATATAAAATAAGGAGAGGGGTCATTTTTTTTTGGAGGGTTGAAGATATTTTCCCGGGACCTTTAAGAACCTTTCTGTTAAATAGAACTTATAAGGTGAAATCTTCAGCTATATACAGGCAAAAAGACGTCCTGCTACTTTTTTTAAAAAATGCTGTGCTACTTATGAACATTTTGGTTTTGGTTGACTTTATATATTTTGTTTGTATATTATAGAAACCCATGCAGGTTGGGGATATTAGGCAGTTTATTACACTAGTCCCCAAAGTTTTCTTATTTGTTGAATTAACAACTCTGGGGACTTTTATTGAATTCAAATTAGTTGCTTCATTAAGTTGAGTGTTCAAACGTTTCAATCGCTAATTATAATTAACAGAAGGGGTAATTTTATGAATTATCATGTACAAAAAATTATCGGCCATTGTCTTATCCCTTCAGATCCCTGACAGAAACCACGTATTATTTTGTTAACGTGAAGTAATAAAATACCAATTTTCATGGCAAATATCGTCAATACATGACATTCTATCTTCAATGAAATAAGGATGACAACATCCATAAAAGCGAAGCACTGAAACGGTAGGACAAACCGACATTAATACTTGTATAGCGTCAGAACTGAATAATCAGAATATAAAAGTATAAGAGTCGAAGCAAAATTGTAAGTAAATTTGATGAAAAACTGCCTGATACTGGATAATGTTTATGGACATACTTACATTTTTAGGACTTGGTTATAGAGTTGCTTTGTTTATAATATTGTACATTGTTGTCCCAGGAATCAATATACCAAAACTCAGATCAAACGGATAATTAAATCACATAAAAATTTGTTGTTAAAAAAGTAGAAAAATAAACATGTTTAAAATGAACGTACGGACATTCTGGTAATGATTATAGAGTTGCTACGCTTTCTAAATCGTACCTAACTACTACAGAAATCACCATGCAAAGTTTGAAATCGATAGGACAATTCTAACATGCATAAATTAACGAAAAAAAGCTATCTATCTGGGACGGACGGACCGACCCTAATTATAGAAAAGCTTCGCTTTTAATAAGGAAAAAATAAAAGTTTATATTTATGTCTTTCTTACGTAAACAAGAATGAAAACATCCATAAAAGCGAAGCTATGAAATGGTAGAACAAACGAACAACTTGTTGAGTGTCAGAACTGAATAAGCAGAATATTAATTAATATTAACTTAAGATTTTAAGTAAATTTGTTGCATAACTTCTTAAATATGGGATACTGTTTAAGGACATACTTACAAGGGTGACAACGTGCAAAAGTAGCACAAAATACAGTAAGTTTTTAATAGCCAAGGAGGGAGGAAACATTGGAATGTAAATTTTACTGGTGCACAAAATGTTATAAGCAAGTTTTTTTTGCTTGCGTGTTGGGTACTTTTATTTTGATTAGTTGGTTCAAACAAGTAGTGTCTAAACTTTTAAAATAACAATTTTGTTAATCATCATTTAGGATGTACATCAATTTATCAGTCTTTTATCAAACTATCGCTAACCGCTAAACCGATCGGGTTCTCCTTAACAGGGTAGATTAAAATTTTTTATGTTTAGAGACATGAAAGCAACATAAATAGGTATTTTTTTTAAACTAAACATTTTAGGTGCCACTAGAGGCTTCTAGGGGTGTTGCCGCTAGTGACTAATAATTCATTATAATAAACAAAATTATCCCTCCTGCAGATTAAAAATATTTGATGTAAAGCTATATGAAATTTAAAGCTGTTTCATTACATCCTGTCTATATAGATTAATATATAGCAAGTTGGTTATATTAAAAATCAGTTAATAAACAAGTTTAAATATCTGATAAATAGCCATAACAAGGGCTCGGCAGCCGTGACTAAGCCCTATATCTGAACCCGTTTGGATGCTTTGAAAAATTGTTTGAGAGAGATATTGCCATATGAAGGGCACTTTAGACTTCCAGCTGATTTTCAAAATTATAAACGATTAATTTCCCTTAGGGGGTTGCAGGCGGCAGACGCGCTACTGCCGAGCCCCTGGCAATAATGGATTATACCTACACTAATCAATAATATTTTTATTTGCTTGGATTTGTATAGACAGGCAGATAGATAGATAATGTTTAAATAGTTCAATACATGAAAAGTATTGGAGTTTAAGTTAGAATAAAATTGCGCTAATAAAATGTCTATAAGTATAATCTCTGCTTTATCTCATTTATACATCCTGCCTATATAGATTAATATATAGCAAGTTGGTTATATTAAAAATCAGTTAATAAACAAGTTTCAATATCTGATAAATAGCCATAACAAGGGCTCGGCAGCCGTGACTAAGCCCTAAATCTGAACCCGTTTGGATGCTTTGAAAAATTGTTTGAAATAGATATTGCCATAACAAGGGCACTTTAGACTTCCAGCTGATTTTCAAAATTATAAAAGGTTAATTTCCCTTAGGGGGTTACAGGCGGCTGACGCGCTGCTGCCGAGCCCTGGCAGTAATGGATTATACCTACACTAATCAATAATATTTTTATTTGCTTGGATTTGTATAGACAGACTGTTAGATACATGAAAAGTATTTGAGTTTTAGTTAGAAAAAAATTGCGCTAATAAAATGTCTATAAGTATAATATCTGCTTTATCTCATACACAGAAATCCATATACAGGGTGCGGCACATAAATCCGGACAAATTATAATTTTTAAACAAATGAACATAAAATCGTCAATTATAAAGAACTTATTGAATTTTAAAAACTGAGAGGCAGAACAGGTCCAGGTCAATATGTACCTGTCCAAGCTGGCGTATTTCTCCTTGATAGTGGCAATGAGGGAGGTCTTTGTGGCATGGGCACGTCTATTGGTGCATGCTTCAAAGTAGCCTCCGGCCCAAAAGTCCATTGAATTAATATCGGGCTGCTGGGAGGCCAAATTTCCTTAGGAACGTGAGTAACCGCTTTATTTGCTTTTGCCGTATGGGTGAGTTGCACCTGGACTGAACCGTCATCATGTAAACTCAGAGGCTAGACTCTTGGTCCTTCACCTCATACCCATGGTACAGTACATAGCAGAAAACCAAAAGGTCAGTGGGATTATAACCTCTCCAGGTACATAGAAATCCATTTTTATAAACAACACTTTAAATAATCAGCAAAAGCAGAGTCAATAAACAGGAAACTATTTTGTGTATCTCACCGAAATAAGATTTAAAATATATATTCCAATACTAAGAAATCAATTCATTTACCTTACTATTTGAAAAGTTAAAAACTTTATCAATTCTTAGAAATCTAAAGATGTATTTAAAAATAAAAAGAAAATATGTGTAAACTATCCTAATACATAAAAACCATGAATAAAACATGCATAAAATTTGATTGGTTTATGGAGCCGTTAATAATTAAAATAGAATAGTAATTAAGCTTTTCTAAAGCACATTATCAAACAGTGTATTTAACCGTAAAGTTTTTAAAATAATAGTATTAAATAGCTATTCCAAAACACTATAATCTCACTGTGTATCTAACCGTAAAAAGGTTAGTAGGTAGCTATCCCAAAACACTAAAATCTCACTGTGTATCTAACCGTAAAAAGGTTAGTAGGTAAAATCAATTAAGCCACTGAACGTTCACCTTTAAACGCTGCCATGGACTGTACACAAATCAAGAACATTTTTGCGCAATCAATATCGTGGATTTTTTTTTACAAATCGAAGCCTTATAATAAAGTTGAAAAATATCTATCTGTACCAAATGATCGCGCTATCCGATATGGACCGATATGGTTCTCCTTTACAGGATAGCTTCTCACAGGTCCTGGCAAGGTTTATAACTATTTTGAGGGAGGTCCACCACCCTCACTATAGAGAAATCGCAAAAAAACATAACTAACCCCATCTAGGGGCGATATTTTTTTAAACAGCTGATCTTAATATAGATTGAAAAAAAAACATTTTACATGCCCCTAGAGGCCTCTAGAGGCATAGCGTCTATTAAAAAAATATAAAGGTAAAAATCTATATTCTGACCCAATTCGTGGGGACCTTTTTCGACTGCTAACAAATTGCTTTCTGCTCTTTTGTAGCAACTTTGCTGTGCTTATATTTCCAACACTATTGGCTGATATTCAAAGGCCCAATTGAAAGTATCAAGGGTCCCCTCCCTTAGAGTAAAGTTACATAGAGCTCATGCCCCCTCTATTCTTTTACTTTAATAATAGAATGCTTAAATCAAGGAAGAGAAAGAATTTGAATTGATGCGTATCCCAAATGATGATAAACAAAAATATCCCTTTTATATAATAAATATCACTGGAAAATTGCTAGTTTGAACCAACCAATCAAGCGAATCGCTAATAATCTATTTTTAATTTTTATCTGAATGGATCATTTCTATCCATTATTTCATTTTTTTTTATATTTTTCAAGTTCTACCTTAGGTTTTCCTTAAATATTTAAGAATGAAGAGTTTACCATCAATCAAATCGTGAAAGTCATCCCCCTACCTCATTTTATAATCCAGGATCGAATTATTTTTAAAATATATTTGTGTATGAGTAAGCACACAAGAGCTAAGAACCATGACTTCAGTTTTTTCGTTGATTTTGTCAGCTTAAAAATACAGCAAAATATTTAGATTAGCAAATTGATTATTATGATATTTATTCTAGCTGCGCCATTAACTTTGAGTATCCTAAATCCTTCTGGAACATAAGTGAATATTCTCTAATATGGAAAATAATTTTAGTGTTGAGCAAGATTTTAACAAAAATAACTTAACACTTTATGTATAGTATTTGTCCGTTAGTTTGTCCTACGGAAAACACCATAATTGTAGTATAAATAGGTTTGATTAAAAACAAGGATGACAAGATCCATAAAACCAAAGCTCTACAAATCGAATAGTAGGACAAATTAAATTTAACAACTACAGGGTAAATCAATTTTAATATTGATGAAACTGTGTATGAACTAAAAAAGGTCTTTACTATTGTGCAATATCATCCCAGAAATCACTAATTACATGATACTTACTTTAGTATGGCATAAAACCTACTATACAGATATGCTGTTTATAAGATCTTACATATCACACACATTCAGCTACTAAAAAGTTCCATAATTTGTAGTATTGTGTGACTTATTATTTGCCAATGTACTAGATCTGACCTTCTCAAAAATCCTTACTCTACCTTTTATCTTCCCCATGTCCCTTAAAAGCCCTAAAAGGTGTCCCCAAAAACCCACAGAATTCTTGGCAATCTGCTTTCCTTTTCGTGTATTTTGAAAAGCGAAGCTTTTCTATAATTAGGGTCGGTCCGTCCGTCCGTCATTAACGGATAGTTTTTTTCATTACTTTAGGCATGTTAGAATTGTCCTATCGATTTCAAACTTTTCATGGTGATTCCTTTAGTAGTTAGGTACGATTTAAAAAGCGTAGCAACTCTATAATCATAACAAGAATGTCCGTACGTCCATTTTAAACATGTTGACTCTTTTACTTTTTTAACAACAAATTTTTATGTGATATAATCATCAGATTGGTCTGATTTTTGGTATGTTGATTCCTGGGACAACAAAATATAATGTTATAAGAAAATCAACTCTATAATCAAGTCCTAAAAATGTATGTGTGTCCATAAACATTATCCTGTATCAAGCAGTTTTTTAACAAACTTACTTACAATTTTGCTTCGATTCTTATATATTTATATTCTGATTATTCAGTTCTGACACTATGTAAGTGTTAATGTCCGTTTGTTCTACCGTTTCTGTGCTTCGCTTTTATTGATGTTGTCATCCTTGTTGTATCTTAAACTAGCCGCTGTGTCCCTAGTAGAAGGGTTACGGAGGGTTCATAAAAATTGCCTAATTCCAACCCAAGACTAAAATTTGAAGATAAAATAGCCTAAAACTATTCCTGGAAGTAGATTAGGTTCTTCTTTATATTATTATTATGCTTTAACTACCGCTTGTAGAAAATATAAATTTAGACAAAACCATTGAGTATTAAAGTCACTACATGCAATAAAGGTTACCGGGGTTTTTTTGGGGGGGAGGGGAGGGGTCTAAAATATACATTTTTTTGTGTTAGGGGGGTCTAAAATATACATTTTTTGTGTTAGGGGGGTCTAAAATATACATTTTTTGATGTAATAAACAATCTTCCTTTTTCTTAACTTTCTTACAATAGTAAAAAACTATCCCTGTTACAGCTAGAGTAAGGGGTCTAAAAATCTAAAAGAATCTTCCTTTTACAATCTTATAGCATAAAAATGGATGTCTGAATTATTTTGTGAATGGTAGAAACGTCCTACCACCTTTTAATCCCACCCACGCAATTTAATATATTTTTATAGGGATAGGGAACAATATTTTATAACAAGAATATTTTTTGGTAAAAAAGGGGGCCACATAAGGTTAGCCCTCCAAGCAGGGATTTTATACATTATCTTAAAACAAAGATACGTTTTTTGAAAATTCAAATATGAAGGGGGTTGTAGGGGATGATCCTCTCTAGTCCACCCTTAGAATACTAAGTTAGAAAAAAAGAAAGGGGGGGGGGGGGCAGTTTTTCACATGCCTAAACTGCAGTGCCCTAACCCTGCGGGATTACCCAGTAACCAATGTAATCTAACCTATAAAAATAGAAATACTAATAAAAAAAATAATATTTTTATTCTATTTTGGGCACTTTGAATATATTTCGCTTTTATCATTTTAAGTCCTTGCAAATCTCCTTGGCCAATGAACGTAACCATTCATGTTTTTTTTCTGAATAAAATTGCCTGTCCTCCACAATCTTTGGGGGCGTGTTATTTTTACTTTTTTGACTACTGTTTGATTGATTGATTAACTTGGTCGGAGAGAGTAAGATATAGCTCGAGACTGTACATTTTTAGGAGCAAAGCTTTTCTATATATTGGTTCATTCCGGCCGTACGTTTGATTAGCAATTTATATATAGAGCTTCTCTCGTTTATGTTGTCATCCTTATTGACTAAAATAGTTTTGGCTAATATATTATCGACATGACTTGACGGTCAACTAAATGGTTATTAAAAATCAAAACTGATGTATTTTCTATTAGAAAATATGTCATCATATTAATTAAGGAAACATTTCTAAAATCATTTTTGTTGTCTATCTCATTGGACAGAAAACAACCCTCGATTACAGAGTAGCTGCGCTACCAAAACTAACTCTACAAGATTATAATATAAAAATAAATTCCTTGACATGAAAATTTGAAAAAGTTTATCTTTCTAAAGGCTGAACTGAACATTTATGTAAAATGAATAAAATATTCTCAATATAAATTGTCTTAGCAAAACAACTAGTTTTAACTTTTTGCATTTACTTGGAATTTATATACAATCAACCCTTTAATTACACGACACTTTTTTGGTGTTAGTGTTACCGATGTAGGATTGGGCAAAAGCAGTCCAACTTAAAGTATGATAATTTTTAATAATTAAAACAAAAATTATTGTCAATTTGTACAATATCATGATGTTGTTATTTCAAAAGAAACTGTAACTATACCATTAATCAAAATATTTACTGGCCTACCATTAGTAATTTATTCTGTATGTTGACCTATCATTGGTCATTTGTATTGTATGACGTAATTTTGTTATAGGCACTTTTAAAGCTTCTATGTAACTTAATAGAATTGGAGTAAAGTTTTCCTGCAAATGATTCGTCCCTTTACAAATTTATTTACAAAAATATATTATCATTACCAATACAAAAATCATTCAAATCAATGTATAAAAAAGTGTTATTTCGTACTTTGTTCTATTTTTGAAAATATTTAGCTATTTTGTATGAAACTCATTCCTGAAAATGTTTTATCATCAAATATTTTTCAACTTTGTAGACTTTATAATTCTTTTTTGCATGATATGCACATCTTTTAAATCAGTTTTGCAAACTTTTTTTGTGCATTTTCCTAAATTTTTTGTTTTAGAATTCACCCTCCTTACTTCTTTTAATACTTGAAGTTTAGTTTTTGATAAATTTTTTTTATAAAATTGCAGAGGCTAAGATACCATCTATAATACAAAGTAGCTGGATGTCTTTGCGTCTGTCCGTCCGTCCGTCCGTCCGTCCGTCTGAAGCTTAAGATCTCGGTAACCACTGAACCGATCGGATTCTACTCTTCAGGGAAAATACCTACTGCTCCTGTGGTGGTTTTAGCCTATTTTCTTGGGGGGTGGGACACCCCCAACCCCCCCAAAAAACAAAAAAAATCCCCCCCATTTTTTTGTGAAGATTTCATTGGTCCTTTTTTTACGAACTTCACCCTTATTTTTTTTTTGATCACCTCTTGGGGCAAAGCCCCTAGAGGCTAGGAACGAAGCCGCTAGTATCATAAAAAGACAATAGACGAAGTTAATAAACATCTCCATTAATGATAATAAATAAAAATGCTCCTTATTTAGATTAATATCATTTTGGTTAAAAGCTTGGACACTACTAGTGTTGTAACAACCAATCAAAATTGAATAAAAGTTTTTAAGGGGACAAAGAAGATAACATAAAACTTATAAAACTATGGGTACTATATTATCCTAAAAGTTCCGGGCAACAAAAAGATCGCATTAGATGAGGGTGTGAGGGGGTTGAAACGACCTCCCTTCCTTCCATACTATCTCGCTTTTAGTTAAAGATAGGGGTCTAAAAAAATTTCAAAAGTAAGGTTCATTTTATTTAAAGAGGAATTCTCCAACTTTTCATATTTTTAGATATTTTAATTCTTTTAGATAGAGTAAGGATGACTTTTATATTCTTTCAATGTATTACTAATTAAACTAAAACAGAAAATAATATAATGTTTTATACAGTTTTTTTTTTATAGAACTCTCACCTCAATTGCACAGGTGCAAGATTATAACATTGGAAAAAAAACAGTAAATTGCCATACATCTTCTTATATGTCTAGATAAGAACTATAACTCCCAAGAGAAATTAACGCTGGAAAAAATAACCGTCTCACATTTTTTACTTTTTCTTGGTCCACTTACCCTCCGCCCCCTCTTTTCCAGGGGCGTGGCCGCAACAAACAAGAACTGAATATCTTAATTATAAAAAAGTCATTATGTGTGTCCGTTTGTTATTGTATATGACTCTTATCTTCTCAAGCAAAGTCTGAAATGCCAGCAAAAAGTTAGCTAACATACAGACGCACAAACATACAATAGCTGTGCTTCCAAAAACCATTGCTAATTGAATTGTTAACTTGCAAAAAAGTGAAATTATTTGCAAATTTTAGGGCGGAAATTGTTGACATTTATATCCCATGTATCATGAAAATTTAATTTATCTTCCATGCCAGGAATAAAAGCATCTTAAATTAAACAATAAAAGCTTTTATTGTATGGAATTTGAAAATGTTTACTTTACTGAATTACAAATGTTTGATGAATTTCATTTCTGCAAAATTTATGATTTGTCGAACTTCCAAACTCTGCCATCTAATTACAAATGTTTGCGCAAATATTAAACAGAAACTTTTACCCTTTACAGCCGATAACAAATTTTTTACATGAATTTGAAATACACATTTTTGACACGGAAAAGTGCACATTAATATTTATATCCCATGTATCATGAAAATTTAATTTATCTTCCATACCAGGAATAAAAGCATTTTAAATTAAACAATAAAAACTTTTATTGTATGGAATTTTATAATGTCTACTTTATGAAATTACAAATGTTTAATTGAATATTTATTTCTGCGGAATGTATGATTGCCCTAAAACAGCAAAATTTACCCTTTACAGTCGACAAAAACTTTTTACGTTTTCACATGAATAAACCAATAACATTCCTAGACTAAAAAGTGTACATTTAGAATGTATACCACATCATGAAAATTTACTTTATCTTCCATACCAGGAATATAAGCATCTTAACTTAAACAATAAAAGCTTTTATTGTATGGAATTTGATAATGTTTACTTTACTGAATTACAAATGTTTGATGAATTTCATTTCTGCAAAATTTATGATTTGTCAAACTTCCAAACACTGCCATCTAATTTCAAATGTTAGCGCAAAAATTAAACAGAAACTTTTACCCTTTACAGCCTATAACAATATTTTCATTTAAAATACACCTTTTTGACACAGAAAATTGCACATTAAAAATTTATATCCCATGTATCATGAAAATTTAATTTATCTTCAATACCAGGAATAAAAGCATCTTAAATAAAACAATAAAAACTTTTATTGTATGGAATTTGATAATGAAATGTTTGACTTATTTTTGCAGAATGTATGATTGCCTCTGCCAACTAATTACAAATGATGGCCTAAATAATTTACAGAAATTTTACCCTTTACAGCCGACAGCAATTTTTTATGTTTTTACATGAATTAACCGATATCATTCCTACACTAAAAAGTTTACATTAAGAATTTATACCACATTAACCATGAAAATTTAATTTATGTTCCATGCCAGGAATAAAAGCATCTTAAATTAAACAATAAAAACTTATCTTGTATGGAATATGATAATGTCTACTTTACTGATTTACAAATGTTTGATTAAATATTTATTTCTGCAAAATTTATGATTTGTCAAACTTCCAAACACTGCCATCTAATTTCAAATGTTTGCGCACAAATTAAACAGAAACTTTTACCCTTTACAGCCGATAACAAATTTTTCACATGAATTTGAAATACACATTTTTGACACGGAAAAGTGCACATTAAAAATTTATATCCCATGTATCATGAAAATTTAATTTATCTTCCATGCCACGAATATAAGCATTTTAAATTAAAAAGTATTTTTTTTGTATGGAATTTGATAATGCCTACTTTATTGAATCAGAAATGTTTGATTGAATATTTATTTTTGCAGAGTGTATGATTGCCTCTGCCAACTAATTACAAATGATGGCCCAAATAATTTACAGCAAATTATACCCTTTACAGCCGACAGCAATTTTTTATGTTTTTACATAAATTAACCAATATCATTCCTACACTAAAAAGTGCACATTAAGAATTTATACCACATTAACCATGAAAATTTAATTTATGTTCCATACCAGGAATAAAAACATCTTAACTTAAACAATAAAAACTTATCTTGTATGGAATATGATAATGTCTACTTTACTGATTTACAAATGTTTGATTGAATGTTTATTTCTGCAAAATTTATGATTGGTCTAACTTCCTAACACGGCCATCAAATTTCAAAAGCAGAAATTTAACGATAATTTTTACCCTTTACAGTTGACAACATATTTTTGCATTTTACGTCAAATACCAAACACGTTTTGACACTTAAAAGTATATATTAAAGTTGCCATTATTCTGTCAGCAGAATTTTGCAGCTTTGATTTTTCAGTCACAAACAGCAGCCTTAGTGAGGCTTACATGAGGCTTTGCATTAATACTTTTCAGTTATCAACAAAGTCACCAAATTAGTATGCATCAACCCTGAGCCTGAACCAGCATTAGTTGCGCCATATTAAAACACACTCAGCTTCAGCTCTCTTCAGTCACAGCTGTGAATACTAAAGTCAATTCTATCTACAGCAGCTGATATCCTTAGCAATACCTGTAGTTGTTTTAAGCTACTGCTGCGCGGCTGTTGGAGGTTTATTGTACATGGCTATTGTACCATACTGCATTCAACTGCTCAGCTCAAATTCTGCTGCCACCACTTGGACATGGTAACAAATAAAATAATTAAAAATTATTTTTCTTGTACACATATGTCTTTATTCCTGATTTAATATTTCTGTGTTCCTGTGTTAGTCCATGGAGGGACAGGACAATTGCACTAAGATCAATCCACACACCTTTCTTTCATCCAATAACTATAAGTTAACAAGTGCATAAAGATAGTTGAATATTGGGTGAAGAATGAATTATTGTCAACTGTCTAATCCCTTATATCCCTGCTATTGCTCTCTTTCTCGAGTTGTCTAGCCAACTTGCGTTTTTATATCACAAGTTCAAACCAGCAGCCTCCTTCTTCCATCTTGCTATTCATCTCTTCTTTCATATATCCAAAGTTTTTATTTCATACCAAATATACTTTTGTAATTTTTTTATGTCACAAATTTCCTAAAGAATAATATATTTTCTAGAGCCGTACTGACAGACCGACGAAACGGTGACTTATAGATTAAAGGTATATAAGCCAAATACGCCTAATTTTTTATATTGCTCTATTAAATATTAGTAGGTTCGCCAGTAGCCTCTTTTTATTAATTGGGTTGGGGTTGTCCTCCCACATCCCCCCGAGAAAATAGCTTAAAACCACTGCAGAACCATTTGGTATATTAGCTGAAGTGTTGAGCCCAATTGGATCAGTGGATACCCTGATCTTAAGCTTCAGACAGACAGACATCGCTCTACCTTGTACTGTGAGCTGGAAAGTACGAAAGTTTCCCAAACCCCTTCCTCATTCTGAAATTATATAATTGAAGATTTTGTAAAAATTCCCTCATTTGTGAATTGAGCCCCAAAAACTAACACTCTTTTTAAAAGCGAAGCATTTCTATAATTAGGGTCGGTCCGTACGTCCGTCCGAGACAGATAGCTTTTTTCGTTAATTTGGACAAGTTAGAATTTTGGTATATTGATTCCTGGGACAACAAAGTACAATAGTATAAGCGTAGCAACTCTATAATCAAGTCCTAAAAATGTAAGTATGTCCAAAAATATTATCCTGTATTAAGCAGTTTTTCAACAAATTTACTTGCAATTTTGCTTTGGCTCTTATACATTTATATTCTGATTATTCAGCTCTGACACTATACAAGTGTTAACGTCCGTTTGTCCTACCGTTTCAGAGCTTCTCTTTTATGGATGTTGTCATCCTTGTTCACCTGCACTGAATTATAGAATTACTTCTTTAGAGAGGGAGGGGACATTGGAATATAAAACATACTTGTAACAAAAGTTTAATTGACATGTTCTCTTATTCGTTAACTTAAAAATATTGTATTAAACAGTTCTTGAGTGTCCAAACATTTCCACAAATAATTTTAATCTTCAGTAGTGGTAATTTTGTTTGAAAGGGGGTGGGCGGGATGTGGTCCAAGAATCTATTCTAGGGATTCTACCCAACCCAAGAATTGTCTATAAACGAAACTAAGTTTCTAGACTTCTTTGACATATATACAGTTTGCTCTTTTAAACTTAGATTAATACCAACAGATTTTACTTTAATTATCCTTATAAAAAGTAACGGACTGTCTGGATATGCCTGGCAGTCAACCTGTCTGTCTGCCTGGCTGTCTGACAATCTTCCTGTATTTATATTTGTCTGTCCTTATCTCAAGTTGTAAGTCTTTCTGTCTGTCGGTCTGACTGTATAAATGTCTGTCTTACTGTTATTCTGAATATATTACTGTCTGTCAATCTATTTGTCTATATTTCAATCTATCTGTCTGTCAGTCTGTTAGCCTATAACGATAGCCTTACAAACTGATGGACTAATTTTTGTGTCCTTCACAAATCTTTTAATTTTTTCATAAAATTAAAAGTTTTCATGAATTTATTGATATTGCCTGTTTAAAAATGTTATGGTTATTACTGCACTACTTTATCTTTAATCTAAAAAAAGATATTAGTGAAAAGGATTTGTGTTGATATGAGATGTATGTCAGTCAGCATATTAAGTTTTGATTAGTTTAATGGTCGACAAGAACCATATAAATGTTTTGTACAGCTTGTACAAAGGAATGTACTTTTAAAGAAGAAAATTTAGCAACAAAAATACCTAACAGTGCACAGTATTAAGCTGTGCCTTTTCATGGGCCAAGGCATTTCAACTTCTTAAATTTATATCATATACGAATTTAGTAAGACACTTAAGTCTATAAATTAATCAGATGGAGAAGGGTTTTTGGTTTGTATATTGTTCTGGTACCCAAAGTTTTGATTAACATTTATTTTTGTTTATAATCATTGAAAAAGTTAATCAATTTATCTTCAATTCATATTAAATCAATTTTATGAAGATAAAAATTTCCTACAGAAATATCAGATTATTTTAATCATCTATAAGATGGAATAGTTATTCGTATCATAGACAGCTTTCCGCGGATATTAAACTGAAAAGTTATCAAAAGATTAAAATCAGGTTTTCTGGCCACAAGATGCTGAAGGCACGGGCTAACATAACTGGTAATAATTAGATTATTTTCTTTTTGACATTAATAAAAATGTCTGTAAAACGATGCTATACATGACATTTCAGTATGGCTGAAAACCAGTTCTAATCCAGCGGATACTAATCGGTTTCGAAGCCATACTGGAAATAATTATTTTATCATCCTTATGTTTCAGCACGAAATATATTCTGTAAACTTGGAGGATTTTTTTTGCAAAGAGCAGATATTATGAAACTATACGCTGTCCTCCAAAAAGTATCCATTGAAAACAGCGAATTTAAAAAAAAGATGTACACTGGTACAGTTGGTATTTTGGTTGGAAAATAATTTCAATCGCAATGTAACTTGCTATCATTCTTCAAATTTCAACACTTTAATAATCAAATGTACCTTTTTGAATTGATTTGAAAATCTACGGATATAAATTAAAGCTTATTTCCTTACTTTTTGGCTAATATTGAAAAAAAAGTAAGCATAACAGACAGACATACGGACATAGTATGGTTTAGAGTAGATGTTCAGTGGTCATCTTTGATAACAGTTGAGAATAGTTATTTCTCGCATCGTATTATAAACGGCTTTCCGCGGATATATAATATACAATTATGAGATTAAAACTAGTTTTTTAGTCCCGAGGTGCCGAAGGCACCGGCTAAAAAACTGGTTCTAATCTTAAGATTGTACATTTTTATATTCGTAGAAAGCTGGATATAATACGATGCTAGACATAGTTTTTTCGTATGGATGAGAACCGGTTCCTATCCATCGGATTCGAATGAATACGAGAAAACATATTCTAAAAATTCGAACTTCTCCAAAAATATTCAGAAACAAATTCAGCCGTCTATCTTTAATAGGAGCTGATAAAATCATATTTTCCCTAAAGCATTGTGGATTGACAGACAGATGTACAGACAGACAAAGAGAATTATAAAGTTATTAGTTAATTATATATATTTATAATTATATTTTTATCATGACAGTAAAAATGATATTTGCTGTATGGGATGCAAACCATACTTCTCTGTAAATCGCAACGGAAGAAGAGATTTAACACAGGGAGGGATGGGATATTAGGCTATTTATTACACTAGTCCCCAAAGTTTTATAACGTTTTTTTATTAGTTTGGGCACTTGAATGAATTTTGATTGGTTGGTTGGTTCATTAGGTTAAGTATATAAACGTTTCAACCACAAATTGTAACCTACATAATAGTTAATTGGAGTATAATCATTTGGGATGTAGATCAATTTATCGGTTATTGTCTTATCCCTTTAGGTTCCTGGATTTAACATATATAATAAATATGAAAAATATTGTAAATTAACCGGATCTATCGAGTAATGCGCATTAAAAATATGATGTCACATTGTAAAATTACTAGGGCTCTGTATTCTAAGTAAAGGACGGAAAAATAGCCTTAAACCATCCTAAGACTCAAATCATAGAATGGACCTATCTAAAGTTTGCCTAACATGGATAACTAAACTGATTCAATATTTATTGAAATCTTAAGCTACAGACATAAAAACCCCTACTACTTTAGGATAGAAAGTCTTAGGAAACCCGGACAATTACGTCCAAAAGTATCAAAGCTTTTTAAATGAAAAGCTAAATATAAGGGCACACATTAAATCTATTCATAAACGGCCATCGAATAACAGGCAAACGTACTGACGCACACTAATTTTATGAGATGACGAACCTAGTAATAGTGTCTGACTGATTATGACGTAAGAAAAAAAATTAGCCAATGAGAGGCCACTATAAATTTTGCCATTGGTCAATAATGACCTCTCATTGGCTAATTTTTTTTTGTTACGTCATAATCAGTCAGACACTATTACTAGGTTCTGCTTAGAGGTTAGGTGACGCTTCGGGTACAAGTCCTCTCCACGCCACCTTGAACATACTCTGGGTGTTAATTGCAGTGTACCACGCTCAAACGCCAGTATATTAAGTAAGGTAATACTAAACAAATAATCAACCATTTAATTGAACGACCTTTATCTGGAAGAACTAACTGTGCATGAAAATCAGATGGGCCAAAGCATTCCCCCAACTCTAGTTATTAATGTCGCATATCTGACATAGCAGAAGTTGGAACCATCTTTAACGTCTTTGTTTTGACGCTAACATTTTTGATTACCCTAGTTGTAGTTTTTTATATCTATAATACAAAGTAGAACGATGTCTGTCTGTCCGTCCGTCCGTCTGTCCCTTAAGATCTCAGTAACCACTGAACCAATCGGATTCTACTCTTCAGGGAATATACCTACTGGTCCTGTGGTGGTTTTAGGGTATTTTTTTGGGAGGTGGGACACCCTTAACCCGCCCCCCCCCCAAAAAAAAAATTATTAAAAGATTGAAAAGAAAGCGTTAGGGGGAACCCATAAATTTTAGTTCGCAGCACCAAAATATGTTTTTTTGTTTTTAATATGTTATAAATAAGTGGTTGCATCTCCATTTTTTTTTAAAAATTACCTCTTGGGACAGAGCCCCTAGATGCTAGGATCGAAGCCGCTAGTACTCAATATAGTAGCTGCGCTTTTTAAAAGATATACTGCAAAATTTTTATCCTATTATCTAACTTAAATATTTAGATACAAATTCCTAAATTCGTCAACTTTTAATTTTCCGCTACGCAAAACTTCCAAGTTTAGTCCCATGCTTTTTACAAATAGGGGTAATATTAGTGAATTTGCATCCAGTATTTAAGGGCCATCTAAGTATAGAACCAATATTTTTTATAACTTTATCAAAACACTCGTGGTGGCTTAGTCCTTAGAATCTAGGGGTCTTTTATTTAAAGGAAAGGGAAATCACAATCCTATGACTTTTTTTCGCCTCGAGATTTCGAATGCACGGGCTAAAAAACTTGTTTTAATTTTATGCTTGTACATTTTTATCTTCGTAGAAAACTGCATATAATTATAATTCGATGCTCTACATAATTTTTCAGTATGGCCGAGAACTAGCTCGAATCAACCGGAAATTAATCGGTTTCGAAGCGATACTGGAAATTTGATTACCAATCCATATCCCCACGTTGGACAACTTGCTAAATTTTCCTTTCCAAAAGTACAGTCTGCCCGTCGGAAATACCTGGTTCCAAGGTTGCTATGCTACTTTACAATAACATCTAATCAACAAGGTAAGTGAAACAATTATTTTGCTGTTATTGAATGGTATTGAAGAACACTAGAAACAGCCTAGACTTCCATTTGGGCCTGAAAAGTATTCAATAAAAACAGCAACAATAAAAAAAATTATAATGGTTGTGTTAA
>NC_137273.1:9607283-9939783 GCF_053477335.1 Acartia tonsa | reverse complement strand
GAACCGAAACCTTCGTGAGAAGTCGCTATTCCCGTTGTGATCCTTTGGCAACCCTGTCCTGACTGGTTCCTTTGTAACTAATTGTTTCATTATAGAGTGAAATTATGTCCGTGTCTAAGGACATTTCCACACTAGTAATTACAGGGTAACGATAAATATCTCGATAGCGCAGGTCCAAACCCATAATCAATAAAACAGAAGAAAAGATAAGGTAGTGAACGGTGAAAATGAAAAAAAAAAAAAAAACATACCTAGATAAAACGTCTCTAGATAAAAACGTACCTATGTAAACGTACCTAGGTGAACAAGGAGTAAAGTAATGGTTTCGATTCCTACGGAATCTGAGTTTTGTTTCTTGGGAAGGGATACAAAATCCTCTTGTGTACAAAATAAAATAAAATATAGGTCATATGCGATTCCTACGGAATCTGATTTTGGTTTTTTGAGATATAGGGAGTGTGTCCCTAAGTATGTAGAGTTCGATTCCTCCGGAATCTGATTTTTGTGTTTTGAGAACCGGTCACAGCATAGCTGTGAAGGAAGTACAGACATTAGGAGGGGGGATGGAGGGGGTGGGAAGGTGGGGGGGAGGGGGGTAGTTCCCTAAAAACGTTATATTAATCTCTCTTTTTGTATAAAAGGGAAAGGGTGAAAGTAAAAGTGAAAGTAGGCCAGGGTAAAAATTTAGGTAGAATTTGAAGAATAAAACTGTGGCGCGTTGGCGCGCACTTGGTTTTTTGATGTAGCTTTGCTTTTAGTGAAGTTTTAATCTTACTGTTGTTTAGGCAAGAGGAAAAAAAAATGTTCGGAGAAGAGGAATACCAACAAATGTGGCAGCCGCTACGTGATCACTTAACAGTGACACATCAACAACTTCTCAATATAGTCAATGGTGACAATGTCAGTGAGGAAGTACGTCGAGAGGTAGCCCAGCTACTCTACCAGCAGGGCTACCTCGAGACCGAGTTAGTACTTACTCTGTATAATCCAAACAAAGACTTGGAATATCATGAAAATAAATTGGGCGCAATTGCTCATCGGATTACTGCTCAGGAAGGAGCATGCCTCCAGCTTTAGCTCCAGAAAGTGTCCAGTACTGATCCAAGGACCCATACTGGTCAAGTTATATATGACTTCATATACAAGATATCCACAAAATGCATAAGTGAGAGAATTAAATATTAAGAACTTCATTATTAAAATGACTTTGCTAATTTTGAGTTAGATATGGCTTAAAGTGAACAATTTTGTGAGGAATAACAATATTAATAATTCAATGTACTAATTTAAAATCATAAACTAATCCATCTTTTACTCTATGAATAAATCTTAGATATCTTTAATTAATGTTTATTAAAAAATGTGTAAAGTAGTTGGATGTCTGTTAATATGTTGCTATGGGTCAAATTTATCTATATGATATTGGTGTCGAAAATAAAAAAAGAATATACGGGGAAAATGACAAAACAAAAATACAGATATAAAAAATAATAAGTGAGTGAAGTAGAGGCATGGTTAAATTAGGGGGAAACAGTTAAAGGATTGAAAAGGTAAGAGGGGAGGGGGGGAGGGGAATGACGAAAAGAAAAAGGGGACGGGGTAAGTGGTTTATTCACGACCGTGGCTACTTGTCTGACTGCGCGGTGCATTACGTTTGGTATAAGTAGAGGGGGGGGGGGGGGGGGAGAGAGGGGGTAAAGGTGGTTTCCTAGTATAGCTTGGTAAAAAGAGCGGGAGGGAGACAATTGTTTGTCAAGCATAGGGGGAAAATAAGCGGGAAACGGAAGTGGGGAAAGTGATTGCTTATTATTATTAAAATTAATTAGAGATTACACAATATATGGTATTAAAACACAGAGGGGGTATAAATAAGGGGGAGAATGGGTCAAGATTTAATTGTTTACAAGATGTCAAATCAAGAAGAAGAAGGAGGACAAGGCCAGGGAGGTGAAGCTATACCAGGACAAGCGCCGGAAATTCCGGCAGGAGCTGGAGGCGAGGAAAATGCACCCCTCCAGGCTCAGGTACAGGAGCTTGTTGCTATGCTAGATACCAGCGAAGAAGCCGATGATCCTGTACCTGATGTCCAGCAGCTGTTGAACCTCGCGGCAGCGCCTGATCTACTCCCATTCCCGGGGGTAGATCGGCGCTGCTTCGATCTTTGGTTCACGGTGAAGCGCAGGCTAATGGGCATCGTGTACGAGGGAGACCAGTTACTCTGGCGGAGGTCCCGTTATGGCGTCATCGACGAAGAGATCCTACAATGTATGTACGGGAACTATGGGCTGGTTGTGAGATTAATTCAAGCATTGCCCACATACGCTCGGTCCTTCCACGCCAACATGGACGCCATCGCCACAATGGACCGCCTGGTCTCAGCTCAGCAGGATATCCTGGAGGAACTGCTTAACCAAGAGCCCGTCTATGGCGCCTACGGCGACTCCAGCGAGGAGTACGACGAATAAATGTGCAGAAGCTATGTCCTTATGTACAAGAGCTTAGAACCAGTCTGCGATAAAAGTCATTTTTAAAGAAATTTTCGATATCAAAATTTAAATAAATAATAAATTTTTGGCTAAAAATTCAATTAAATTTGTTGATTTATTTGTTAGATAGAGGTTGCGTGATTCGTTAGCTGCTGGATAAAATTAAAAGATAAAAAGATATAAAATATGGTTAAAAATATGGTTAAAAAATGGTTAAAAAATGGATAAAAAACAAGCTAAGCCAAGCTACTCTATACTTGGGTATGTGTGTCGGTTCCTACGGAACCTATTCCTTGTATTTCGAGGTTAGAAGAATACAGTTTTGTTAGGATATTATAATATCATTAGTAAGTTAATGCTTACAGAAAGTCAAGGGCTAAAAATAGAAATAAGAAATAAGAATAGAAACTTTTCCTGATTGGTTTAAGTGTAAAAATGAAAACAATGTTGAATATTACTTTCGTATTAATTAGTATTTGAATAAAGAATAAACTTTGCATTTTAATTAAAACTCGATTTTGTTTAGGAAATAAGTAAAGCATTTTTTCTTAAAAATATTTTTATTATCAATTGTCTTAATTTCAAGTGGAAGGCTGTTAAAGATAGTTGGAAAAGAATTAAGAGGGGCGTGCAGGAGGAAATTTCTATTAGTGCCTGGTTCGTAAGCAAAGTTATTCCTGTTCCTTGTGCCGTATGTATGTCTGTCTTGAACAAAATTCCAAGTATTTTCGAAGATTTTGGGAAAAATGCCTAATTTATAGGCATGCATGAACTTACAGACATTAAATTCAATTAACAGATTGAATGGGAGTATGCCATTAGATTTAAAAAATTCAGCTGTGTGAGCTCTGCTTGGTAAGTTTTCAATTATTCTAATGGCTTGCTTTTGGAGTTTAATAATTGGTGCTAACAAATACATAGGGAAAGCAGTGAACAGGAGACAACAATATTCGATATTCGACTTAATGTAAGAAGTATAGAGTAGCTTTAGGTGTTTTTTATCCAATAGGTGTCGCATTACTTTCATACTATAAATTATCTTGGAGACTTTACTATAGACTTTTTCAAGGTGATAAGAAAACTTCATTTTTTCGTCGATTTGAATCCCAAGGTGTTTAATACTACCCTCGTTGGTACCGCTAACAAGATCCAGCTTAGTAATTTTTAATTCATTAGTTTCATTATGGTTATTCATATCTACATAAACTTCAAAGTTGGTCTTGGCTGCGAGCTCAACGGGGGTGAGTGTTTCTCGAGGGGAGGAGAAGACCATACATTTGGTCTTGCGGGGGTGTATAAGAAGCTTATTGGAGTTATACCATTGGGTCAGTCTAGGGACAAGCTCTTTTGCGAGGTTTATTAATTGGATTATATTCTGCTTTTCAAGGAAGCCCACTGCGTCATCAGCAAAGAGATTGATTAAGATCTCTTCGCTGCATGAAGTAACAGGATGTTTGTCTGTCTGTTTGTGTGTACCAAAGGATCTCGCTAACCGCTGAACCAATATGGCTCCCCTTTACAGGGTAACTTCTCATAGGTCCTTAGAGGTCTCTAAACCATCGACTAAACATTTTAACAAAAAATTATTGCTAGCAATATTGAATACTGTTATAACTAATGTTGATATAATAACAGCAGAAAAAAATTAACAGAGTAAACAGGACTCCAGGAGAAAAAAAATGATGTAAAGATAAAATAAGATTTAGAAACTCATTGGCGGCGTTTTAATAGGTGTTTGTTCATTTTAGTCAAGTGTTAGAATTAAGCTTTTTTAAATTTTCCTCTATAGCCTATATTTCTTTATTTCAATCTCTCTCTCTATCTTTCTGTCTCTCTCTCTCTGTTTGTCTCTCTCTCTCTCTATCTCTATCTCTCTCTCTCTCTCTCTCTCTCTGTCTCTCTCTCTCTCTCTCTCTCTCTCTCTCTCTCTCTCTCTCTATCTCTATCTCTCTCTATCTCTCTCTCTCTCTCTCTCTCTCTCTCTCTCTCTCTCTCTCTCTCTCTCTCTCTCTCTCTCTCTCTCTATCTCTATCTCTCTCTATCTATCTATCTATCTATCTATCTATCTATCTTTCTGTCTGTCTGTCTGTCTGTCTCTCTCTCTCTCTCTCTCTCTCTCTCTATCTATCTATCTATCTATCTATCTATCTTTCTGTCTGTCTGTCTATCTCTCTGTCTCTCTGTCTCTCTGTCTCTCTCTCTTTCTCTCTCTCTATCTATCTATCTATCTATCTATCTATCTTTCTGTCTGTCTGTCTCTCTCTCTCTCTCTCTCTCTCTCTCTCTCTATCTCTCTCTCTCTTCCATTCTTTCTCTCTTCCTCTTTCTCTATTCATTTGACTCTCTCTCTCTCATATGAATTCAAACTTCGCTAAAATGATCCTGCTTTCTTGCTGTTTTATATTCGCAGTTTAAAAATGGTTTGCTTATAGTGTCTAGGATCAAGACACATTTGAATATCATAAACAACAAGTAACACAAGTGACTTTATCCATCTCAGCGAAGCATATCATATTGGTTGATTGGTTTTGCCCCTAACCTCACCATACTTGATTTTGTTAAATAAACAAGGAAGTCAACATACATATGTTGCGAAGTAAACGGGACAAAAAAGTGAGAATGAGAGACAGACCATCGTATTATATCTAGTATTCTACGAATATAAAAATGTACAATTAAGATTAAAACCAGTTTTGTAGCCTCAAGATTGCCGAACATTTTGTATCCGCGGAAAGCTGTTTATAATACGATGCGAGAAATAACTATTCTAAATACGAGAATATTATAAAAGCCAGACGTACAGACGTATAGAGCGCAGCTTTGCTACACTAAGGCGGCCACCCATCATGGCATGTAAATTATTTTAATTAGCAGACAAAGATAACATCCAAGGACAGGTATAGGGCACCTGCACAAGAAGAAGAATTTTGCCAGAGCTGGATCTTTAAATCATTTTAGTGGTGAGCCAGATCGGGGTGAGCCAACTTTCCACCAATGAAAGCACAGCATTTTATGAAATGCCGCGCTGTGATTGGCTGAAATTCGGCTCACCCTGATCTGGCTCACCACTAAAATGATTCAAAGATCCAGCTCAGATTTCTAAAGTTTTATGGTACTTTTATAAGATCTTGATTAGTTGGTTTAAACTGGCGTTGCCAAAAAAAATATCATCATTTTATCGTAAATTGTCTTATCCCTAAATATCCCTGAAAACCTTTTGCCTAGAGCTTAGGTTGCCCCTGTAAATGAAGATGATTAAAGTACCTCCACAGATAATCTTTGTGACGTAATAAAAATGTATGGATGAGAGGAGAGGTGGGAAAGGATAACCCTAAAAAAGGGATGAATAATTGATAATTGATAATTGATAATTGATAAAGAAAATGAAGGAAATTAAAGTATAAAATACTATATATTTTGGATCTACTGCAGTTCACGGTAAAATATTGCTGGTAACGAACTTAAAAAGTCATGAAGTCACAACTCTCTATCTTACCTACAAAAAAATGACGTTAAAAAAACTAGAGGGGAAGGGGGTCAAAATGACCCCCCCCCCCTCCCCGATCTGTAAGGGTTAAACATCTCTCATTATGTGTAATTATTTGTAAATTAATTGGAATAATTATAAAAAACAAAGATGAAAATATCTATAAGTAGCAGAGCTTATATTAGTACCCAAGCAAATCTATCTTTAATAACAACTGAGAAAAACATATATTTCTTATAAGAATTGGATGTACTGATGTACCTAACGCTCTTTGGTCAGCAGAAAATCTTGACAAAATTAATTCAGACATCGAACCTGGATAGCAGCCAAAAAAAATCATGTTTTCCACTGAAAGACGGACATACGGACAGATGCAATTATAGAGTAGCTTTGCTACTTAAAAAAGTAGGACAATTTAAATTACTTAGAAACGATTACACACAAATTAACAAGGATGACAACATACATAAACATTCATAAAAGCAGAGCTCAATAACTAGAGATGGAGTTACATTAATTTTTAGATATGATTATAGGAAGATGGTTAAAGTCCCTCCACAGATTATGACGTCATACGAAAGAATAACCAATGAGAGGCCAGCATAAATTTTACCATTGGTAAATTACAGTGTATACTGGCCTCTCATTAGCTATTCTATCGTATGACGTCATAATCTGCAGAGGGACTTTAATCATCTTCTGATTATAGAGATGCTTCGCCTATATTATTGTGCCTTATTGTTCTAAGAATCTAATTTCTTAAAATGAAGTATCTTAAGTAGGATGCATAATAAGCTTTTAAAATCAATTTTGGAGGACATAAGGTTAAGATTATAGAATTGCTACTCTTTCTAAATTGTACCATACTATTACAGGAATCACCATAGAGATATTTAACAAGCTCTAACAAATTATCAGAGCTATGGCCAATACAGACGGTCAGATTTATCCAAATTGTAGAAAATCTTCGATTTGAGATAGATAGACACACAGACACACTATTCTAATTCATATCAACAAGACGTGTAGCAAAGTAAGCAAATTTTCGCACAAAAAAATGAATGAAATAATTATCCACTTCAAAATTTACTTAACACCTCTATCTACCTATCTCTCTCTCTCTGTTTGTCTGTCCGTCCGTCCGTCTGTCCGTCCTTGTGCCAGGGATGTTTTGTACAGTTCAAAGGGAGGGGGAAGGGTTGCACTTGCATTTGAGGGGAAATTTTAAGGGGGTTTTGTCCCTTCTTATTATTCAAATTCGTGCTATTCTTCATTTAGGATAAGTCTGTAGCTTTGGTGATTTGTTAATTAATTAAGCAAGTTTAAAGCCTTACATGAAGATTCCTCAAACAATATGGTGTACTCTACTCTAAAAGGAAAACAAATAATAATCATTACTAAAGATTCTTGGCTTCTTGACACAAAGTATTTGACACAATTTAAAGTTTTTAAATGACGATTACACCAACGATAGGGCTTAAACCTGTAAGCGAGGCATCGATTTACATATATGTACACTGTACGTAAGTCATGTTCAATAATTTAGTATTTATAGGCAATTTAATGATAATTCAAATTTCTGATTTGTTATTTAGAATTTATGGATGTTGTCATCCTTGTTAAACTCTTATTTAAAAGCATGACAAACTCTTTATTTTTCTTTCTCTCTCCCTCTATATATATATATCTCTCTCTCTCTCTATCTCGCTCTTTCTCTCTCTTTATTTTTCTCTTTCACCAAGTACTTTTAATGTCAATAATACCCATCCCCCTTTTTAAACATCTTGTTTGTTCTACTTTTCAAATTCTTTTCACAAAGGAGTAGGTGTCACCCCTCCCCCCCCCCCTCTTAAATATAAGGCATTTTAGTGATGTATGATAAAATGACCTTCTCCTTTAGATTTATCAAAGCCTGCATGTACTTTACCCCCTATCTCATTCTTACATTGGCGCTATATGTTTTAAGTAGGCCTTAAACAAACACCTCTTTTTCTTTGCCCAACTCCCTTTTTTATCTCCCCCTAGGCCTACATGTGCATAGGCCCCTCTGTCTAGACATCAAGTGTACACTAGGCCTTACCGACACACAGACAGACACACAGACAGGACACACACACACACAAAATTCACACTGAGAGCATGTTTTGTCGACGTTGATTGCGGTATCTAAGTGTATTTTGTATGTGTGTGTGTGTGTGTGTGTGTGTGTGTGTGTGTAAGTGTAAGTGTGTATCTAGGCCCAGTTGTGCTAAGTCATTTCATTTGCAGTAGGCCTAACCTCAAAACCCCGTGTCCCCCCCCCCCCCTCCTCAATGTTTTCAATATACCCCTTTCACTTATTATGTCTATCTATCTATCTATAAGGCATGTAGGTAAAATTGATTGCTGGACTGTCTGTTTGTCTGGCTGTGTGTGTTTGTGTGCGTCCTTAACCATCTTGCAAAAATATTGCACTTGCAGTTTTTAGTGCAACAAGGATGACCCCGTCATTAGAAGCTCGAAGAACGTGTACATTATACTATCCTTTAAAAAATGCTTTAAAATAGGAAATAAAGACTCTTATTAGTTAAATATCCATTTTCTGTTATTTCAAGACCTCTATTTTCTGTTATTTCAAGACCTCTATTTTCTTAAATTGTTAAATAATCTATTAATCTACTTAAAAAAGCCAAAATCCCGCAAGGAATTAATATTTCTTTAATGCAACGTTGAATATTTTCGACCTATATTTCAAATGTTCTTTTTTTAAACTAGTCGCTGTGCCATTAGCATCTAAGTTTAAACATAATAAAATAACTTAAAACCATTACTAGAAATGTTTTTGCTATAAAAAATAGTTTTAATCAATTTATCATTTTATATATTTGAAAAAAATAGATTAATTTTAGGCTGTTGTAGAAAAGCTTTGCTTTTTGAAATATTTCAAACTACGAATAAATATAATTTAAAGGTTTATGATTTATAGCCGTATATCAATCTTTATTTTCAAAGTATGCAAAGAAACCGTTTTGACAGTGTGCTTTGAATATGTATGAAAATTATAATAAATACTTCTAACATTATTTAAAGAACTAGCGGTTAGAAGCCTCTAGGGGCACCTAAGGTAAGTCCCCCTCCCCCTGTTTTCAATTGGAGTCTTAAGAAGAATTTTTTTCAAATATATATTTATTTGGGGAGGGGGGGGGGGTTGGTAAATATACCTTTCCCAAAATACTCTAAAACATACCCTGGGCCTATAAGAAGCTTTGTTGTAAAGGAGAACCACATCGGTTCATCAGTTGGCGAGATCCTTTGCTAAAGACATAAAAAGCTTACTACTTTATACCCAGACAGGATATTATTATTGAATTTGAAATGTTTGGACCTAAGTAGTCATCAAGCAGGCTAAAAAAATTATAGCCACAAGAACCAGCTCATTGACGAACACATTTTTGGGTAATTTTATTAAACCACGACTGGATCAAACTCAGAGTTTCCAAACTTTTCAACCAATAATAATAATATAAAGGAGAAGTAATTATGTTTCAAATCATTGGAGATGTACCTTTGATCTCGGTGTCTGCGGCCAAATGATTACGAACCGAGGGACTAAATAAAATAAAACACAAGGTTGAAAATAAAGTACAAACACATGTTTTAACTTTAATTAAAGAAGGATATGGATGTTTGGAAAAAAACATTACCACTTGGAGAGTGTCAGAATTGAATAAGCAAATATGAATGTGCAAGTCGAAGCAAAATTGTAAGAAAATTTGATGCAAAACTGAATAAAACCAGGATACTTATAAGGATATACTTACCCTGTTGTAATGTTTTGATTGGACGTACGGACTTTTTTGTAACGATTATAGAATTGCTACGATTTGTAAATCGTATCTAACTATTTAACTATTAAACTACGTTAAAAGCTTTCTTTTAAAAAACTGAGAAAAAACAGTAAAAACTTTTTTGTCCTAATAAGTTAATTGTCAATTAACGAAGTCTCTGATTTCTTTTAGAATTTTTATGTTTTTTTTAAACAGGTGATACAGAAAGGATGTTTCATATGTTCCATTATAGAGCAGCTTTAACAAGTTGATAATAATTCATGCAGGGGCTGCATCTATATTGCCCTAACTATTAAGGGCTACCTAGTATTCAATATAATCTTACATAACAAAAGTTTTAAAAACACACAAAACTAACTCCCCCCAATAAGTTATTTTCAATCTATTTCAATATAAGGGGGGGGGGGGGGTTCCTTTCCTCGCTAGGCAATTTTAGGGAAACTCCTAATCTTAGAAAAAGAGTAAATATCTTACTAAAAATATTTATGGTCGTTTTGTGTGAATTGCTTTTTAAAAATGCTAAAATTCTCAAAATATATCCTTAATGAATTAAGGTTAAAGCCTTGGTTGTCAAACATTACAGCTAATACTTTTTTAGAGAGGCTATCTATAATACAAAGTAGAACGATGTCTGTCTGTCTGTTCGTTTATTCGTTTGTAACGAAGGATATCGCTAACCGCTGAACTGATCGGGTTCTCCTTAACAGGGTAGCTTATCATAGGTCCCAGGAAGGTTTATAACTATGTGGGGGGAGGATACTATCACCCACCCCAGAGAAATCGACCAAAATAAAAAAAAACGCCAACCTGCAGACATTGTTTGCAATTAGCTTTACGTGTCCCTAGAGGCCTCTAGGGGCGTATTTTATAATTTAATTTTACAATAAAGTAAATGGTAAAAAAGATGCATTGATTACAACTCTCACAAACAATGTCTGTAGATTATAGTGGTACCCAAACACACGTTCCCACATTCATTGCACTACAACAAGGATGACAACATCCATAAAAGCGAAGCTCTGAAACGGTAGGACGAACGGAAATTAACACTTGTATAATGTCAGAACTGAATAATCATAATGTAAATGTAAAAGAGTCAAAGCAAAATTGTAAGTAAATTTGTTGAAAAACCGCTTGATACAGAATAATGTTTATGGACATACTAATTAGGTCACATACAAATTTGTTGTTAAAAATGTGAAAAAATCAACATGTTTAAAATGGACGTACGGACATTCTGGTAATGATTATAGAGTTGCTAACTTCTACAGGAATCACAATGCAAAGTTTGAAATTGATAGGACAGTTTTAACATGCCTAAATTAACGAAAAAAACTATCCGTTACGAACGGACGGGCGGACGTACGGACCTAATTATAGAAAAGCTTTGCTTTTAATAACTACAGAAAATCTTCGCTTTTAAAAATTGGGTACTTAAAAAAATTTAATAAGTTGGTTCAAACTAGTATAGAGTTAACCAATAATTTTGTTAATCATAACTGGGTATGTGCATTAATGCATCATCCATTGTCTTTTCCCTAAAAAAATATGTCTTTTGCTAAGACAAACTAGTTAAGATATATAGGTTGGAAAGAATTTTAATGCTAGAGGGAGATTTGAAATCTGCATCAAATTTTAAGGATTTTTTATGAAATTCTTTTTTTGTATATTTCTTTATCTAAAAGCGGAAATACAATTTAAGTTAATTAATTTTTACATCTGTGATTGGTGGATGGAAAACTATCTGCGCTCTGAATGGAGAAGCTTAAGTGTCGTACATCATTCAACTAATTAGAGCGCAGGTAGTTTCCAATCCAAAATTAATTAACTTAAATTGTATTTCCGCTTTTAGATAAAGAATTTTACAAAAAAAGAATTTTATAAAAAAATACTTAAAATTTGATGCAGATTTCAAATCTCCCTCTAACATTAAAATTCCTTCCAACTTATATATCTTAATACTAGTGTAGACAAGACTAATTAAGTAAATAATATGCAGATGGTCTTGCGCTTTTTTATTACTTAGGATAGCCAGTTCAGAATAAGCTGATTCGAGCTTATATTTTTACTGTTGTATAGAAACATTGAATTAGTGTAAAAGTGTGTTTCTATGCCTGCCTAGTTAAAAACATTTATACACGCCGGGTCAATTAATGTGCTCGTTTAATCCCGCAAAATAAAAATAAAAACGTTAAAAATGGTCTTTATTGCTTTTAATAATCAAAGAGTTGGTTGTCTGTTGGGTGTGATTTGGGATGAATCAAATATGGCCAAAATTTATTGATATTTCATCTTACAGTAGCTTTAAGGCTTTAATTAAAAAGTAGTAATAACTGACATAATATTTTAATATGCTATATTTCAGATCACAATAATTCGTTGGCTATCATTTATGTCGACTAAAGTGTAGAAAATGTTTTTTTGATGACATATTATCAACATAACGTTATGCTAAAGAAAAACAATATGAATTCATATTATATAAATTGTAGAGTTTCATTGCTACTAAATATTGGCAGAATCAAAAGAACACTTTTTAAAGAAAAATAAGGTCATTCCCTTCAATGTCAAATTAATTTAGTCTCCCTTCTATGATTGGTTTTAATTTCAAAGGTGCAAAGTGTTTCAGTAATTGGTCAAATTTTCCTCATATAAAAGTAACAGGATTTTTGTCTGTCTGTATGTGTGTAAAGAAGGATCTCGCTAACCGCTGAACCGATAGGGTTCTTTTCATCTTTCCAAAAGAAAATAATGACCACACCCCCCAAAAAACTTGATTAGATTTTAAGGCTAGCATTTTCCAAACTTTTAAACTAATAATTTTAATCTATAAAACGGTCAATTTATCATTCATTGTCTTATCCTTTCAGATCCTTGCATTTCTGTGCAGATGATACCTGTAACAATTTTGATGTCATAACAAATCAAATAGTTTTTTTTATTGATATGATTATCCAATTATTTTTTTTTTAAATTGACTGCTGGGACAATTGGACACAATAAAGAGGTACTTTAAAATGTAAGTATGTCACTATTTAGATTCCTGTATTGAAATAGTTTTTGGATAGATTTATTAAAATTTTCGTTTAGACTTCTACATAAGTCTAATTATTGAAAGTGTTGTTACTCTACATTCACTAATGTTCGTTTGTCTGACGGTCTAATTGGAATTATGGATGTTATCATCTTATTGAGATTTTGAATTCAACAGTTTCGTGATTTTTTCCCCCAGCAAAGTAGATAACTGCGCTTTTATGGTTTTATGTTTGTGTGTGTGTGTGTGAGGGTGTAGGTGGGTGTTTTTGTGTGTGTGTGTGTTTTGGAAATTCCAATGCAGTGACGTATTGGTTTTTAAGAACGCAGCAATTCTATTCTTCAACTTACCCTTTTCTTTAAATGTAAGAAATATAATCATTATCATTAGAAGTTTGATAAAATTAGTATTTTTAACCAACAACATTGTTATTAGATTTTTAAAAGTTTAATAAATCGCATTTAAAACCGAAAAAAACTAAAAACAATTTTTAATCTTCATGAAATAAGTTAAATGCTATAGAATAGGGGAAAATCTAATGATAAAATAAGCTCATTGTCTAGAGGGGGGTAGCCGGTTTGATCATTTTACTACTAATGCATATTTTAGTTTTTTTGGCCCTAGAAAATTGATTGTTAAAGTAAAAAAAATGCTCTTACTTTGATGACCCTGCCAGTTTTGCTGGCATCCTTTGCCCACCAGGATAGATATATTCAATAAATTTCAACTCTCCGTCATGTACAATAACTATATATTTAAAAAGTCAGTTAGTTAATTATAGCCTTTTATCTTTTATTTATAGCCTTTTATCTTTTACATTAAAAATGAAAAGAAATGCAGGAGGGGGGGGGGGGGTACCCCCCCCCCTCCCCAACCCGATAAGGGTTAAAGTAACAGTCAAAGTAGATCACAAACATATCCTCATTTTAAACAAGCTGACAAAGTTTAAGGGGTTTAAAAAGAATGCGCTACTAACGACAAATTTATCCTTGTTTAAGCCTAGACAAATGTTAAGGCGTTTTCCACTGCACATTTGCAGTGAAAAAGTATTAAGTGATGGTAGTCAAAACTTAAAATGCCACCCCCCCCCCCACCCTCCAAAAAAAGGTAGAGGGATTACATTAGATTTTTACCCCTCATTTTACCACCCCCCCCCCTTAAAAAGCTTGGACGTCCCTGTTTATACATTACGCCTCTAGTGGCACTTTAAATATTTTTAAAAAAATAATACGATACCTATCTATGTTGCTTTCAAGTTTCTACGATACCTAGCTATGTTGCGTAGGAGTCTCTAAACATAAAAAAAAATTCTTTTTTTGTGATTTCTCTTGGGAGGTTGGTAATACCCTTCCCCAAAATAGTTAAAAACCTTCACATGACCTATGAGAAGCTACCCTGTTAAGGAGAACTTGATCGGCTCAGCGGTTAGCGAGATCCTTCAGTACAAACATATAAAACACACAGAAAAACAGACATTCTGTTACTTTAAAGACATTTTATGTTAACATAGTAAAAATGTGTTTATATTCGACATATCGATATGCAATATAAACAGTTTATGTCGACTTTATGGCTGAAATAAAAAGTGGCCGTGACTGACACAATATCGACAATCTACATAGTGACATTATGTTTTCTCTAAAGACGAAGAAAGTCTCTCAATGACGTCATAAAAATGAGGGATTCGGAGAGGAGGAGTGGGAAAGAAAACTCAAAAAAAGAGATGGATAATCTCTCGTTTTTATGACGTAACATGCTGATTTTTTTGAGGGACTATCTTCGACTTCGTTTTCTCTGAAAGGAGCCAAGTAAATTAAATATTTTTTTTCTGGGTTATTTCTTTGCCTATCTGACAGACAGACAAACTGACGAACCAAGTGGGATGCTCATTGGCAAGTTCATGTTCAGCCGTCTATCTTGAATAGCAGTTGAGAAAACAATGCTGCTCTTTCCTAAACGTCGCTTGGCTACTGTTGACATGCTTTTGAGAGCTAGAAACAAAGCATTTTACGGACACCTTAATACTGATTTTTAAAACTATTGTTTATCTCTTTTTGCGTGAACGTATTATTGAGAGTGATTCATGCCATTTAAGCCCTTTTAAGCTGCAGATTAAGGCACATTTTTTAGAATAACACGGCGACACAAAATAATTGTACCCTTAGTCTAGAATAATGGATATAGTACTACTTGGATCTTACACCAGATTATCATGTACTCTAGTAAAGTAAAACTTGTAGCTGGATAAAATAAAGACCCTCTCCCATCAAGCTCCTTCACCCCATTCCTTCCCCTACTACTAGATGAACGAACTGACCAATAAATGATGTCAATGTTAGCAACCTAATTTGACGACAATTTTTCCCATGTCACAATAACCACGTATATTCTACGATCATTTCTAAACTAGAGATTTTATATGTATTCCTAACAATATCTAAATCAGTGACGTGTACAGGGTTTTGCCACCCCCATACGATTTCTGACACCGTCCTTAAACAAAACTTGGTGAGGGTGCTATCTGATTTTCAGGTGGTTGAATGTAACTCCTACATTATAAACAACTTCAACGTAAATAAAGTAAATTGACGCGCAAAGCACTCAAATTTTTTTCCTCATTGCACTTAAATTTATGGGAGTGGGTGTGATTTTCAACTTACATCCCTCTGGGGGGTGTAAGGAGGTTATAAACTACCCTGAAGTTTGTGAGGTCTTCAGAACAAACACACACACACGATGTAAATACATACTTAAAACTAACTACTTGATAGAATACTAGTTGCTTCGCCCTTAGCCTCAAAAAATTGTTGGATTAGGTTGCAAAAATAGCTTAAACCCATCCCGAGGCGTATATAAAGCTTCCTCGAAAAAAAAAACATTTCCAATAATTTTATGCCAACATCCTAACTACTATATAATATAGGACTAGCTGCTTAGGACTAGCAGTATTTAGCGGCTCTTAATTCAAAGAGGAAGAGAGGGGCTTCCTACTTCATAGAAACAAATTATTTTTAGGAGACTTGCCCCGTCTTGGCACCTTAAAAAGAATTTAATCATCCTAGCCATTACATTTTAGTCGTCTTATTTAGTGGAAGTTTTTGGCAGCATTAAGAGAACAACAAGTACAATTATATCCATTAGGAGCGCATCAATAAATATATCCTACAATATAAAGAAGTAAGTTTTTTTTGGCCTTAAACAGAAGATTTAGATTTAAACTGAACCACATTTTATGCTATTTATTTTAGTATATAAATTTTGGGATGGCTTTGGTTTTTTTTTCAATCTTCGACTACAAATCCCCTTGATGTTAGGGGCGCAGCTACTACTTGTTACTAAAGTAACAGGATGTGTGTTTATAACATAAAATCTTGTTTACCACTGAACCGATATGACCCTCCTTTAACTTTAAGCTCTTTGAAGGTCCAGGGAACTATTTTAGGGTCCCTCTAACCTTAAAACAATTACTTTTTTTAAAATGGAGAATTTAAGGCTGACACTGAACTCCTCCCCTCACTTTTTAAGAGTCCCCCTTCAGGCCTTTTGGCGCGTAACCGAAAGCCAGAAAAACAAATAGCAATGGAAAAGACAAACGGACATATTCTAATTTTCTAGTAGCTGCGCTACTACCTAGGAATGTCGTAGGAAATACCACTTTCAGTTGACATACTCTTTAAAATACATACAAGGCTTTTCTTAAACTGTTTTGTTTACATCCGTAAATATAAGATATGGTTCTTTTCGTAGCGAATCGACTTCCTAATTCACTTTGGTTGTCTGTCTGTAAGTCTGTCCGAAAGCTATGGCGGAATGTGATTTTCTCAGCTGCTGTTTATGATTGGCAGGTGAAGATTTCCTATACCGATAAGCAACCCGCATATACTTTGCTTAGTCCGCCAGTCTGTCGTTTATGCTTGAAAAGACATACTTACATTTAAAAAGGTTTTGTGAATTGTTTTTGTTTATAAAATAGCATCTCTCTTTGTTTTGCCTGGAGTTTCTTTCTTTGAGACAATAAGAATCATGACAACATAAACAGGTATGGACAGTGTAACTAGATGTTTTAATGTTTATAGACGGACTGTTGGATTATACCTGAAACCAGGAATTGATATTTACACTAACATAGTAAAGCTTCTCCGTCATTGTCTATTCCCGCTCTGGTTAAGTCGACTTATGAAAGTTGGTCAAAAAATTATAAATTTTTAACAATCAAAATGACTTTTAGTTTTTTTCTATTTACATACTATCAATAATTAATGATCATTTTTTAACTTGATATATTTGTTAAACAATTAATAGATTAAATCAAAATGCTTTTTGATAGTGTTCTTTCATTTTAAAAAATGATAAAAAAAAGAAAGCAAAATTTTTAAATATATATCATGGATATAAAAAATGTGTATGTGATCAGTAAAATCTTTTTAACGGCAGGACCTAAATTTTCGGGGAATCTTTCGAATGGCCCTGGCTATCTTTTCAAGACATTGAACCTCGCTATTTAATACTTTGGGTACTTTGGGGTTACCAATCATTATAATCTACAAAAGGACAATTTTTTTTAACATTTAGAAACCTATATTATGAACTACCTATTGCTATTCTAAAATTTTAGTTTTTTAATAGGTACATCGTTGGCGCCACTAATGTGTTAGGTTGAAATGTGATTGTCAAAATATAATTTTCATTACTTGTACAGATTGAACACTCTATGTTGCCTTGTCCCAATAACGGTAAGTGTCAGTAACGTCGTCCATGAAACTTTAACGTCAGGTCCAATAACAAAGGATAACTAAGGAGAATCTCTCCTTTTCAGTCCTAACACCTTGGGTATCGGTAGAAGCAACGCCCAAGAGATAACCAACTCTATGATTGCACGATATTGATTGCCTGTAAGTCCTAACTGTGCATTGTAATGGGCTGCACCTATTTTGGGCCAAGTAATTTCCAATAACCCACATATTAATGTCGCGCACCTGACATTGCAGCAGTAGAGACCATTTTAATGTCTTTTATTCCGACGAGTTGTTGAGCCGAGATTCGAACCAATCATCTAACCAATTACGAGTGGATGCGCTACAATTTTAAAGCTTAAGGGTCTTGTGAAAATGTAAGTCAACTGATTCCTATATTAGATAATAAATATCAACTAAGGGATTTTTTGTCAGTTGTTATTATTCATTTTTTTTTTGTAAATCTTGTATATTTTTACCTATCAGGGATAGAACAATGGACAATAATTCACCTGTTTTTAGTTAAAATTCTTTTGTAGGTTGCTCATGAATATCCTTATACTAAAGTAACAGGATGTTTGTCTGTCTGTTTGTCTGTGTGTCTGTACCAAAGGATCTCGCTAACCGCTGAACCGATAGGGTTCTCTATAACAGGATAACTTCTCATAGGTCCCGGCAAGGTTTATAACTATTTTCTTGGGGGAAGGAAAACCTCCACCCCCCCCCCAAAAATGTAAAATACCCCCCCCCAAAAAAAAAAAATTTCCTCCACCCTAAAAATTTCTTTTTTAGTTTTTTTTTATTTTAATCTAAAATAAGACATTGGGTTATCAAATTCGACTCCCCCCACCTCAAGTGCCCCTAGAGGCCTCTAGGGGCGTAGCCACTAGTACAGTACATAAAGTATAATCTGCAAAATAGTTTTGAAATCCAAAGACAAGTAGCGTTTGATTGATTGGTTCTGTTAATATTTAATGAAAATATCATTTTTAGTAACGTAGTAACTCTATATGTATGTTTTTACTGCTTGTTACGTTTGTCTTGGATGATATCCTATAATGGGAATAATTCTTTTGTAGCTTTAGAATAAAGATTTGAGAAAGGCAATCGAAATGGGATTAGCATTACTTTATAAATTCTTTTGGCAGTATGGATTGTTTTATAGATTGTATGCTTCGCTTCTTATTGACAATATTGCTATTGTTTTTTTTTTTACATATATCGACATTTAAGTTAAAAATACTCATTATTTTCTAATTTTGATATTTTTTCATAGTACTTGAATATTTCAATAAAAGCATATAAATGTACAAGTTAATTATTTCGAGTGTTAGGCATTCTTTATTTACGCAATTTTACGTGTGGAAACATTAATTTTCAAAATCAATTTGTTCTGATATTATCTAAAATGAATGTTGTTATCCTTGTTTAGATATTCTTTTTATATTTTATGATTACAATTCTGTGTATCTAAAACCAATCTCTTGTCGGGGGTTGTATGGTTAAGATTTAGGTTCCTTTTAGAAGCGAAGCTACTCCATAGCTCTTTTTGTCTGTCCTTCCGTTAGCGGGTAACGAAATTTTCTTGGCTGTTATTCAATACAGACGGCTGGATTTTTTTTTTGAAGATTACCTGTACCTATGAGCAATTAGCTTAAACTTTATGGTCTCTAGCTCTGTCGTTCATGCTTCCAAATTCCAATACACGTTTTATGCATAAAGGTTATATACAATTTTTTTGGAACTAGCTACTTATGGATGATGTTATCCTCGTTTTTTTCTCTCAAACCCTATGAGAAAAAGTTAACAAAAATGACAACATCCATAAAACCGGAAAGTATTTTTCTATATGTCTTCGAACCTATTTAATATGGGACTAGAACCGAATTTAAGTCACGCTGAAAAATCATGTATCGTATCGTATTAAGGACAATTTTTCATGAGAAAAAAAATAAAAATCCTGGAATAAATCCATGTTTTAATGGTACTGACTCTACTGAGGTTCTTACTATCCGAGAAAAGCTGTATATAATATGTTGCAAAATTTAATAAAAAATCAAACAATGCAATGAGGAAAAACTTATATTATTGTAGAGTAGCTTCACTATTAAAAAACCTTCTGTACTTGTTACTATGTAATAAATTTTGATACAGAGATCTAAACTTTTTAATCGCATTCTTTGGTCCAATTTTATGCCTTTTCTGTCTCTCTCTCTTTCTTTCTATCTTTTTTCCATCTTTCCCTCTCTCTCTCTCTCTTCTCTGTATTTTTTTTCGTTTTTCCTGAACAACCCTTTTCGATCACATATACATTTTGAAAAGTACGATACACAGTGTTCCAGTTTGAAACATAATAAAAAATGGGCTCTACCATAAAGTGTTTGTCAAGCATTTAATCTTCACTTCATCCTTATCTTTTTTTAATAAATTTTAAACGCTGAATTTTTTACCCTATGTCTAACCCTTTTGGGGGTCCTGCTGTGCCCTAACATTGCAAGTATTTAATATAACCTACCCCAACATGAATAAATCAAAAAAATCTAAGGTACATGATAAAATCAGTGATTAAATGACAATACCTTTATTCATATCAATTCTATCAAAATTCATTTTCTTTTTAAATCAGGTAACTTCCAAAGTATATATCTTAATGTCTATCTGTATATCTATCTTTCTATCTCTCCCCCTCACTCTATCTTTCTATCTCTCCCCCTCAATCTATCTTTCTATCTCTCCCCCTCACTCTATCTTTCTATCTCTCCCCTCAATCTATTTTTCTATCTCTCCCCCTCACTCTATCTTTCCATCTCTCCCCCTCAATCTATCTTTCTATCTCTCCCCCTCACTCACTCTATCTTTCTTTGTAAATCAAAAGTACAATCCACAAGTGTTCAAAAGATTATTTTTTGGAAAATCTAAAAAAAAACGCGAGGTTAGACTGCTTAGATTCTGTTGAGTCGAGACTTGTATAGACTATCATCGATGGCAGAAATTAAAAATTTCTAAAAAAAACCTTCCTGGAGCCTATGAAAGGCTTCACTGTAAAGAAGAACCATATCAATCCTACAGTTGGCAAGACATATAGCAACACTAAAAAAATGTTTTTCAAGCCAAAAAATTCCATTTTAAACCACTGTGAACGTAACACATTAAAGCCTTTTTTGTTGTGCTTTTCTGATTATGTTTATTTGTGTGTTTTATGTTTATACAATCCGTTTATAAAAGTAACAGGATGTGTGTCTGTTTTTACAGAAGGATCTTGAGCTAAACCGATATTGCTCTTCTTTACAGTATAGCTTACTGTGGGTCCTGAAATGGTTTATAATTTTTTGGGGGGAGGGAACCGCCATCCTAACAAGAGAAATATCCTTAAAAATCCTCCCCCTCTCTAAAAAAAAGAATTAGTTTTATTTTTTTCGAACATTTGTCACTATTATAGTACATATGTATTAATTTCTAAGATTTTTGTGAATGATATTTGATATTATTGTGCTATTTTTATGTAAATATTATGACGTCATTGTAAGGATTCTTTGTGTTGGAGTGTAGGTCAATACGCCGCATGTGGCGTTTTTTTCAGGGAAGTAGAGGAATTTGGAGTTTTAAAATATGCAAATCCTTTTCTTTTACCTAATATTATAGTTACAAAAAGTCCATTGCCTTACTTCTGTTTCTTTTTTTATCCTTCAAAAAGAAAAATACATGGGTGAGATTTAAAAAAAACCTTATTTTTCAGTTCAACCTTAGTTCAAACAAAAAACTTTATAATATTGTAAATTCATCCAGTTTATGATCATGTAATGGCAAAACAATGAACTTGCTTACCACCACTATGCACCCCATCTTGAATCCCAGCCTTATTTGCATACCTTTCTTAGGCTAGACCTCATAATGAAAATATGGATCTACTGCAGTTCACGGTAAAATATTGCTGGTAACGAATATTGCCAAAAATCTATGAATGTTAAGGGTGCTAGCTGCCAAACGGCTGAACGTACAGATCATACCCGCACACCATTTTAAGCGAGATAAGTAGGCCTACAAATAATCTGGAATAGCCAAGATCCAATGATGCACAGGGAAAGCTACACTGAAGAAAAAACGCGTAAAATAGGCCTTTTCGCGCATTTCTCTGCACTGCGAGATAATTATGCATTATTGATTTATAGCTATTCCAGATTATTTGTAGGCCTTCTTATGCCGCTTAAAACAGTGTGCGGGCATTATCTGTACGTTCAGCCGTTTGTCAGCCTTTAAAATTCATAGATTTTTGGCAATATTCGTTACCAGCAATATTTTACCGTAAACTGCAGTAGATCCGAAAATATAATTCTAATGTTTATATGTGTTTATATGGAGGAAGGATTGCATTTTCTTTTCATTGACCACTCCTTGTATCCATGAAGTTGACAAACAGTTTATTCAAATGGTGGTTTGTACTTTGATATCTAGAACTTGCAGGGTGTGTCTCCAAGTTTTTTTGTTGTTGTTTTTTTATGAATGTTTAACATTTGAACAAAAAAGTGTATTAGGGTACTTGCTTGTTATTTTTTTGGCATCTCTAAAGATTTGGTGTTTTTTTTGTGGTTTTTTGTTGCTTTCCCAAAGAGTGCCTGTAAAGTAGGGTTGGGCCGGATATCCGGCTGATTTATAATGCCGGATATCCGGTTCCGGCCGGATATCCGGCGTCTAAAATCAGCCGGATATCCTGTAACCGGATAGTTTTAATATCCGGTATCCAGCCGGATATCCTGTAACCGGATAGTTTTAATATCCGGTATCCGGCCGGATATTGAAAATGACCGGATATCCGGCCAGATAACCGGCCAAACCGGATATTCGGCCCATCTCTACTGTAAAGTATTAAAACCCCCTTCCACTGTTATCTCTTAGATAAAATGATAATAAGTATGAATAGTTTTTTCCTAGGCCTACACACCCCTAGGCCTACACACCCCTAGGCCTACACACCCTAGGCCTACACACCCCTAGGCCTACACACCCCTAGGCCTACACACCCCTAGGCCTACACACCCTAGGCTTACACACCCTAGGCCTACACACCCCTAGGCCTACACACCCATAGGCCTACACACCCCTAGGCCTACACACCCTAGGCCTACACACCCCTAGGCCTACACACCCCTAGGCCTACACACCCCTAGGCCTACACACCCTAGGCCTACACACCCCTAGGCCTACACACCCCTAGGCCTACACACCCCTAGGCCTACACACCCTAGGCCTACACACCCCTAGGCCTACACACCCCTAGGCCTACACACCCCTAGGCCTACACACCCCTAGGCCTACACACCCCTAGGCCTACACACCCTAGGCCTACACACCCCTAGACCTACACACCCCTAGGCCTACACACCCTTAGGTTTACACACCCTTAGGCCTATATCTTTGGTGCCCTAATTCCTATGGAGCTACCCAATACCCAATATAAACTAACCTAATCTAACATGAAAAAAATAAATAAACAACTTGAACTGTATGATTCCCAAGGCATTATTCCTACTTCTAACGTTGTCTTAATTTTGTATATTTACCAACCCAGGGTGGTTAGAGACTTTTGACTGTAAATTACAATGGTACCCAAAGTTAGATAATTACCGTTATCTTATTCGTTGGGTCAAAAACTTTGGGTACTTTCATAGAATTTTGATTGATTGTTTGCAAACTAGTACTTCTGGAAGACCTACGGAAAGACATCCTTATTAAATTTCAAGATGGATGGACAGTTAGTCAATGAGGTGAAAGGTTTGAGACCTTGTGCTACCCTAGAGTGAGTGATAGGACAATGGCACTACAACTAATCATCATCCCTTTCTTTCTTCTAGATAATGAGCTACGATAGACAAAATTGAATAAATCAATATTTATTAAAAGCGAAGCTTTTCTATAATTAGGGTCGGTCCGTCCGTACGTCCGTCCGTCCGTACGTCCGTCCGAGATAGATAGCTTTTGTTCGTTAATTTAGGCATGTTAGAATTGTCCTATTGATTTCAAACTTTGCATGATGATTCCTGTAGTAGTTGGGTACGATTTAGAAAGCGTAGCAACTCTATAATCATTACCAGAATGTCCGTACGTCCATTTTAAACATGTTGATTTTTCTCCTTTTTTAACAACAAATTTTCAAGTGTTCTAATTATCCGTTTGATCTGATTTTTGGTATATTGATTCCTGGGACAACAAAGAACAATATTATAAGCGAAGCAACTCTAAAATCAAGTCAAAAAATTTAAGTATGTCCATAAACATTATCCTGCTTCAAGCAGCTTTTCAACAAATTTACTTACAATTTTGCTTTGGCTCTTATACTTTTAAATTCTGATTATTCAGTTCAGATACTATACAAGTGTTAATGTCCGTTTGTCCTACCTTTTCAGTGCTTCGCTTTTATGGATGTTGTCATCCTTGTTATCCATTGTTCCATCCATGTATATCGCTTTGTTCCAAGGAGTGAGGGGACATTGAGCTATTTATTGCAGTAGTCCCCAAAGTTTGATAACAACGTTTTCTTATTCGTTAGCATCCCAACTTTGGGGATTTTTAGTAATCTTTTATTGTTTGATTTATTTAGTTTAGAGTCCAAACTATTAATTGTTATCTACAGAATGTGTAAATTTGTGTATCATCATTGGGGATATACATAAATTTATCGGTCACTGTCCTATCCCTTTAGATCCCTGATTCCCTTCCATTCATTTATCTTATTGTACTCTCCTTGTACTTTGTGCTCCAGGAACATTGGAATGGACAATGGACAATAAATAAATTTGACCTAAAAATTCCCCTTTCCTTTTTTTCATCTTACATAATTATTGGTAGAAAAGAGTGTGAAAAATAATCTACCCCCAAGTGACCTCTCCCTCCGTGACTAACAGTCTTTAAAATCTTTGAAAAAATCCAAACATCGGCAATTTGCTTTGAATTTTGCATAAGTCACAAAAAAGCAAATTTAAAGTAATAAGGTTTTTAAAAGCGAAGCTTTTCTGTAATTAGGGTCGGTCCGTCCGTACGTCCGTAACGGATAGCTTTTTTAGTTAATTTGGGCATGTTAGCATTGTCCTATCGATTTCAAATTTTGCATGGTGATTAGGTACGATTTAGAAAGCGTAGCAACTTTATAATCATTACCAAAATTTCCGTACGTCCATTTTAAACATGTTGTCTTTTTACTTTTTTAACAACAAATTTTTATTTGATCTTATCATCCGATTGATCTGATTTTTGGTATACTGATTCCTGGGACAAAAAAGTATAATGTTATAAGCGAAGCAACTCTATAATCAAGTCCTAAATATATAAGTATGTCCATAAACATTATCCTGTATAAAGCAGTTTTTCACCAAATTTACTGACAATTTTGCTTCGACTCTTATACATTTATATTCTGATTATTCAGTTCTGACACTATACAAAAGTTAATGTCCGTTTGTCCTACCGTTTTAGTGCTTCGCTTTTATGGATGTTGTCCTCCTTGTTTTTCTATACGTCCGGATCTCGCCAACCACTGGACCGATTGAGTTCCAGATTTAAGGAATGGTTTTTAAAGGTCCCAGGATTTTTCAGGTATCTTTAAATGGTTAGATGGTTTTAGGCTGCTTTTTTTCGGCCTTCTTCCTCCCCTACTAGGGCATTAAGGTTAAAAAAAGGAGTTTGGCTTCAAATCAAGTAAGCGAAAAAAAAATGGGTGACAACACCTTCACTTGGGACCTCAAAACTACCTCAGATAATTATCTTAGAGACTCCCCCCCCCCCAAAAAAAAAAGTTACCTGAGAATAAAAAAGTAGGGATGAAACAGCATATTAGCAACAACACAAATTATAATGATCCATTTATAAGCTACAAAACATTTTTATTGAAAAAAAAACCTGCATATAAATAATCAATTTATCAATAGACATGAAAAAATATTAGTTAAAAAATGTACAAAAATAATTAGTATGAATTATTAAACAGATATTTTTGTACAGTCAGTGAATAATTATGTATTGAATAATAATATGGCTTAAATATTTCATTATTATCATTTAATTTTTATTAATTTTTGTAGCACACTCAAAGTAAGTTCTATAAATCTTCGTTTTTCTTACTCTGTGTGCAGTGTATGTATGTACACTGTACAGTACAGTGTATGTCTCTTTTTGTTGGGGGGGGGGGGGGATGATACATGAACCTTCCTAAAAATATTTTATTACTACATATTTTTTAACCCAGAAGTAAAATTTCACACATTTCAAGCGGATTAAATTTTCTATTTTTTTCCAAAAAAAATCGGGGGTTTCAGTATTTGCTGTATTATATAATGCCCAATTGATATATTATTTCCTCGATTTTTGCTTATACTATCAAAACATTTTTTTTTAAATTGACAAAAAATAAGATTGTTTTTAAGGTCAAATTTCAATTCAACTTCTAAAAGCAATATTTTAGTAGTTATTTGCATTTGTACTTTCTCAAGGTTATGTACATTCTTAGTTCAATGGACGTACTTTGATCTTGTTATTTTATTATTAAGGGCATGAAAAGTTATAACATTTCTTATGCAAGTTTTAATATAAATACATTATGATTGAAAGGAAGGAATATTAATTCATGGTCCTATCATTGTATACCTGCTAATCAAAAAAAATCAAGTTATATATGACTCTATATTTGTATTTTACAGATCAAATATTCTTTTTACAAACTTGTGAATAACCATTATTTAAAAAAAAACTAGTATATTTGTACAGATTGTAATTTGAATGAATACGGTCAGAAAACTGACATTTAAAACGAGGATGACAACATCCAGAAGAGAGAAGCCCTAGAATCAGACTGTATGACAAACAAACATAGAGTATCATCAGAAACAAAATTGTATTTAAATTTATTGCAAAATTGCATAAATACAAAATATTGTTTAAGGACATGCTTACATTTCTGGGCCTTGATTATAGATATGCTTCGTTTAAAATGTACCTTGTTGTCCTAAGAATCATTGTTTCAAAAATCAGATGAATAGGATATTCATATCATGAAAAAACTGTTGTCAAAAAGTTTAATAATTAAAATATTTTCAATGGATGTACGGACCTTCTGGTAACGATTGTAGAGTTGCTAATCCTTCATAGTTGTACCTAACTGTAACAGGAATCATAATGAAAATATTAAATCGGTAGGCCAATTCTAACATGCAAAATTAACAATATCACGTACAGGCAAACAGTACAGACGTCCATATCCTAACAATAGAAAAGCTAAAAAAAATGGCCATATATCTTCAGAGCGATGGGAAGAGATGGGTTGTTAGATAACATTTGTAAAAAATACCATAGATATACATTATTTGATCTTCTAAGATACATGGGTAATAAGGGATAAGCCAATGGTGATAAATTGAATTACTTCCCCAATATTTAAATATCAAGATAATTGGTTAAAAGTTTAAGCCAACTAAACGTTGAGTACAAATTTATATTTTAATGCCCCTTCCCTCTCTGGTAAAATGTTAGTTTGTGAATAACCAATTGCTAAAAAAGTACTTTTAAAAAACAGGTCTATTCCAAAAAAAAAACTTAAATACGTCATTAGCATTACCAAAAACTGCAAATTTTAAACATTATATTCTTTAGACACTTTTTGATGAATTTTGCATGGTTATTCCTGGGACGATAAGGCACTTAGTAGTAAGCGAAACAACTCTATAATCAAGACTAAAAACGCCAATTCGTTGATAAAAAATATCTTGTATTTAAGCTATTTAGCCACATCACTTAATAATGTTAAATGAGCGAACGTTAAATGTCCGAAAACCTATTTGATCTTTTAAGATAAGATTCGTTTTTATGGATGTTGTCATCCTAGTTTAAAAATTCCATGCCGAAAAAATGGACAAAATTTAAACAAATTCCAAACAAAAAGATTTTTTAAAAACATGAATGGTGAAGATATTTTCTTTCATTGCATTATCCAGTGCTTTAACACAAAATACCATCGAGCATGGGACCCCCCAACCCCCTATTTTTCTAATAGATTGAAAATAATACCGAGGGTATTTTTTTCTTATGCCTAACACCTCAAAGGACCCTGCCATGTGGGGCCTATTCATGCAACTATCCAATATAACCTAATCTAGCATAACCTAAGGCATTATTAAACGCCATAGCAGTAGACAGACAAACAAACAACGTAAGTAGAAAATTTGAAGAATAGATTCTCAACCAAATTTCATCACTTAAATCTTTGAATACTGTTAGTTTCTGCCAACTTTTTCAGATTTAGTAAGGTCCCTAAAGTTTTAAGCAAACGAATGAAAGAACGTGTTTCTAAAAACTTTGTGTACCAGTTTGATTCACCTTCCTTCTCTCATGGATAGCAAAAAGAAACAGTAAATTATATGGGAAAGATTTGGGTGTAGATATATTTATCTATCATTGTCCTGTCCCTCCCTGAATATAAATATCTCCCTTGGGCCTATTATTTCATGAAAACATACTGTATAAAATTATAGGCGGTTTCCATTGGAGTGCATAGTAGAGCTCAGAAACCCCTCTCATCCTTAGTTTTAAAATAGATTGAAATAGTTTGTTATGTGTTTGAGTTTACTTTAATTCATGTTAAGTTAGCTTATATTTGGTAAAGGGTAGACCCTGCAGTGTCAGAGCATGGTAGGGATAAGCCCTACAGGGTTAGCCATAAAGACCCTGTCACCTTATTTTCTATTATTGCAAATTAAAGGTTGAGGGTTTCTGTGCTTGCTAGGTTCTTTGTGGGAAAGCACCAAAATATATGAAGATATTTATACACGGTGTTTCAGAAAAAAACTGCGTTTTCCGTTTTTTTCTGACACAACCAGAAGGAATACAGAAAAAACGATTATATGTCCTTATTCTCTGTAAAAAAGTACATCAAATTTATAACAGGTGTTTTTCATTATCTCTAAAAATACGGCCTATATGATAGGTACATAGTTTCCAAAAATGCTTTATGTGAAAAATGTTGTGCAAGAAAAATTAAAATAACTCTTCTATTATGTATAAAAAAAATCATAGAATTTCAATATTAATTTAGAAAAAGGTATAAGAAAAGTACCTTAATGAGTTTTAAAGGTGAAATGCTTTTTAGCTTCTCACGAAAGCATTTTTAAGAAACTGCAATTTGTCATTTTTCACATTTCTTGATTGTGATGCACTTGCAGTAAAAGAATCTTCTTTAATAACGTAGGTTATAGTAAAAAGTAAAAAACTCCTTTTTATTTGACAAAAATCTCTAGAGACAAAAAAGTTATTGAAGTTTGAATTTTTTTATTAAAGCATTTAATTACAAATTATGGATAAATTATGAGTTTATATCTTAACCTGTCAATCAAATTAAAGGATTATAGGAATAAATGAGGGGTGGAGATTTACGAACATGAGCAATTTTTAAGGTTATATTTCTTAAGTATACAAAAAGAAAAACTGAAAATTTGTTTTCAGTGAGGGAATTTTAAATGAAATTTTTAGTGTAATTGGTAGAAAATTGTATTGGCCGTATTAAGATGTTGTTTTCAAGTGAATAAATTTTTGAAAACCAACCTTAAGGCACAAAATTCTACCAGAAAAAAGCATTATACACATCTTTTGAAATATTTATGCCTAAAATGCGCCGTTATTTTCAGAGATATTAAAAAAACCTGTAACAATTTCGATGCATATTTTTATAGAGAATATTGACATATAATTATTTTTTTTGTACACCTAATGGTTGTTTCCCAAATTTGGAAAACGCATTTTTTTTTAAACGCCCTGTAGATGTTCTCAGAAATGGCTTACCTACTTTAGTTGTTCTTTTCATGGTAGCTTTATGAATAGTCCTAAATGTCTGTCTGTATGTCTGTCTGTATGTCTGTCTTTCTGTCTTTATGTCTGTCTAAATGTCTGACTGTATGTCTTCCTGTATGTCTGCCTTCTTGTATGTCTGTCTGTATGTCGTTCTGTATGTCTTTATGTATGTCTGTATGTCTGTTTGTATGTAAGTCTGTCTGTATGTCTGTCTGTATGTCTGTCTGTACGTCTGTCTGTATGTCTCTATGTATGTCTGTCTGTATGTCTGTATGTCTGTCTGTATGTCTGTATGTCTGTATGTCTGTATGTATGTCTGTCTGTATGTCTGTTTGTATGTCTGTCTATATGTCTGTCTGTATGTCTGTCTGTATGTCTGTCTTTATGTCTGACTGTATGTCCATCTGTATGACTGTCTATGTGTCTGTTTATATGTCTGTCTGCCTGTCTGTCTGTCTGCCTGTCTGTCTGTCTGTATGACTGACTATGTGTCTGTCTATATGTCTGTCTGTCTGTCTGTCTGTTTGTCTGTTTGTCTGTTTGTCTGTTTGTCTGTCTGTATGTCTGTCTGTATGTCTGTATGTCTGTCTGTATGTCTGTCTGTATGTCTGTCTGTATGTCTGTCTGTATGTCTGTCTGTATGTCTGTCTGTATGTCTGTCTGTATGTCTGTCTGTATGTCTGTCTGTATGTCTGTCTGTATGTCTGTCTGTATGTCTGTCTGTATGTCTGTCTGTATGTCTGTCTGTATGTCTGTCTGTATGTCTGTCTGTATGTCTGTCTGTATGTCTGTCTGTATGTCTGTCTATATGTCTGTCTGTATGTCTGTCTGTATGTCTGTCTGTATGTCTGTCTGTATGTCTGTCTGTATGTCTGTCTGTATGTCTGTCTGTATGTCTGTCTGTATGTCTGTCTGTATGTCTGTCTGTATGTCTGTCTGTATGTATGTCTGTATGTCTGTCTGTATGTCTGTCTGTATGTCTGTCTGTATGTCTGTCTGTATGTCTGTCTGTATGTCTGTCTGTATGTCTGTCTGTATGTCTGTCTGTATGTCTGTCTGTCTGTATGTATGTCTGTCTGTATGTCTGTCTGTATGTCTGTCTGTATGTCTGTCTGTATGTATGTTTGTTTGTCTGTCTGTATTTCTCTCTGTATGTCTGTATGCCTATGTGTCTGTAAATCTGTCTGTATTTCTGTCTGTCTGTCTGTCTCTATCTATGTCTCTCTAAATTTCTCTCTGTATGTCTTTCTGTCTGCTGTCTTTCTCTAAGTCTGTTACTCTGTCTGCCTGTCTGTCTGTAAGTCAGTTAGTCTTTTGTCTGTCTTTCTATCTGGTTGTTTGTCTTTTTGTCTGTCTGTCCTTTTTTTGTCTGTCTATTTGTTTGCCAGTCTTTATGTCGGTTTGTAAATTTTTAAACCATTGAATATGCCTAATTTTAAAGGTTATGAACTTAATGTTCCAAATTTTAAGATAATTTTCCATTCTCGGTTACTGCTTTAATGCCATTTCATGTATAGAATGTATTTTTTATGCTTTTATATCCTTACTAAGTATATATTTTGCCTCTGGGCGTACTTTTAATAATACTTTTTACGCCATTCCTGAAGACAAAATAAACATTAATATCACAGATAAATTTAGTTGTGATTACAGTGTTATAGTCTAAAAACATGGGTTTTTAGGAATATAATTTGCTTGCTAGCTAAAATTGCAAGCTGGCGACTACCCGCAACTAAATAGACTTACTATTATAGAGGTATAGGAATTTGTCCTTTTCAGTAAAGTATGGTTTATTTTGGTTTTAAGTCAGTTTGCCGTTTTAATGAAGCTTAAAACTGTACTCTGATTGGTTCTATGAAATTAATTTTTAAGTTTAAGTTTTGGGCTGGTTTTATGCTATTTTTCATATTCTCCCTCTCAATCGAATACAGAATAGATGATAGTATTTAGATTAACACTTTCGAATTTATTTAGCTAGCTGTAGGGATCTAAAGGGATAAGACAATAATTGATAAATGGATGTACATGAGTAGATCCTCAATTATGATATTCAAAATTACCCCTGCTCTAGATTAAAATTAGTGGTTGAAACGTTTGAACACTCATCTCAAAGAACCAACTAACAAAATACAATAACGATTCCCAAAGTTGATATTAAACTTTGAGGACTAGTGTAATAAACAGCCCAATGCCCCCTTCCTCCCTGGCTAGCTGTTTATATTATAAGATAAAAATTCTAGCAAACATGATATTTAATAAGGTCAACCAAGAAAGATATCCCTCTATTATGAATTGCTTTATTGTCAGGGCTAGACAACTTGGATTCTTCATTTGTTACAATATGTTCCTACATTTAACATATTTAGCATATATTTAGCACTTTAAATCATTTAAAATTTAGGTTGCTTTGCAAGTCAATTTAATGCAACTAACTTATGAAATCTTGATTTGCTTGATAATTTAGTCGGTATAATTATTATCAAATTGAATATTTCCTAATTTTATAAAATAACATCATTTATTTTTTTTTTGTAGTATCTTGTAAACACTCCTAATGCTATGTTACCCTGGTAATAAATAGATTCCATCGATTTTTATGTTTTTCTGCAACCTTTGCATTCTACGTTGCGGCCACTTAATTTTAAGTGGTGGGTGGTGGAACATAAGTACATTGGATTTAAATCTATGATGTCATACAAGTTAAGTAGGTCAAAGAGGATTTTTTTAGAAAAACAAATTAATTTCTTAGATAAGGTGTTTTTTCTTCATATTTTATGATTAAACTAGCAGACATACCGACCAGGGTTGCTGTACTCAAAGATTGACTAAATCCATCACAGTATCGATGCAAATCTTCCCCAACATAGATAACTCAATTTGTTTAGATAGATCTTAATGAACAAACAAAAAATCTTACTACTTTATTTATTGGATAACTGAATGGTTTTGCTTTAAATAAATCCCTCTCCTGTACTGTAAGTATGTAATTAGTTAAACACCTGTTAATGGTTGAAAAAATTGGGTTTGATTAAAAAATTACCTCCCATATATTTCGTATTTAGGTCAGATTCTTTGAAAATCTGAAATATTTTTCAGAGAAGCTTTTAATGTTCCTAAGCCTTTTTGTTATACTTCCAATAAGTTTCTAGAGTTGGAATTTATTTATTAATAAACAAAGTAAAAATTCTCAGGTTCAAAATACTGTATAATTCATTTGTAGAATCTTCAGGTTTTTTTCAGCCTTAGTTATAGCAATGTGGCTTATTTGTACAGCTTCTAGGTTTGAGGTACAGCTTCTAGAATCTTTTTAAAGCTTTTAATTTGTTAGTTTTAATGCCATGTATAGTTAATCAGTATAATTATCAGCAGCATACCACTAAAGTCCACTGATTTATTATATGTTTAATTTCATACCTTGCTTTAATTTTTAAACAACCTAACTTGTATAATTTTTTTTTATTTTCATCAATTTTTCTTAAAATATAAAGACATTTAAAAACTGATTACTAATGCTTGTGCTGAAAGTATGCAAGTACCTTTGTTTGAAAAAAGGCTAAATAAATGATTAATCCTTATACTAAAGTAACAGGATGCTTGTTTGTCTGTGTGTCTGTGTATCTGTGTGTCTGTACCCAAGGATCTTGCTAACCACTAAACAGATCAGGTTCTCCTGAACAGGGTAGCTTCTCATAGGTCCCGGGAAGGTTTATTACTATTTTCTTGGGGGGTGGGACACCCTCAAGCCCCCCACAAAATGAAAAATACCCCCGCCCCCCAATTTTTTTTTTTAGATTTTTTAAACTAAAATTAAAAATGAGTGGGGGGCGGGCCACCCCCTTGCTAAAACAAAAAAAAATTTTTGCCCCCCCAAAAATTTTTTAAAAATTTTTCTTTTAAAATCTAAAATAAGAAATTGGATTATTAAATTTTACTCTCTCCTCCTCAAGTGCCCCTAGAGGCCTCTAGGGGCGTAACCGGTAGAAAATAATAAAATAACAAACTTTCTGTGGCATCATTCTACAGCTACAGCTTTTTTTGCTGGATGCAGTACCTGGTGCAAAATAATTGTGGCAGGTTTAATTTATTGCTTATCACAATACAAGCTGTTCAGACATATTTCGTGCAGAATCCAATTTATTTTTTGGGTGCAAAGAAGAATTGAACAAACATTTTTGCACCAAGTCTAGCAAAACTTGCACTTTCTGTGTGGATATTAAATGTAATTAAGAACAAATGTTATCAATATTTAGTGCAATAATTGAAAATGTTTTAAATGTCAAATGAAAGGTTAGAATTCTAGTGGTGTAGTAGTATTCAAGAAAAGATAAAATACAAATACTTGTAAGTTAACCAGCAGAGTGTTCAAACAACATATTTTTCAGGTATTAGCAGTTTGCACCAGGTCTTGGATTTATAGCACCTTTGCTGCATGTTAAACGATAATTTTGTATTTGACTTGAAGTACCTATTAGGAAAGTAATTTAAAGTGAGGAAATCAAAAAGATTTTATGCTGTAATAAAATGAAACCATTGTGAAAAATGAAATTGAACTATAGATTTACTTTTTTTATTATAGAATGCATCATACAGGGTTTTTCAAGAAACACTCTTTGTATAAGTGATTAAAAGTTAGCCAATTAAAAGGATTTTTTGTATTAGAAAAGAAACTGTCATCAAAAAAGAAATCGAGCTTTGGATTTAATTTTTCATTGCAAATTATTATAAAATGGATTATCTACAGCTTTTGATAACTTTTTTACAAGTCCCCACTAAGATTTAATGGCATTAAATTTGTTGACTCAAAGGTACATCTTCAAAATTATCTATTTTTCAAATTGCACAAATTTTAAATAGCTTATGTTAAAAATTTCCCCTCCGATTTTAATAGGGAAAAAATGGTTCTCTGTTGTAAATTTTATTCAGAGCGCCAAAATTCGGCCCAGTCTATTTTGGAATTTTAGAATTGAGGAAAATATACTTGACCTTTCTTTTTGAAATCTGAGCTAAACACCTACAAAATTATAAACAGATGCTTTTTCAATTTGCATCATTTCTTTTTAGATAAGTCCAGGTATATCTAAGAAGTGTTCAAACTTTTCTACCATTAGCTTTAACCCACAAAAAGATAAAAAAATAAAAAAATTTGCGGTTTTTTGTAATTTTGTATGGTACATTTACAATTACATAAATACTTTAAATTCAAGTAAAATACGAGGAAAATTAAACAAAATTTCAGACGGAAAACAAATTTCAAAGTTCGAAGGATACTTTAAATCATTATTTCAATATTACGAATGCAAAATACTATACAATGCATGATTTTTTATTACGGGTAAGAACGAATTCTAATCCAGCTCTATTGGAATAAAAATCATCTGTTGTAATTAAGTAAGAGGAATCTTATTGAAATTATATCCCTCTATCATTGATAATAGCCGAGTAAAATCAAATACCCCAATTGACAAAAAACAAAACATTTATGAACTTGGTGCTTATAGGTATGAGAAATTTTACAAAAATAAAGTAAGTCTATTTATTAGCTGCAAAAATATCACGTAGCCATAAGGAAAGAGGAAGGAAAAACTGAGTATTTATGTAGCTTCGCTACTAACAAAAATCAGAAAATTTTAAGCAATGCGTTATAAACAGGGACAATCTATAAGAAGCTCAGCCATAACCATCATACAAGGTATTTTAAGAAAGTAATGAATGAAAAAGTGTTAAATAGAGAAAATGACGTACGTACATATAGAGTTGCTACGTGTCTAAGTAGAGAGAGATGGTATCTTTTTAATGTTAAACATAAGTACCAAAGCTTCATGTCATATATTTCATTTACAATTAACATAACTTTGTTCAAACTACAAGGGATCGTCTGCCGCACATTTTCAAAGCAGTCCTGCCGCTGGTTAATAGAAGAGCGTTTTTGGGCAACAAAAATTGCGGCTTGGCTTTTTGCGGACAAGCCGCTATTTTTAAAAATTCCAAATGCTAAAAAGCGCGAATTAACGAGGCTGCGGCTGCCGAGCCATGGTTTAAAAACAAAGATTGGAGGCTATGCAAAAACCTTGAAACTCTTAGATACAGCCTTTCTAGAGGCTTTAGATAATTTTGGGGTATGCACCTACACCCTCCCAAGGGAAATTGTTCCCAGAAAATACTCCCCTCCTCTTTAATATTTTTCTTTTTTTTAATGATTAAAATTGAAAGTGTAGGGTAAACTACCCCCCCCCCCCCTCTACGTCTTCCAATGAGTGTCCCTATTACAAAATTTAAAATATATACTCTAACATTTCAAATAATGAATTTCTGCACTAAAAATCACTAAAACACACACATACCACTACAATACTTTTGCTGCAATATATTGCAAGCGTAACTTTTCTATAGATAATTTTGTAACCTTTGTTTTATTTGTTAGTTCAAAAACTTTGGCCGCTTTTATTGAATTTTGAATTGTTAATACCAAATTGTAAACTTTTCAATTCACATTGGGTATGTGTACCATTCTATAGTTCATTGTCCTATCCCTTAAGATCTTTAAATAACAGAAAGAATAACGTTTTTTGAGATTTCTTTTTTAGAAAGTTGTCATCCTTGATTGTTTTTAAACTTCTAGCAGAAATATTCATTGACCAAGTCACTAAATGCATTTTAGCATTTAAAGTTTGTACAATTTGATTTTGGGGTCAGTATCTATCTATCTACATTTATATCTTTCTATCAATCCATCCATTTGTAATCAATTCATCCATTTATAATACATTTTTCCATTTTTAAATCTTTTTATCTATTTATTCATCCTTGCATCAAGCTGTTAATCCATTTTTCCAATAAGCTATTTACCAATCTAACTATTTATCCATTTTAATATAATCAAATAACTATCAATTCATTTATCAAAAAATTATCTACATATAACAAATAACAATCTATTTATCCATTTAAATTCTATCTATCCATCTTCCCATATGTCCAGCTAACTCTCCATCTACATGTTGGTATCTATCTATCTAATTGTATATCTCCATAACTGTGCAATATTTTATGTCTAGGATATAGATGGCCTCTTAACAAGGATGATTACTAGAATGTAAGGAAAGTAGGAGCTATTCCTGATATAAAATTAACAGGATGTCTGTATCTGTACTGAAGGATCTCGCTTACCACTGAACCAATATAGGAAGGTTAAGGGAAGATTTTAACTATTTTGGGGCAGAAAAAGAACAACATCCCTTAAAATCTCCCACCCCCCAAAAAAAAATTAAAAAATACTTTTCCTTTTTAAAACTAAAATTAAAAATTTAAGAGGCCGACTTCCCTAGAGTACCAATAGAGTCCTACTTTAAGAAAGTCATTATTTAAGAAAGTTTATAAACATGTTTTCAATTGCTAACCGGCGTCTGCAAATGGACAAACGAACGTGCACACGTTAATTGTGCATTGGCCTTCCAAACTGCAAGAATCATTAAGCAAAGATTGCAGTCAGGGACATGCAAAAGTAGAACAGAGTAGCTTCAAAACAGCTCAAAACCTGTCTACAGCAAATTTTATTTTAAAAAGTAGTAAGTTGTTTTTTTGTCTGAAGCTAAAATTCTCTTAAAATGAAGTCTGTATCGGTTGTACTTTTCAGGGAAGCTTTAAAGATGTATTTGGGTGGTTTTAGGCTATTTTCTTGCTAAAGGCAATGGGACGAAGCAACTGGTAGACAAAAAAAGCTATTCGGCCATAATTAGATTTCTAGTTTATTATATAAACTAAGAGTTGAATAAATCTCCCATATTGATATAATTTTCAAACCTTCTGGCAGAAACATCAAGTAACATATTATTTGCTTGGAAAAGTACGTTTGAACAGAAGCAAAAGGGGAAAGTAAATTTGCGGTATTTTCCCTCAAAGTTTTTTGTTGAGCACAGGAACCCTTCTCGTTAAAACAAGGACGACAACATCCATAAAAGCGAAGCACTGAAACGGTAGGACAAACGGACATTAACACTTGTATAGTATCTGAACTGAATAATCAGAATTTAAAAGTATAAGAGTCGAAGCAAAATTGTAAGTAAATATGTTGAAAAACTGCTTGAAGCAGGATAATGTTTATGGACATACTTACATTTTTGGACTTGATTATAGAGTTGCTTCGCTTATAATATTGTTCTTTGTTGTCCCAGGAATCAAAATACCAAAAATCAGATCAAACGGATAATTAGAACACTTGAAAATTTGTTGTTAAAAAAGTAGAAAAATCAACATGTTTAAAATGGACGTACGGACATTCTGGTAATGATTATAGAGTTGCTAAGCTTTCTAAATCGTTCCCAACTACTACAGGAATCATCATGCAAAGTTTGAAATCGATAGGACAATTCTAACATGCCTAAATTAACGAATAAAAGCTATCTATCTCGGACGGACGTACGGACGAACGGACCGACCCTAATTATAGAAAAGCTTCGCTTTTAAAAAGATAATATGGTCTGTTTTTGCTCTGCCATTTATATAATTATTGCCTTAAATTGTTCAAATTGTTCGGTCCATTGTCCATTGACCAGGGGGGGGGGGGGGTGACATTGGACTGTAAATTATATTGATACCCAAAGTTTTATAGATATGCGCTCTGATTTGTTGACTTAAAACTTTGGGTACTTTTATTGATTTTAAAATATTTTGTTCAAAACTTTTCAATGAAATGATTTTAATCTAAATTAGGGCTGATTTCAATTTAATATCATTAGGAATGAACTTAATTTATAGTCCATTTTTTATCCATTAAGATCCCTGTTTTTTTTATATGGAACAGCTATCTATCCATTTGTGCCTGTGTTTGCATCACTTTTGTGAACAGATTCGCAAGTTGGTCGCTGCTAAGCACACCAAATCTTCCAGCCATTCAGAGCGGAAAAAAGAGAGAGAGAGGAAAAACAGTGTGACTCACAAAACCTACGTTTTTTTGCCTAATAATCTAGTAACATGATTTACGTTTGTTTGTAGTTTAAGATCTTTTTAACCTCTGGACTGATATGGTTTTCCTTTACAGAAGAAATTTAGTCCGTTAAAATAAGTTTAACAACTATGAAGACAATGATCCATAGATGGTATGACATTTGTTACTCTTGTTTTGGGCCAAAGCATTTTTTTCCTAATATCATGCATCTGGCATAGCAGCAGTTTGGGAAAAAATTTAATTTTCTTCAGTTATGACAAGGTTTGGACTGGTATTCGAACTCATCACCGCACGCACTACGTGATTCGCTACAGTCAATGGTATAAAGGGTTTAACCTAATAAGTATTCTTCCTAAAGGACATAACACCATACAATAGGCTATGGTTCATTAGGGACACACAGAAAACTGTCCCGAATTTGTATTAATTTTGAGGAACAAGACTCCAGTGACGTCATATTTTTCTTTCCCGAAAAAGGGAAGGGCGGAAGAAAATCTCTTCAAAAGAGATGGGGAAAACCCCCTTTTCTTCCATCTCTTTTTTCTTCCCCCCTTCCCTTTTTTTTCTTTCCCCCTTCCCTTTTTCAGGAAAGAAAAATATGACGTAACTTGAGTCTTGTTCCTCAAAATTAATACAAATTCGGGACAGTTTTCTGTGTGTCTTCATTAGGATATAAAGAAAAAGGTAATATTGGTTTTGTGACCCATCTGTTGGAGTCAGACGCAAAACTTTGAGTAATAGGATAAAGAAAATAAACTTGGAACAACATATTAATATAGAAGAGAGTAAAAATTTTTACAAAAAATGAAAATTTAGGTTTAAAGTCAAAAGTGCATTTGAACTTTTTCTACAATTATGGTTTATTTGTCCCTAGTTCTTTAGAATGGATTTCTTAAATTGAATCTTTAGGCATCCTGTTAATTTAAAGCTCTATATAAGGATTCCTTCAACAATTAATTATAATTATAATTAAATCCTTAATTATCATCAGATCGTCTTAAGTCCATTTTAACAGCTACAAATAGGGTCTTAGAATTCTACATACTTACTTATAATAACACAACTTTCTAACTAATAATCCTAATAATGGAAGTTAGGTTAGGTTAGGCAAGGTAAGGCAGGCCTCCACAGAGGCTGGCAAAATTTTAAATGGTCAAGAATAAAGTATGAGTGAAGGCACTTACAAAATATTGAGGGAAGGGGGAGGCAAACCTGGCTAGCAACAAAAATAATCTATGATTGATCTGCCTCTCTGTCCTTCTATCTGTAATGCTGCTCTATATTTGGTTCTCTCTCCAGTATAAATACGCTATAATGTTACCCTTTTGAAACAGAAGAGAAGGCAATGTCCAGCAAGCCAATCCTCTCTTTCTCTCCCACTCAATCTTTATCTCTCTGTACAAGTGTTATTTGTATCATTTTCAAAAAGCTTTGCTGTTATTGACCATAATCCTCCTTGTTCATCATGAAAATAATCCCTTTCTCTGTTATAGTTCTAGTCAAAGAGATTAAAGGATCAACAGCTGGAAAACATATTTTCCACTGCAATTCTTTTATTGTTTTCAAACAGTTTTGTGCAAACTGTAGAAAATGTGCAAAAGTACGAAAAATATGTTTAGTAGCGCAACTTCTCTATGTCAATTAACATTCCTTAATAAATATAGTAAATTAGTAGCACAGCTACATTGCAAATAAGTCTACCTAAATCTGTTATATTCCCCAATGTATTGAATAATTTAGCTCTTATTTTATAAAAAAAAAATTCTGTTTTTTTCAAATATTTTTACTATATAAGAAGAAACTATTTCTGTTTGTGAGTTTTTGTGTCCAGTAATAAGGTATAACCAACAAGCCAAATAAATCTAAAATAGTATTTGGGGGGCAAATGGAGAAGTCCTCAATTTTACAATGTGTTGCCCCCCAACAACAGCTGAAAAACACGTATAGGTTTTGTGATTTTTTTCAGTATGTTAATATTTGGTTTTCCTACCGTCTGATTTTAGAGCTTTATTTTTATGGATGTTGTCATCCTTGTTGTTTGTTACTTTAATATCTTACTATCTTTCTCCTTTACTCTCTTTTAATATGGCTTCAAAATTAATAGTTATTTGTTTTTTTGTAAAGGGGGGGGGGGGGATTGTTGTAAAAACCTTTATTTGTTTTTTTGGTTGTCTTTTAGAAATGTCTTTTCTTGAAATAATTTGTTGTTGGATACAAGGGCCTTAAGAGACTTATAAGAGTAAAATGCCTGAAGCAAAGTTTAGTTCCTGTCTAAAACAGTCCTCCCAACCATCCAGTTAAACAGGGTAGCAATACGTTGACAGGGTTTATGTCGATATTATGTACATATTTAATATTATTGAGATTGTTTTCCATAAACATCGCTTATACTGACTCTATAATCATTACCAGAGAGCCTATGTGTGCCATTACTTGATTTTTTATTATAATTTGAACCATAGAGGCCATTGGTGCATCTGTGGTAATACGACACCCATACGGACAGGCCGAATACAGAGTTGCTTCGCTGTGACTTATGATAACAAACCCCCCGCACTAATCCTATTATATCACTATCCATCTCATGACCGCTGTTAACCCCGCACCCGGCGGTCAAACTAAGCCTGCCTAAATGTGGGGAGGGGACTTGAACATGCAACTATCACGAGTCCATCATGCACTTATATAATCGGGAGGCGCTGCCTCCCCTTTTACCACCGCTGCCCCCACAGCCTGTCTACCGTCGGGCGCTAAGCCCTAGCGCCCCACACCCCCTTCAAACCTAACTATTGTCATATTTTTGTTGTATATATATAGTAAACATAACTTGTAAATATTATTCAGTTTAAATATATAATTCTGTATGATTGAATCCTGCTTGTTTGTTTGGTAGAATACTTAAAGGCTAGGGCCCGTTGAATCCGAACTCGTTACCCCGTGGGCCGAGTACGCTCGGCTTACCAGAACTTGGTGTCAGCGTGTTTCAATCGAGCCTTACAGAAACTAGCCTATTCTACCTCTGATTGGACCCTTTGGCAAGTAAGGGGACAATCAGCCGCCAACTGACCCGTGAGACGGCCTTTTTAGGTCGAATTTCCATCATTTTGAACGCAATATGTGGGCCTCTGGCCTACGGCAAGCAGATTTAGCCTGCTAAAAGCGCCAGTTAAGACGCTTTTTCCGTGTCGTGTAGGAGTAGCGCTAGGTGCGCAGCCACGGCAACCGGATAATTTAGCTCAGACGGCTACAAAACTGAGTCTAAATTGGCAAGTGTAGCTGGGACAAGCCCCAGGACACCCAGGCCAAACCTACGAGACAGACAGCTGTGTGCTGGTCTCCCTAAGAAGGCAATGTGTGGCTGCGAAGCTTCAGCACACAAGTAAGCCCTACCACTGCGACGGATAGCAGATTTTGAGCCACAGGCACGGCAGGACGGGACATTCCCTGCCGCTGCCTCCCAGGATTCGAACCCGAGGCGCTGCAGGACGGGCCATTCCCTGCCGTCATTTGTCGGGATTCGAACCAGCGGCGCTGTAGGACGGGTCATTCCCTACCGCCGTCACCCCTCTGAACCTTGCAGGACGGACATTCCCTGCTGCCAGTGCTTCCAGAATCACACCTAGAGCTCCTAGTGATAACAACACATCATTGTGTATAAAATGTCAACCAAGTGATAAAAATAAATATAAAATTGTTGACCAAGTGATAATTAATAAGCTCTAGTGATTCGAAGCTACAGTCTAAGCCACCATGGTAAGCGATACCACCATAGCTGCGGTGCGGCCACCACCAAAGTTTCTGCCAACCCCAGCCGAACGAGAGGCCCCCTTGTCTCAAGGGCAGGACCTCCACTTCCCCTGCCATATCAGGGTGAGGTTTCCTACTCCTGACCCTGCCCAGCATGTACAGGTTGATGCCATGGTTGACTCTGGCAACCGTGTACCAGGGTCTGCTGTAATTTCTGAGCACCTCATGCACGCGATGGGCGTGCAACGCATGTTGATTCCGGACAACACCCAGATCCTGACTGCTAATGAGGAAGGCCAGCCCCTCCAGGTAATTGGAAAATTAAAAGAGTTATATATGGCAGTTTCACACACTCTTATACTCCATTTATACCACGTGACTGTGGTCCGAAATCTCTCCCACCCTCTGAACTTAGGAGGGTATTTTCTCAAGGAGTTCGGAACTAGGCTCTGTTTCGACATGCAACCACCTTGCTTGTGGGTGCGTGGGGAGTTTATCCCACTCCGTGGCGTCCCCATTGACCGGGAGACAGCCGAGAGAGAGCTAAGCTATGAGGGGCCTCTGCCAGGCCCCCTGCCTGAGCAGCCGCGTGTGGTTGAGAAAGGCACACACTGGGTGGACGCTGAGCTCAACGCACACAAGGGAGCTAACCTGCTAGCCATGGGGTTGCCCCCAGTGCCCAAGGTGCCAAGGGAGAGCCTGCCAACAACGTTTCCTGAGATTGCCAGCCCTCCAGAACCAATCTTCTCCTCCGACATTTTTATCAACGGCCAGCCGTGTCCACCTGGCCCCCTCTACCTGGGACCTCCAGCCAGTCCACCAGCCAGGCCCGAGTCCAGACCCGTCAAGTCGCGGTCTGATGTACCCGGAGCCACACTCAACTCTCAGGCCCCAGCCTCTCCCGGCGCCGTGCCCGTCAAGGCGCGGCCGGACGCCCACGGAGCCAAAGCTGGACCCAGCATTTTGGCCTCTCCCAGCGCCGAGCCCGTCAAATCGTGGCCGGACGCCCCCGGAGCCAAGCCTGGCTCCGACACGTCGGCCTCTCCAGAAGCCGAGCCCGTCAAGTCGCGGCCGGTGTGTCCCGGAGCCAAGGCTGACCCCTCACCAGCCACGTATAGGCTGAGCGCTGTCACTCCAACTGACGGTCAACCACCCCAGCTCCGCACAGCCAAGCGGGTGGTCCTGCCTGGCCGCGGGGTTATGGCAGTCCCTGTTGAGCTAGTAGGCCATCGCACCAAGGATGCCATTCAACTAGCTGCCCCAGAACAGAGGTTTGGGGAGGACCTTGTTATTCCAGAGGGCCTGTATGCCCACAGGCCTGGCTCTGCCACTGTGTTTAGAGTACTGGTGGTCAATGAGGGAGAGGGGCCCCTCTTGCTGGATGCTGGCCTCCCAGTGGCAGGGGAGCTGGTCAAACCTGACATTCTGGAGGTCTCTGATACGCCTCCCCCGCGTCTCCACTCGGTCCAAGAACCTGCTGAGCCTATAGACATGCAAGAGTTGTGGGAGGCCTTGGAGATGGAAGACAATGAGTTCCTACGCAAGGACCCCTTGCTCAAGAAGGAGGTCTGGACTACGTTGTCAGAGTACAGGGACGTCTTCTCCAATTCTACCCCCGGCTGCACGGATGTGGTTGAATTGCAGCTGCGCCTCAAGCCAGGGACCCAGCCGATCCGCCAGAGATTTAGGGATCTGAACCCGCGGCAAGAGGCTGAACTGGAGAAACAACTGGACACTTGGCTGCAGGAAGGAGTCATAGAGCCGTCGGACTCCGCCTGGAGCAGCCCCCTGGTGCCCATCAAGAAGAAGGACGGGAGCACCCGCTGGGCCGTCGACTACAGGGCCCTCAACAAGTGTCTGGAGCTGGACAGCTACCCCCTGCCTAGGATCCAGCAATTGGTGGAACGAGCTGGCGGGCACCGTGTCTACAGTGCTCTAGACGCGGTGGCCGCATACTACACCATCCGTGTGTCTGAGGATAGCCGGCCCTGCACCGCCTTCACCACCCCCAGGGGCTTGTATCAATGGAAAAGGATGCCCTTTGGCCTGGCTACGGCACCGTCTGTCTATTCCAGGTTTATTGCAGGGGTCCTAAACCCACTAGGCACAGCCAACCTCCAGTCATACCTTGACGACGTCCTGACCTTCCACCAGGATACCTGGGCCCACCTGGCCAGGCTCCGAGAGGTCTTGGAAGCCCACCGCAGGGGAGGGATCCGCCTCAAGCCAGCCAAGACCAAGTTGTTCCGGTCCAAGGTGGATTATCTGGGTCACACCCTCAGCCGAGAGGGGATAGCCATGCAAGAGGACTATATTGACCGCATTTTGGACTGGCCAGCCCCTAGCACCCCCAAGGATTTGCTGGCGTTGCTGGGCTTCTTTGGATACTACCGCCTGTTCATCCCAGAGTATGCAGACCTCACCTACGAGATGAATCGGCAGAAGACGGCCAAGGCCCTAACCTGGACGCCTGAGATGGAAGCCCAGCTGCTGCAACTCAAGGACAAGTTCCGACAGGCCCCCATCCGAGCGCCGCCCAGGTTTGATTTACCAGCAGTGTTCCAGCTCACCACAGATTTCAGCAGCCGCGCCATCTCTGCCATACTGAGTCAATGCCAGGAGGGCAAGGAGAGGCTGATTGCCGCCGTGGGGCGCAAGACAACCGACCCTGAGACGCGCTACCCGTCCTGGAAGGGAGAGATGGCCGCCATTATCTATGGGATCCGAAAATTCCAAGGCATCTTGTCCTACCGCAGCTTCCAGATCAACACTGATTCCTCTGCCCTGCTACAGATGAAATCACTGAACACATCCACAGGGATGGTGGCCCGCTGGCAGGAGGAGCTAGCGGCCTTAGACTTTACCGTCTGCCACAGGCCTGGCACCCAGAACACCAACGCCGACGCCCTCAGCCGCCGGGAAGATGCCAACATGCCAACGGCTAGCGCCGAAGAATTAGCAGAGCAGGCTGAGTATATCCACAACCTGGCCCAGCTAGGGGAGCCCGCAGCTAGCCGGCCTCCTGCCGCCCGACTGGATTCAGCTAGAGTATTGGAAGCCCAGACACAGGACCCCCTCCTGCTCCGTGTCCGCCAATGGGTGGCTGATGGCAAGGCCCCAACCAAGGCTGAGCTGCGTGGCAAGGAACGAGACGAGCAGCAGTACGCCAGCCGCTTCTCAGCCCTGGGGCTTGACGAGCATGGCTGCCTCACCACCACTGACCAGACTCTGACAGGAGAGAGGACAAGATACCTGCTGCCTTCGGCCCTCCAGCAGGATGCGTTCTTTCTAGCCCATGGGACCCCCATGGCTGGGCACTTTGGGATGGACGCAACTATCGCCCGCGTTGCCATGCACTTCTGGTGGCCCAACCTGGCCCGTGACGTCCGCCTGATGGTACAAACCTGCCCTGAGTGTGTCCAGAAAGTCACCAAGGAGAGGCTGAAGCAGGGGATCCACGTGCCCTCCCGCCAGGGGTACCCACAGCAAGTCCTATTCATCGACCTAGTGGGGCCACTGCCAGAGACCCCAGCTGGGAACCGCTACATCCTCACCTGCCAAGATGGATTTAGCCGGTTTGTCAGCCTCTACGCCATCCCCAACAAGCGCACCCTCACGGTGGCTGAAGCCCTGTTGCACCGCCACCTGGCCACGTTCGGATGCCCCCTGAAGATCCATTCCGACAATGGAATGGAATTTACCGGCCAGGTATTCCAGGAACTGGCCTCCCGGCTCGAGATTGGCCTGACACATCCACCACCCTACAATCCGCAGTCCAACCGAGTGGAGAGGTTTCATAGGACGCTCAACACAGGCATGCGCCTGTTCCTAGACAGAGACGATAACAACTGGGAGCCCCACCTGCCTGCCATCGCCTTTGCCTACAACACCAAGGCCTGTAGATCCACTGGGGTGACCCCGTTCCTGGCCTTCTTTGGGAGAGAGGCCAAACTTCCGGTGGACATGGTGCTACGGCTGCCAGAGACCGAATATGCTTCAGTTCCAGCCAACGTCCAAGCTCTGTTGCAGCGCTACTATGCAGTGTATGATGCCATCCAGCAGAAGGAGGAGGGAGCCATCAGGAGGAGCGCGGCAGCTTACGAAGGCACGGCCAAGTATGAGGTTGGAGACTTGGTCTGGTACCTGGCCCCTCGCCTGGTGCCAGGAAAGGCAGCCAAGATTACCAAGAGATGGACTGGCCCCTGGAAAGTAGTGAGGAAAGCTACAGAAGTCCATTATGTCATCAAACCTGCCTCTCCAGTAGCCAGGATCTCAGAAGTTACCGCGCATGTAGGCCGACTGCGCAAATACACTGGAGATGTGACTGCCCACCAGATCCCAGAAGACATCCAAGTTGACGTGGACGGCGACGAGGATGCCACCGAGCTGCCAGTTGGAGCGGCGGCGCCCGCAGCTAGCAACCCAGGAGAGTTCCCAGTGCACCAGCCAGCCGCAGCCGCCCCACAGCCTAGCGGCCAAGATCGTGACCCAGTGGAGGAAAACCTGCAGGAGCAACCCAACGAACCACCGCCGCCGCCGCCCGCTCCAGAGCCACTCAGAGATGCCATCTGGAACCCTGACGCAGACATGGAGAACCTGCCAGCCAGCAGCGGACCTGTAGGAGAAGAGCCAGCCACTGCGATGGAAGAAGCCGCCCCAGAAGAAGAAGAAGCCATGTGCCCCCTGCTGATGACAGCCATCCCCATCCGGGTAGGAGCTAGGAGGCCAAGCAACCTGAATCAAGCAGGCGCCCCCATGGAATTCTATGCGCCCTTTGCCATCACCATTCCACCCTTAGGAACCACCAGAATCTGCCTAGGCCTCCGTGTCCAGTTACCAGCCGAGACAGAACTGATCCTGCAGACGAGGCAAAATTTCCAGCGGCGAGGCCTGGCCGTGGCCAACCCACGCCTAGAAGCCAACCAGGAGCTGACAATGCTGATCACCAACCACAGTCAGACCGAGCAACGAGTGTCCCGAGGAGCCTGTGTAGCCCGAGCTGTCCTCCATCGAGCTGTGCCCCAGGAACTGCCTGTCCGGCGCATGAGCCGGCTGTCGTATCCCCAGGTTCAAGGCCTGGTGGCTCAGGAGCCACGCAACCCTTGAAGGGGAGGTTGTGGTAATACGACACCCATACGGACAGGCCGAATACAGAGTTGCTTCGCTGTGACTTATGATAACAAACCCCCCGCACTAATCCTATTATATCACTATCCATCTCATGACCGCTGTTAACCCCGCACCCGGCGGTCAAACTAAGCCTGCCTAAATGTGGGGAGGGGACTTGAACATGCAACTATCACGAGTCCATCATGCACTTATATAATCGGGAGGCGCTGCCTCCCCTTTTACCACCGCTGCCCCCACAGCCTGTCTACCGTCGGGCGCTAAGCCCTAGCGCCCCACACCCCCTTCAAACCTAACTATTGTCATATTTTTGTTGTATATATATAGTAAACATAACTTGTAAATATTATTCAGTTTAAATATATAATTCTGTATGATTGAATCCTGCTTGTTTGTTTGGTAGAATACTTAAAGGCTAGGGCCCGTTGAATCCGAACTCGTTACCCCGTGGGCCGAGTACGCTCGGCTTACCAGACATCCACTATCTATAATATAATACAAAGTAGAACGATGTTTGTTTGTCTGTCTGTCTGTCTGTTTGTTTGTAGCGAAGGATCTCGCTAACCGCTGAAACGATCGGGTTCTCCTTCACAGGGTAGCTTCTAATAGGTCCTGGGAAAGTTTATAACTATTTTCTTGGGGGGTGAACACCCCCAACCCCCCCAAAATATGAAAAATACCCCCCTCAAAAAAAAAAAAATATTTTTTAAAACTAAAATTAAAATAGTGGGGTCGACTACCCCCCCTGAAAAAAATTATTTTTTTTAAAATTTTCTTTAAAATCTAAAACACGAAAAATTAGTTTGATCAAACCTCTTGAATCAAAGCCCCTAGAGGCTATTGGTGCATCCACTATTCTAAAATATAGATTAACAGCTCTTTTTATGTTGCTTTAGATCTCGATTATTACTGGACTGATTGAGTTAACTTAAGAAGTCACTGGAGGATAGGAGCGCAGCTACTAGTAAAGTGGTAGTTAGGTTATTTGTCAATCCGTTATCTTGTTAATGACCTAAGCTATTGGTGAAGATTCATATGATCACTAAACAGCTTCTATTCTATACCTGCATATGTCAGCCTGTTTGTCTATTATATTGTCTATGATACACTGTTTAAATGAGTATGAGTAATATAATTGTTCTTAGTTGTTATAAAAGATGTGTTGTTTACAGATTTTCATGAACAGTGATCATCCAATCTGTATCACAATGTTTCTTTTATCTGCTTGGCTGTTCTTCTTGATTTTTATTTCATAGGAGATACACCCCTAAAAAGAGGATAAACCTAAAGGCTAAAATCAACCAAAGACTAGATTTTCAAATAAAATAGTCTAAAACCATCAAGGGCTTCCCTGAAATTGATAATTCAGACAAAAAAATTACTTTATATCATATGATGATGAGCTTTGCTGATTGTGGATGTTGTTTTACTTGATTTAAAATGTAGCCGTTGACCTCTCCCTCTCTACTAAAGCATACAAACCTTTAAATATATCTATATTTAAATACACTTAATTGCAAAAATTTTAATACAGGAAAAAATGAGAAGTTAGGTAACATAAAAGGATAACCTGCGACCATGGCTTAACACGTAGCGCATACACTCATCGTCGGGAAGGTGATAGGTTCGAATCTCGGTCCAACACAGCGTCATAACTAAAGACGTTAAAAATGTTTTCCACTGCTACTATGCACGATGTAAATTGTTAGAGGGGTTGGAATGCCTTGGCCCAAAACAGGCGCAACTCGTTACCATGCACAGTTTGGACTTTTCAGACTAAGTTCGTGCATTACAGAGAGTTGGTTGTCTAATGGATGTTACTTCACCTAATATACTTGGATGTTTGGACATAGAAGGGTGCGTATCAGTCACTCTTAGTCTTCCTGGATTGCTGGACCAGGACCTGGACAGTGCATCAAGTCGAAAAAGTCCTGGGCTGCAATCCCGCCCGTACAAGGTAATCTAAGGTAAACACAAAAGGAATTAAATCCTTTAAAAACTTTCTTAAAGAATGATATGATGATGTCTATGTAATTATCAGGCAAGTTAGCCTTTATTACTATCCAATGCTTATTTGAAATGATTAGTGATGTAGAATGAAATTGGGTCTCATTAAATGTTCTTTTTAATAACGAAGCTACTCTATAATTCTAAATTTTAGGCTATTAGTCCGCCTGAAAGAAACTTTTAGTGGTAGAGGTGAATTTCTCGGCTGCAAATTAAGACGGCTGAAAATTCTCTAACAAATAAGCATCCAGTATATAATTTACTTGGTCTGCAGGGGTGTCATTCATGCGATAAAAAGGTTTCTTGATTTAAAAAGAAATTTAACAGGTGACTTTTTATAAATATCTCCCTTAACCCGTGATTTAACACAAATACACATTCACAAACATACACAAACATACACACAAGTTCTGACTGCAAAACTCGTCCTAATGGTGTTGGATAGTGCAAATTTAGACGGCGAAATTTTTGCACTTTTCTTGTCTCAAACTGGATATACATATATAGATAGCCAGAGTGATAGATAGATAGCCAAGAAGATAGATAGATAGATAGTGAGTCGCAAACATGCTCTGCATATTTCTTAAAACCTTCTCTTTTTTTTCTCTCTCTTTTCTCCTTTTTTCTCCCTCTCTCCACTTTTCTGCTTCTGACTGTGTATTTTTATAAACAGTTTTTCCCTATGTTTGAATGTTAACCACCCCCTTTCATATTCTTTAGGGCACACAGTGAAAAAACGGACCAGTTAAAAAGTCTTTGACCCTAATTTAATGTATGTTAAATAACGGACGTGCACAAAGATTTATCATATTGTTTGAGCCCTAGGGAAGCTTTTAAAGACAATTATGACCATGAGAAGCCTATAAATAGATAGATAACAGATTAAAGGGAGGCGTTTCATAGATCTGACAATGTTTAAAGGCTATTTTACTATCATACATGCTAGTGGCGCAGCCGAAAGTATTTGAATAAAGACAAAGTACATTAGATATGAAATATTAATATTGGCGACATCCGTCAATAATAAAAAACTTAATTAAAGGTTCAAAGTGCAGATGAGCTTTAAAATATAAAAAGATGTTGGTCCGTCTTTCTGTGTGTAAAGCCTTAAAGAAAGTTTTACATTAGGCTTTCATAAGGAAGGTTTTAAGCTATTTGGAGGTAAGATGTGTAAATAATTCTACACACCCCAATTTTTAAAACTAATAATTATTTGCTTTGAATACATCTCCACTCAAAAAAATCCAATTTTCAATCTTCCTGTTTATTTTCACTGTGCCCCACTCACTCCTATTTTTTCACTGTCTCATATGATTGTAAGACGTGGACTTTGGTCTGTGTGTTTGTGTGTGTGGGTGTGCGAATGTGTATTTTGCACAGCCATCTATATATGTACATTTGGCCTTGGAAATCAGCACATTTGTCGGTGGGTGTTTGTATGTATGTCTGTGTATTTTGTGTGTAAGTGTGTGTGTGTGTGTGTGTGTGTGTGTGTGTCAGTGTCGTAAGAACATTTATATTAAAAATTTAGGACACTTAATAGAGCTAAAATACCCCTATTCGCTTTCATATAGAGGAATTTTAGGATCTAATAAGGTATGGTTCAATTAAATCCATAAATAGCTGTGGAAAATATGATTTATGAAATTGGAAAGAAATAACAGTTTCAATACAGAAAATATTTGGGGAATTTATATTTTAATCTTGCTAATTATATGATTGAATTAAGCAGTTATCCTATTACATAAAATAGTATAGGTTTTTTATCTGAAGCTTAAGATCTTAATAATTACTGAAATGATATTTTAGGTAAGCCTCACATAGGTCCCGTGGTGGTTTCAGACTATTTAATTTTCAGATTAAGTCTTAGGATGGCTTTGAGCTATTTTTCTAGCCCCTTTCTGCCGCTTCGAATACTGAGCCCCTAGATACTAGGAGCGCAGCCGTTAGTCCTATTGTATAAAGTAGTAGGGTTATTTTGTCTGCAGGTTAGGATTTCGAAACCAATTAAGTTCTCCATGTTTGGAAAGTTTTATGATAACATTTTCTTATTCGTTTGCTCAAAACATTAGGAACTTATTAATTCTACAGAAGAGATAATTTTGTGTATGATAATTGGGGATTTACATCAATTTATCGGACATTGTCTTATCCCTTTAGATCCCAGAGTTCTGTAGCGCATTTACTAGAACCATTATCTATAAGTAGCGCAGCAATATTAAGTAATCAAAGTTCAAACAGGGACGATTATTTCAATTAGTGGCAAAGCTGTTTAAGATCATGCAAAAAAGTTATACTTTTTTAAAACTTGGGTATATTTGTGGACTTCTGACTAATTTTCACAACAAAAACGGCATACAAAACATAATCAAACTAATGTTTTCTTTTTAAAAAAGGATGAAGAAAGTTATGAAAGAACCGTAATTTAAAAGAAAAAAAAACAAGTCTTTTAGAGTAATCATTTTCATGTTCAGTTACACATTTCAACACAAGAAAACAGGGGAATCTTATTTAAATGCACAGCTAGGACCCAAACTTTTTCGATCAATTTTTTTGATTTTTGTAATTGGGGTGCAGTGGAAACTAATTTCTTTCCATTGTCTTATCCCTTTATAAAAACCCTGCATCTGATTGACGTCACATACATTAAATATGTGACGTCATAAATTAAGCAGTCTAAGTAAACTCTAAAATTTGAGTGCAGACAAAATTTGTGTAATGAATGAGAGGGTTATGATGAGCAGGGATAAGACAATGGATGATGAATTATCCTATATACCCATTGATTACCCTTTCTTAGGGTCATAATTAGTGGTTGAAAAGTTTAGAAACTTGTGATATCCCTGTATCTCTGGTGGATGATGGATTATCATACCACAACTTGCAGTTTAGTATTCATATTAGATAGATAGATAGCTAGATAGATAGATAGATAGATAGATAGATAGATAGATAGATAGATAGATAGATAGATAGATAGATAGATAGATAGATAGATAGATAGATAGATAGATAGATAGATAGATAGATAGATAGATAGATAGATAGATAGATAGATAGATAGATAGATAGATAGATAGATAGATAGATAGATAGATAGATAGATAGACCACAGGACCAGTAGGTATATTCCCTGGAGAGTAGAATCCAATCGGTTCAGTGGTTACCGAGATCTTAAGGTACAGACGGACAGACAGACGGACAGACGGACAGACATAATTCTACTTTGTATTAATATAGATATAGATAGATAGATATTAAACCATTATAATATTGCTGAACCTTTTATTTAGAAAAAAATATTGTGTGACAAATTATCCTTTTCCAACTTGCAGTTTAGAATTCCCCAAATACATTCAAACATGACAGGGGATTACTATATGCAAATTATTTTTAAAACAATGATTCCTGAAACAATAGGGAAAGTGCAATAACTCGATAATCTTTACTATTGCATAAAAGCCTCGCTATTATAAAGAACAATTATTTACAATTGTTAAATGTTAAAATGCATGCAGTTAATGAACACAGTAATAGTGTCTGACTGATTATGACGTAACAAAAAAAATTAGCCAATTCGAGGCCGTTATTGACCAATGGTAAAATTTATAGTGGCCTCTCATTGGCTATTTTTTTTTGTTACGTCATAATCAGTCAGACACTATTACTGTGTTCGCAGTTAATAATTGATAACCTTTTAAATGTAGCTTTGCAAAAAAAAGAAATAATCAAGATCAACAACATCCATATACAAAGTGTTTTTTTTATAGGACAAAAGTATTGCTTAATATAACCCACTTGCCATTGACATAAATTAATAATCTATATCTTAATTTCTTCATTGGGTTCGGGCAATTTGTATAAGAAAAAAATACTTAGCGATTTTCAACAACAATTATGCCTTAAAAACCGGTTTTTCCAAAGTACCTAATTTTGGAACATTTTTCTACTATTAACACAAGATGCGCAATTTGAATTTGAAAAATATACGCATTTTAGCACATTCTTTAAATTGGACATGATCCAAAAATCTTCCAAAAATAGGTACTTTGCATGGAAGTACCGGTTTTCAAGGCATAATTTGTTGAAAATCGCCAAATATTTTTTTCTTATACAAATTTCCCCAACCAAATTAAGAAATTAAGATATAGATTATTAGCTTCTGTCAATGGCAAGTAGGTTATATAAGTTTTACAGGAAAGTAAAAAGTAGTTTTATTATTGCAGTGCTAATGTATAACATATTATAGTTTACGGCAGAATTTTACAAAATGGTAAAATATATTTCATTTTGACAACCAGGGCTCGACAGTCAAGTTCGCAGCTGTAATCAGGCATTCTCTTTTGTATCAACCGCAGCCACTAAAACTTTGAAAATCCCAGCTGCAACTTCTTTTTCTACTATCAATTAAAACCATCAGCCACAAAAAAAGGACGGTTTCAATACTTTTACATAAAGTAAAAAGCTTTTTTGTCTGTAGTTAAGGATATCGCTAACCGCTGAACCGATATGGTTCTCCTTTACAGTGAAGCTTCTTATAGTTACAGGGTAGGTTTTTAACTATTTTTGATGAGGATATATCCACCCTTCAAATAAAGAATGAACACCCCCCCCAAAAAAAAAAAAATATTTTTTCTTAACTGAAAAGAAAAGCTTTAGGGCCCTTTTGTCCTATTAAAAAACACCCTGTATATATAAGTAGCAAATTCAATGACAGACGGACATAGTGACTTGTAGAGTACAAATCTGTATTTTTGATAAAAGCTGATGATTTTTATTATAGAGTAGTAGATGCGCATTTTAAAATGATTTCATTTTTAAAAATCAGCCCTATCTTTATAGCTGAAGTTAAAAACAAATTTCCCAAAGCCTTACAAACTGACCGACGGACAAAGTAAGTTACAAAGTGGATGATTATTGGTCAGTTGAATTAAAACAAAAATACAAAGCGCCGTTGTAGATAGAAGGACTGACGGAAAAATAGATTAAATGGCCTAGCAAATTTAAATTCTCATATAAAGACCGATAAAATATAATTTTTAGATAGTCAATAGAACCACGTATCTACTGATACTGCACAAAATAACCCCTTCAAAGGCTAAAATTAATGGTTGAAACATGTGAACACTCAAATGAATAAACCAACCAATCACAATTCACTATAGTTGTTAGAACAACGAATAAGAAAACGTTATCATAAAATTTTGGGGAGTAGTGTAATAAACAGCCCATTGTCCTCTCCTATTTAACGCTATTTTTCGCCCCTGCAACTCCAATTTATTTAATACTAGCGGCTACGCCCCTAGAGGCCTCTAGTGGCACTTTAGATGTTTTTATTTGTTAAAGTCCCTACGTTACTTCTTTAAGTTAAGATAATTCTCTTTATGTTACGTTGAAGTCTCCCATATATTTTTAAAATTTTCGATTTTTTTGTCATTTCTCTTGGAAGGGTGGTGGTACCCTCCCCCAAAATAGTTAAAAACCTTCCCGGGACATATGAGAATCCACCCTGTTAAGGAGAACCCGATCGGTTCAGCGGTTAGCGAGATCCTTCGGTACACACAGACAAACATCCTGTTACTTTAGTATAAGGACTAGCGGCTACGCCCCTAGAGGCCTCTAGGGGCACTTGAGGAGAGAGTCGAATTTAATAATTAAATTTCTTATTTTAGATTTTAAAAGAAAAAAGTAAGAAAAATTGGGGGGGGGGCGAAATTTTTTTTTTTGGGGGGGGGGGTGCCCCCTCCTCTCATTTTTAATATTAGCCCATTAATGACAATAGGGTCTTAAACGACGCACAAATTCAAACCTATACTATCACTCTATTTTTTTATGATGTCCTTTTTAAATGTTTGTAAATAACTGAATAGAGCTTCAAGTTTTGTCCTCTACATTGCTTGGGCTCTCACTTAATTCGATGACCAGATGAAATCATATTTTCATGGCAGAGGTGGAAAAAATAGGAAAAAATTTCCACACCAGGTCTAACTTTTTTCTATTAATGAATTAAAACATACTTATTTATAATTAATTATAGCATTTATTATATATTTTTAGTTTCTGCTAAGTTTTCTTTAATTTTAGTTAGTTTACATACTTTTTTTTGATAATTTGTTGTGCGTCGTATTCGACGCATTCGGACTAATCATTTTAGCCATTGCGTCCTTTTTGACCTTATAGGACTAATCATTTTAGAATTTTACTGTATAATCTCCTATAATCTGCTAGTTGCTTCGCCCCTAACCTCTAGGGTGGGTTAGGGATGTCAGGAAAATAGCACAAAACCATCCAAAGGTGTTTATAAAGCTTTCCTTATAAGTAAAACCAATTCAGACCCGCAATTTCTGTAATCTTTTGCTTGAGACAAAAACCTTACTACTTTTTAGAATGGAATACAATACAAGCAGTGGCTACGCCCCTAGAGGCATCTAGGGGCCCTTAGGTTGCGGGGGGAGTCAAATCCCCTCTTTCAATTACAATTTTTTAAAGAAAAAGTTTTTTTTTAATTTTGGGGTTTATTATTTTCTAGGGGTGATTTCTCTCGGGATGGTGGTGGTACCCTCCTTCAAAATAGCTATAAACCTTACCAGGACCTAGTAGAAGCTACCATGTAACGGAGCACCATATAGGTTCAGTGGTTAGCAAGGTCCTTTGGTACACACACAAAGACATACAATAACCTGTTACTTTATTTTAAGGATATAAAAATAGTAGCGCAGATAATCTACAACTAGGGTCTGTCTGTACGTCCACCTGTCTGTATTTCCATAATTGCATCCAAATAAATAATAGCTACCTTACAACTAGGGAATGTATGTATGTCTGTCTATATATCCAAAATTACAGCCAATTAAAGACTGTAAATATGTTTATACTTCCGTAATTTTTATTGCAGCCTAGCTGTTAATATATTCATAAAAATAGCGCAAATACTCTACAATTATGGTCTGTCTGTACATCCGTCCGTCTGTATATATATAATTGCATCCAAATAATTAACAACTATGCTACAACTAAGAAATGTATTTGTTAGGGATCTAAAATAGTCAATGGCCGATAAATTGATGTACTTACTCAGGGATATTATACCATAAAATCTTTCTGTAGATTACATTTAGTGGTTGAAACATTTGGACACTTAATAAACCAACCAATCAAAATACAAATACAATTCCCCACAGTTGGTAAGACAACAAATAAGAAAAAGTTATTATAAAACTTTAAGGATTAACAGGGGCTGGGGGGGGGGGGGTTAAGGGGTTGTCATGTATTGGGTTGTTCAATATAATTGTCGACAAAATCATATTTCTTTGCTAAACATTATAATAAAGTGAAAGGGTATCTATCTGTGTATTTATCTATCTGTATCTATCTGTATTTTACCTTGTAGCTTCTTATAGGTCCTAGGAAGGTTTACAACTATTTTTTGGGAGGTTACCTCCACCCTCCAAAGAGAAATCGCCCCTTGAAAAAGACCCCCCAACACAAGAAAAAATAGAATTAACTTAATGAAATTAATTCTTTTAAAATAAAATAAAAAATATTGTTGTTGAATTCAATGACCTCTCCCCATCTCAAGTGCTCCTAAAGGCCTCTAGGGGCGTAGCCACTAGTACTAAATAATTTTATTCTGAATTGTTTCATACAGACGAATGGACGTACAGACCGACACTGATTGTAGAGTATCTGTGTTATGTATCCTTTTAATAAAGTAACAGGATATACTTTCTACATGTGTCTGTGTGTTGTGTACCAAGGGATCTCACTAACCACTGAACCGATATGGTTCTCCTTTACATGGTAGCTTCTCATAGAACCTGGTAAGGTTTCTAAATATTTTGGGGGAGAGTACCACCACCCTCCAAAGAGAAATCGCCACTTAAAAAAGACCCCCAACACAAGAAAAAATAGAATGAACTTAATGAAATTAATTCTTTTTAAATCTAAAATAAAAAATATTGTTGTAGAATTCAATGACCTCTCCCCATCCCAAGTGCCCCTAAAGGCCTCTAGGGGCGTAGCCACTAGTACCAAATAATTATATTCTGAATTGTTTTATACAGACGAATGGACATACAGACAGACACTGATTGTAGAGTATCTGTGTTATGTATCCTTTTAATAAAGTAACAGGATCTAAATACATTCTACATACATGTGTCTGCGTAAAAGGGATCTCACTAACCACTGAACCGATATGGTTCTCCTTTACATTTTAGCTTCTCATAGGACCTGGTAAGGTTTATAACTATTTTGGGGGAGAGTACCACAACCGCTCTAGGAGAAATCACCCCTAGAAAATAATAAACCCCTCTCATTATTTTTTTAAAAATTTTCTTTAAAAACTGTAATTGAAAGAGGGGGTTTGACTCCCCCCAAACCCAAGGGTCCCTGGATGCCTCTAGGGGCGAAGCCGCTGCTAGTATAGTGTTCCATACTATAAAGTAGTAAGGTTTTTGTCTGAAGCTAAAGATTATAGAAATTTCGGGTCTGAATTGGTTTTACTTATCAGGAAAGCTTTATAAATATCTTGGGATGGTTTTATACTATTTTTCTGACATTCCCCACCCACCCTAGAGGTGAGGGGCGAAGCAACTAATAGATTATACAGTAAAAGCCTAAGATGATTAGTCCGATATGGTACATAATAGACGCATGGGAAAAAATGATTAGTCCGAATGCGTCGGAAACGACGCAAAAAAAAAACTTCTTTGGTATGCCACAAATCAAAAAATCTAAAAATACAAATGTCTTACAATCCCTTAAGGAAGCTGTGTTTAAAATTTCAAGTGATTCTGACGACAGGGGGGAAGTTCGGCACTAATGGGTTAGTTAAAAAAATTCGGAAAAAAAAAATTTTTTTTGGGGGGGGAATTTTTCATTTTTTGTGGGGGGTTGGGGGTGTCCCACCCCCCAAGAAAATAGTTATAAACCTTCCCGGGACTTATGAGAAGCTACCCTGTTAAGGAGAACCCGATCGGTTCAGCGGTTAGCGAGATCCTTCGGTACATTCAGACAAACATCCTGTTACTATAGTATAAGGATAAAAGCATAATTTGAAAGTCTACATTTTTTATTTTACCTCCATTTCATACAATATCATAGAGCTGAATGTACATTCTAACATTTCCTAGTTATAGAGTATCTACGTCAACCAAAGAACAGAAATACAAATTAAACAAGGATGACAACATCCATAAAAGCGAAGTTCTGTAATGGAAGGACAAACGGACTTGTATAGTGTCTGAAGTAAATAATCAGAATATAAATGTATAAGAGTCAAAGCAAAATTTTAAGTAAATATGTTGAAAAACGGCTTGATACAGGATAATTTTTATGGACATGCTTACATTTTTAGGACTTGATTATAGAGTTGCTTCGCTTATGATATTGTACTTTGTTGTCCCAGGTATCAGTATACCAAAAATCAGATCAATCTGATAAAAAGATCACATAAAAATTTGTCGTTAAAAAAGTAAAAATCAACATGTTTAAAATGGACGTACGGACATTCTGGTAGTGATTCTGGTTGCTACGCTTTCTAAATCGTACCTAACTACTACAGGAATCACCATGCAAAGTTTGAAATCGATAGGACAATTCTAACATGCCTAAATTAACGAAAAAAGCTATCCGTTACGGACGTACGGACGGACGGACCGGCCCTAATTATAGAAAAGCTTCGCTTTTAATAAATGGAAAAACGTCACTCTACAAAATTGTCTCTTCTATATAAAAATACATTTTCATAATAATTTCAAGTGTAAGAGGAGAAGCTAGTGACGTAAAGATACATTCTTCTTCATTATTATAAGTAGCGTAGCTGGTCTATAGTTCTGTTTGCACGTCTGTACGTCACTACTTGTAACCGTCACTATTCAGCTTTAAATTGCTGTTGTATCTTAATCAGGGATTTCAAGGGATAAGACAATAAACAATAAATTGATGTACATTGTACACCCACAATTATATTAAACAAAATTAACCCTGATGTAGATTATAATTGTAATATTGGTTTAAAAGAATTGAAACTGATAGTTTGTACAACCTAATCATTTTTTAAGCCAATGATTTTTCTACTTATGAACAAAATTGTTCTTGTTTCATTAAATTTTATTCCGGATTCTGTAGAAAATTATATCCTTATTTATTTTTGGGATTTTACAATTTGTTTAACAAGAAAATTTTTGTTTCCTTTATTTTGAATTTCATAATCACATCTTTACATAAAGGTTACCGGATGTTTATGAGTCTGTCTTTCAGCTCTTAACCCTTAACAGTCGGGCCCCTAGCCGCACCTTTGTCTCAGCTCCCATTAGAGCTAGAGGGCTAATAAAGTTTGTGCAAGTCCCCTGTTTGATAATGAATTTCCGACTTTATGTGAGTCAAAGTCAAATTTCGCTTCCTTAACCCTTTTATTTAATGGCCTTTGTTTTTAGGTTCTTTTTTACTTAAAAATTTTAAACGGCTCTTTTTTTTATTTTTGAAGCGAGAAAAATATTTTTTTCAAAAAATGTTTATCTTTATGTCAATTTTATATTAAAATTTCAAAACATTAATTTCGGCTGCCGAAGCTTTACTTGGCAGCTGCCAGCCGCCGCAGTCGGCGGGAAAACGGCGGCGGATCTTTATTAAATCTTAATATTTTATGTAGACATGTAGACAGAAAAGCTTAAGTTTAGAATTTAATTGAAAAATTGCGGTCACATTAGGCTTTTAAAGATTTCTGGAGACCTGGAGGATCAGGACCTGGACGTATGTGTATGTATGTTCAGTAAAATCAATTAAACTCTTTTTCTTTTTGTAAATTTTTTGAAACTAATACAAATATGAATTTAAAATAAATTCAATTAACTTCAAATATGAAATGAAATTATTAATTTCTGAATATTTATATAATTCATTCGTCTTAGTTATTTCAAAGAAAACTTAATATTGAAATTTCTAATAGCAAGGAAAATTGTATCCAAAAGTAGAACATTGATTTGTTTGGCGCTTTCACTCAAAGAACATTGTTAAACAGTGAAAACCCAACTCTCCCCCCCCCCCACACTCATTTTTGAAATAAATTGAAAATATGAGGGGTGTTCCAACCCCTAATATCTTTCGAAAAAAAAAATTTGGGAGGTATTTTTTTAGACCACTCCGCATACAAAAATAATTAATCTCAGCCCTTATTATTAGTTTATTTCATGAATAATAAAAAGTAAGCTCTCACTAAAAATTTCATGAATTATTTGTTATAATTTTAGAATTTACAATTTAAGTATCTCTTTCTAACTTTAGATTTGAAGAAAGCAGTGATCTTAGGGATAAGACAATGACTATTATATTAATGAAAGCCAATTTACACCCGTTGTAAACTATAATTAAAACTGTAGGTTGATGATGATCAAAGTCCCTCCACAGATTATGACGACATAAGATAGAATATCCAATGAGAGGCCAGTATACACTGTAATTGACCAATGGTAAAATTTATGCTGGACTCTCATTGGTTATTCTATCGTATGACGTCATAATCTGTGGAGGGACTTAAATCATCTTCTGTAGGTTTACAGAATCTAATCAGGATTCCATAAAAGTCACCAAAGATTTTATGCCATCTAATTGGGATTACACCTTATAAAACTTTGGGTACCAAAAAAATTTATACATTATTGTCCTATATATCCCTGATAATGAAAAAAAATGGAAAAACAAACAGACATTTTTTGTAGATTTTCTTTGCTACAAAACTATAAATTTTACTTGAATGTAGAACTTATGCAATTGTGTGCATTTCTGAAATATTACTGTCTTCATTCAACTTTTCTTACTAGCAAGTCTTCTATATAATTTATCCCTTTTCACCTGCTCTATTTATTTAATTTCCTTACGGAGAGAGGTGACATTAGGCTGTAAATTACACTGGTACCCAAAGTTTTATTAACATGTTATTTTATTCGTTGACAGTAAACTTTTACAACGAAATTGATTAGAAAAAAAATCACGAAATCCATACGTGATTTCAGCTGTCGTTGGGGGTTAACACATAGGATTCACTACCTCTACATCTGCCCCCCAAATATTATTTTAGATTTATTTCGCTTGTTGGTTACAACTTAAATGTGTTAATTTTGTTTATAATAATTGAGGATGTACATAGATTTATCAAAAAACGAAGAAGAATTAGTAAATTCATAAAAAAAATTATTATGGTTTTGGTATATGATTTTCCTTGTTATTTTATAAACAGCTGCAGTAAGCATTGTTTTTTTTTTACAATGCAGAATTCATGAATTGTATTGAATAATCTTTTTAGGTTAACTTTTATGTAAATCGTTCGTTTTTACGGTTGCAACAAGGAGCTTGCAAAATACTAACCGCTGGACCGGAATGGATTCTGTTTCTTCTAGAATTTTATAAATGTTCTACTGTTGTAGTCACATTGATGGATGATACATAGGACTACAAAGTTTGGATCATGGAAAGAAAACAAAGTCATTCCTAATTAGGACAGAAGTCACTGGAAATTGGTCTAAGGAAGGCTACTTATGTCCTTCATCTAACAAAATCTAACTTAAGGGAGGTGACTTATGTCCTTTGTCTGACAAATTCTTACATTAGGAAGGCTGCTTATGTCCTTCAAGTTGCAAAACTTAGCTTTTCTGTCCTTCACATAGCAAAACCTCACAAAACATAGCATTTCTGTCATTCACATAGCAAATTCTTGCAAAACATAGCAAATTCTTGCAAAACATAGCATTTATGTCCTTCACATAGCAAATTCTTGCAAAACATAGCAAATTCTTGCAAAACATAGCATTTATGTCCTTCACATAGCAAATTCTTGCAAAACATAGCAAATTCTTGTAAAACATAGCAAATTCTTGCAAAACATAGCAAATTCTTGCAAAACATAGCATTTATGTCCTTCACATAGCAAATTCTTGCAAAACATAGCAAATTCTTGCAAAACATAGCATTTATGTCCTTCACATAGCAAATTCTTGCAAAACATAGCAAATTCTTGCAAATCATAGCATTTATGTCCTTCACATAGCAAATTCTTGCAAAACATAGCAAATTCTTGCAAAACATAGCAAATTCTTGCAAAACATAGCAAATTCTTGCAAAACATAGCAAATTCTTGCAAAACATAGCATTTATGTCCTTCACATAGCAAATTCTTGGAAAACTTAGCATTTCTGTCCTTAACATAGCATTTTGGTCCTTCACATAGCAAAATCTCACAAAACATAGGTTTTTCTGACCTTTTTCTACCAGGAGATCAGAACTAAATCAGAACACACATAACAAGAGTTTTTACATAATACATTAAGATTATCAATTATGCATTTAACTCAGCATAAATTATCATAATTTATGCAGGGGTAAATTTTAAATAGGGGGGGGGGAGGGGTAATAATAATGAATTATCATAATTTATGCAGAGTTAAATGCATAATTGATAATCTTAATGTATTATGTATAAACTCTTGTTATGTGTGTTCTGATTTAGTTCTGATCTCCTGGTAGAAAAAGGTCAGAAAAACCTATGTTTTGTGAGATTTTGCTATGTGAAGGACCAAAATCCTATGTGAAGGACATAAATGCTATGTTTTGCAAGAATTTGCTATGTGAAGGACAGATAAACTATTTTATGCAAGATTTTGCTATGTGAAGGACCAAAAAGCTAGGTTTTGTGTGGTGAAGGGAGACTACTTATGTCCTTCATCTTGCAAAATCTTTGTTAAGGGAGACAAGTTATGCCCTTTACCTAACAAATTCTCACATAAGGGAAGCTACTTATGTCCTTCCTAGGAAGGTGACTTATTAAGGAATGACTTTGTTTTCTTTCCATGATCCCAAAGTTTTATAACTCTATCTCTCTCTTTCTCTCTCTCTCTCTCTCTCTCTCTCTCTCTCTCTTTCTCTCTCTCTCTCTCTCTCTCTCTCTCTCTCTCTCTCTCTCCTCTCTCTCTCTCTCTCTCTCTCTCTCTCTCTCTCGAAATGCTAATAATATTTATGTGATAAAAAATTCAAATGCTGATTTTTACCAGAGCCAGCTTACTTGGTAGCAATGGACTGCAGTAAAACTCATGGATTGGAAGGCATAAGACAAAGGAAGAAAATTAATATAATTCCCCAATGATGTTAAACAAAATTACTCCTTCTGTAGATTAAAATTATTGGTTGAAAATTTCAAAAATACATTTTTGCAACCGACCAATAAGTACCCAAAGTTTTTGAGCCAACAAATAAGATAAAGTTGATATAAATCTTTGGAAACCATATAATTTCCAATGCAATGTCCCCTCCCTCCCTGGGTAAAACTTGCCAACAGAAGGAAAATGCAACTTTTAAACAAGGATAATTTTGCACATTAGTAGCAAAGTTATTTAGACAATTTAAAAATGCACGTTTAATACATTTTTAATGATGTTTTAAAACTTTCAGACCATAAAGCTGTCCTTCGATGGCTGTACATACATATTCCTATCGATAAATATTACAATTTTAGAGACTGTTTGTCTCATCATATCTTGGTTTGGTTTTAGACTATTTTTTTCCAATATCTGTATTTCTTATTTCAGGATCGGTTCACTACTTAAGCATTATGATACAACCTAAACAAGACAAATTATCATTCATCGAAAGATGATTCACTTATCATCAGATTTCACAATAACATGTTAAATTTAGAAACTTTGACACAAAGTGGAAAACTTATAGAGTAGCCACGTCGTTGCTAAAAACTTTTAGCTTTGATGCAGATTTTCAATTAGACATGAAGGTCACTTGATGTAGTTTTCAAACAACAACAAGCCTGTCCCAGCCATTTTTTAGCAGCGAAGCTACTCTTTAAACAAACAATAGATGGATCTCTATTTTAGGAAGCTTTGAATACTGTCTTTGAACGCCAAAGACAAACCTTTTGAAACTCCTAAAAAAAGCATGCCGCTTAGCACATTATTGGTGTAAAGCCATGTTTTTCATAAAACAGGTATTTTTTAACATTTCACAGTCTAAATGTGGGTTTTTACATCTCCCCCCCCCCCCTCCCCTTCACACCCATATCATATCATTTTAACACCCAGGAGACTAAAAAAATGTTTACGGCATTTCACCTCTTCCCCAAACTTTAATTATCCTTTTCTTCATATTTTATACTCTTTCCAAAGAAAAACATGGACGTTTCAATACCATGGGCCCTCAACTTCCCTTTCTAAATTACAAATCTATACTATAATTAATGCACTATTTATGTATATAAATTGTCCTTGTTTAGCCCACCAGTAAACAACATAAGGTTAGATAAAGCAACTTTTATTTAGTGTTTAGATTTTTTGAACATTATGCAGAATTATGGATATAATATTACTTGGATGTTACACCAGGTTTTCATGTTATAAAATGGTATCTCAGCGGGCTAAAATAATGATATCCCCTATCCACCCTCTTTATCCCATCCCCCTACTGGATGAATGCACTGACCAATAATTGAGTTCCATGTTAGCAACCTAAATTGAAAACAATTTTTCCTTTGTCTATCCATTTGTAGAACACACAAATTTACAAACAGAAACTGGACAAAGTGTTTTAAAAATCAGCCATGTAACGTCATAAAATTAAGGTATTATCCATCCCTTTTTTGGTGGTTTTCTTTCCCACTTCTCCTCTTATCTCCCTCATTTTTATGACGTCACATGGCTGATTTTTGAGACACTTTGTCCAGTTACTTACAAACAGATTACAACTACTTACCTAACTTTTTAAAAAGGGGCAAAAATATATTTTAAACCCTTCCTTGAGACTTGAATGAAAAATGGAATAGCCCGTAAAGATACCTGAAATGGAAAATTAAATCGGTTTAGTATTTTCTAGATCTTAACGGACAATAAAAACCTTACTACTTTATATGAAGGATGGATAGATTAAAAAACAGGACCATTATTAGGTGTAAAAAGAACAGTAAACTATATTTTTTGTAAGATTTTTGAAAAATGTTATAACTGCGGCTGTAGTAATGTCGAAGCCCAATATACACCACTTTTGTACCAATTTTGATTCCTGTGATTTCATAAAAATGAGGGAGATAAGAGGAGAAGTGGGAATGAAAATCCTTAAAAAAGAGATGAAGAATCCCGCATTTTTATGACGTCTTAGGAATCAAAAGTGGTGCAGATTAGGCTTCGTTAAACTATATTCATTTAATAAGAAACCACATATTCTATTTTTATATAGTCATATTTACTAATTGGAATGTTATTTATAAAAATTGCAGCAATTCTTATATTAGTTTTATTTGACAAAATTTTCCATATTCACTATAAAACAAAAACAAGTACATTCATAATTAGTTCAGATAAAAGCAGCTAATTTGTTTAATTAAATAAATAAAGTAACAGCAATCTGTATTTTTGTCTTTGGCAAAGGATCTCGTAAACCGCAGTACTGAAATGATTATCCTTTACAGTGAATCTTCTTATAGGTCCTCAAGTAATATGTAGATACTGTACATTTGCAGGATTCTAAAAGGATAAGACATTTGCCGATAAATTGATCTTTATGTACATCCCCAATGATGATACTCCAAATTACCCCTACTGTAGAATACAATTTGTTGTTGAAACGTTTGTACACCCAACTTAATGAACCATCCAATCAAAATTGAATAAAAGTCCCAAAAAAGAAAACGTTATGAAAAAACAGCCCTATGTCAATTGTCCAATGTCCATATGTCAGATACAGACAGAAAGACCAACCAACCAATTCATAAGACATAGAGAGAAGATGCACCACTCAAAAAATTCCATCCATTACTGTGATTGAATAAAACCATGGGTGAAAAAAGTGCAAGTTACATAGTGCTATTTTTTTCCATCAGACGTCTAAAAAACAAGGATATAAGGATAGAAAAAGTGTTATTATCTTTCCTTCAATTTAATCAATTAATACCTTATATAATAATTATAATATTTAATGGAGAAAAGAAAGGGATGTAGACTTATTTAAGCAGTATAGTCCATAATCATATACCACTCCCTGACTAAAAACGCATTTATACATCCATTTTTGTTGCAAGAGAAAACTGGTAAAAACATGTGAGTGAAAATTGCAAATTTTTACAAAATGTGTTTGTGTATGTGTTGATTGGTTTGTCAGCTATGCACTTGTCAAGTGATTCGCATTACTTAAATACTACCACACATATAAGAAAGTGACTAAAAGTCCTCCAGCCCAACTTTAATGTAAAAAATTTAACCCTTAAGGGTGTTAACCCTAAAGAGCATTTGATACTTAACCTAACCCAAACACACATAAGTTAGGTTTTTAACTGATAGAGGAGGTGGGGATAAAATATGGTACTTATGGTACCTCTAGTTTTATATCATCGGTTGGCTTAAAATTTTTGGGTATAATTTCATTAAATCTTGATTGGTTGGTTCAAAGTTTTCAACCATTTTCATCAGAAGAAGTTATTATATTTATCATCATTAGAGATGTACATCATTTCATTCTTTATCTTATCCCTGAGATCTCTGACACCACAAAAAACTACAATCTATAAAACAAAGTAGCTTGATGTCTGTCCGTCCGTCCCTCTGTCCCTTAAGATCTCGGTAACCGCTGAACCGATCGGATTCTACTCTTCAGGGTCCTGTGGTGGTTTTTAAGCTATTTTCTTAAGAGGCTAGGGGCGAAGCCGCTAGTATGTAAGTAAAGTACAAAGCATATATGCTTATCAGGGGTGAGAGGATAGTACACTGGATAATTATTCATTGTTTCTCCCCCTTTTATGTAAAAGGTATCTCCTTCATGAATGATAATTTTGGGAGGTATTAAAAAGATGCATATTAATTTAATCAGCAGTGTCCTCTCCTTCCCTGGTTTATATACATATAAACTTCTTATAAAGAAAGTTTACTATACTCATCAGACGTGCCTTTATACATTACAACTATCCATAATACAAAGTAGAACGATGTCTGTCCGTCTGTCTGTCCATCTGAAACTTAAGTTCTCCGCTGAACTGATTAGGCTCTACTTTTCAGGGATTATACCTACTGGTCCTGTGATGGTTTTAAGCTATTTTCTTGGGGGGTGGGACACCCCAAACCCCCTCAAAAAATGAAATACCCCCCCCCCAAAAATCTAAAATACGAAAAATTAGGTTGATCAAACCTCTTGGGGTAAGCCCCTAGAGGCTAGTCCATAATACAAAGTAGAACGATGTCTGTCCGTCTGTCCGTCTGTCTGTCCGTCTGAAGCTTAAGATCTCAGTAACCGCTGAACTGATTAGGCTGTACTTTTCAGGGATTATACCTACTGGTCCTGTGATGGTTTTAAGCTATTTTCTTGGGTGGTGGGACACCCCCAACCCCCCAAAAAACAAAAAAATACCCCCCCCCATTTTTTTTTATTGCAGAAGATTTCCTTGGTCCTTTTTTTTTGCAGCAGATTTCCTTCGTCCTTTTACGAATTTTACCTAAATTTTTGTATTACTTCTTGGGGCAAAGCCCCTAGAGGCTAGGGGCGAAGCCGCTAATCCTTTTAATAAAGTAACAGGATCTGCGTCTGTCTATGTAGGTGTGTACCTAAGGGTCTCACTAACCACTGAACAGATATGGTTCTTCTTTACAGGGTGCTCCTCATAGGGCTTGGGAAGGACTATTTTGAGGGAGGGTACCACCACCATCCTAAGAGAAATCGCATCTAGAAAAAAATGACCCCCCGAAATTTTTTTTATTATATTTGATTATCTTATTTTTTAGAGAGCAGCTAAACCTTTGCGGCCATTTTTCTAAGCTGCTTTTTTGTGTAGATTCCCATCCAATTGAAAACTTAATATTGCAATGAATTTAAATTTTTAGTCCTTGTATGGAATTTGCTTTAACAATTTTTCTTCCCCCTTCCTCCCCCTCTTATTTTTTTAAGGGATTTTGTGAGGGGTAAAACACGATATTTTGTGTGAAATGTCAAAAAACAACCAACTTTATAAAAAAACTAATGGATTTTACAGAGATTTTTAAAATGCTTATATCATTTTTTCTAATTTTTTTTGCTACCCAACTGACTTTGACCGGACACCACGACCGACACAGACCAGATATCCTAATAAAATCAACTCTTGCCGACGTATAATTACTAAACTTAAAAAGTCATGAAGTTACAGCTCTCCATCTTACCTACAAAAAAAATGAGATTGAAAAAACTAGAGGGGGGGGGGCTCTTTGAGCCCCCCCCCCCCCGATCTGTAAGGGTTAATGAACCATCCAATCAAAATTGAATAAAAGTCCCAAAGTTGTTAAGCCAACAAAAAAGAAAACGTTATGAAAAAAATTTGGAAACAGCCGAATGTCAATTGTCCAATGTCCATATGTCAGATACAGACAGAAAGACCAACCAACCAATTCATAAGACATAGAGAGAAGCTGCACCACTCAAAAAATTCCATCCATTACTGTGATTGAATAAAACCATGGGTGAAAAAAGTGCAAGTTACATAGTGCTATTTTTTTCCATCAGACGTCTAAAAAACAAGGATATAAGGATAGAAAAAGTGTTATTATCTTTCCTTCAATTTAATCAATTAATACCTTATATAATAATTATAATATTTAATGGAGAAAAGAAAGGGATGTAGACTTATTTAAGCAGTATAGTCCATAATCATATACCACTCCCTGACTAAAAACGCATTTATACATCCATTTTTGTTGCAAGAGAAAACTGGTAAAAACATGTGAGTGAAAATTGCAAATTTTTACAAAATGTGTTTGTGTATGTGTTGATTGGTTTGTCAGCTATGCACTTGTCAAGTGATTCGCATTACTTAAATACTACCACACATATAAGAAAGTGACTAAAAGTCCTCCAGCCCAACTTTAATGTAAAAAATTTAACCCTTAAGGGTGTTAACCCTAAAGAGCATTTGATACTTAACCTAACCCAAACACACATAAGTTAGGTTTTTAACTGATAGAGGAGGTGGGGATAAAATATGGTACTTATGGTACCTCTAGTTTTATATCATCGGTTGGCTTAAAATTTTTGGGTATAATTTCATTAAATCTTGATTGGTTGGTTCAAAGTTTTCAACCATTTTCATCAGAAGAAGTTATTATATTTATCATCATTAGAGATGTACATCATTTCATTCTTTATCTTATCCCTGAGATCTCTGACACCACAAAAAACTACAATCTATAAAACAAAGTAGCTTGATGTCTGTCCGTCCGTCCCTCTGTCCCTTAAGATCTCGGTAACCGCTGAACCGATCGGATTCTACTCTTCAGGGTCCTGTGGTGGTTTTTAAGCTATTTTCTTAAGAGGCTAGGGGCGAAGCCGCTAGTATGTAAGTAAAGTACAAAGCATATATGCTTATCAGGGGTGAGAGGATAGTACACTGGATAATTATTCATTGTTTCTCCCCCTTTTATGTAAAAGGTATCTCCTTCATGAATGATAATTTTGGGAGGTATTAAAAAGATGCATATTAATTTAATCAGCAGTGTCCTCTCCTTCCCTGGTTTATATACATATAAACTTCTTATAAAGAAAGTTTACTATACTCATCAGACGTGCCTTTATACATTACAACTATCCATAATACAAAGTAGAACGATGTCTGTCCGTCTGTCTGTCCGTCTGAAACTTAAGTTCTCCGCTGAACTGATTAGGCTCTACTTTTCAGGGATTATACCTACTGGTCCTGTGATGGTTTTAAGCTATTTTCTTGGGGGGTGGGACACCCCAAACCCCCTCAAAAAATGAAATACCCCCCCCCCCAAAAATCTAAAATACGAAAAATTAGGTTGATCAAACCTCTTGGGGTAAGCCCCTAGAGCCTAGTCCATAATACAAAGTAGAACGATGTCTGTCCGTCTGTCCGTCTGTCTGTCCGTCTGAAGCTTAAGATCTCAGTAACCGCTGAACTGATTAGGCTGTACTTTTCAGGGATTATACCTACTGGTCCTGTGATGGTTTTAAGCTATTTTCTTGGGTGGTGGGACACCCCCAACCCCCCAAAAAACAAAAAAATACCCCCCCCCATTTTTTTTTATTGCAGAAGATTTCCTTGGTCCTTTTTTTTTGCAGCAGATTTCCTTCGTCCTTTTACGAATTTTACCTAAATTTTTTGTATTACTTCTTGGGGCAAAGCCCCTAGAGGCTAGGGGCGAAGCCGCTAGTCCTTTTAATAAAGTAACAGGATCTGCGTCTGTCTATGTAGGTGTGTACCTAAGGGTCTCACTAACCACTGAACAGATATGGTTCTTCTTTACAGGGTGCTCCTCATAGGGCTTGGGAAGGACTATTTTGAGGGAGGGTACCACCACCATCCTAAGAGAAATCGCATCTAGAAAAAAATGACCCCCCGAAATTTTTTTTATTATATTTGATTATCTTATTTTTTAGAGAGCAGCTAAACCTTTGCGGCCATTTTTCTAAGCTGCTTTTTTGTGTAGATTCCCATCCAATTGAAAACTTAATATTGCAATGAATTTAAATTTTTAGTCCTTGTATGGAATTTGCTTTAACAATTTTTCTTCCCCCTTCCTCCCCCTCTTATTTTTTTAAGGGATTTTGTGAGGGGTAAAACACGATATTTTGTGTGAAATGTCAAAAAACAACCAACTTTATAAAAAAACTAATGGATTTTACAGAGATTTTTAAAATGCTTATATCATTTTTTCTAATTTTTTTTGCTACCCAACTGACTTTGACCGGACACCACGACCGACACAGACCAGATATCCTAATAAAATCAACTCTTGCCGACGTATAATTACTAAACTTAAAAAGTCATGAAGTTACAGCTCTCCATCTTACCTACAAAAAAAATGAGATTGAAAAAACTAGAGGGGGGGGGGCTCTTTGAGCCCCCCCCCCCCCCGATCTGTAAGGGTTAATGAACCATCCAATCAAAATTGAATAAAAGTCCCAAAGTTGTTAAGCCAACAAAAAAGAAAACGTTATGAAAAAAATTTGGAAACAGCCGAATGTCAATTGTCCAATGTCCATATGTCAGATACAGACAGAAAGACCAACCAACCAATTCATAAGACATAGAGAGAAGCTGCACCACTCAAAAAATTCCATCCATTACTGTGATTGAATAAAACCATGGGTGAAAAAAGTGCAAGTTACATAGTGCTATTTTTTTCCATCAGACGTCTAAAAAACAAGGATATAAGGATAGAAAAAGTGTTATTATCTTTCCTTCAATTTAATCAATTAATACCTTATATAATAATTATAATATTTAATGGAGAAAAGAAAGGGATGTAGACTTATTTAAGCAGTATAGTCCATAATCATATACCACTCCCTGACTAAAAACGCATTTATACATCCATTTTTGTTGCAAGAGAAAACTGGTAAAAACATGTGAGTGAAAATTGCAAATTTTTACAAAATGTGTTTGTGTATGTGTTGATTGGTTTGTCAGCTATGCACTTGTCAAGTGATTCGCATTACTTAAATACTACCACACATATAAGAAAGTGACTAAAAGTCCTCCAGCCCAACTTTAATGTAAAAAATTTAACCCTTAAGGGTGTTAACCCTAAAGAGCATTTGATACTTAACCTAACCCAAACACACATAAGTTAGGTTTTTAACTGATAGAGGAGGTGGGGATAAAATATGGTACTTATGGTACCTCTAGTTTTATATCATCGGTTGGCTTAAAATTTTTGGGTATAATTTCATTAAATCTTGATTGGTTGGTTCAAAGTTTTCAACCATTTTCATCAGAAGAAGTTATTATATTTATCATCATTAGAGATGTACATCATTTCATTCTTTATCTTATCCCTGAGATCTCTGACACCACAAAAAACTACAATCTATAAAACAAAGTAGCTTGATGTCTGTCCGTCCGTCCCTCTGTCCCTTAAGATCTCGGTAACCGCTGAACCGATCGGATTCTACTCTTCAGGGTCCTGTGGTGGTTTTTAAGCTATTTTCTTAAGAGGCTAGGGGCGAAGCCGCTAGTATGTAAGTAAAGTACAAAGCATATATGCTTATCAGGGGTGAGAGGATAGTACACTGGATAATTATTCATTGTTTCTCCCCCTTTTATGTAAAAGGTATCTCCTTCATGAATGATAATTTTGGGAGGTATTAAAAAGATGCATATTAATTTAATCAGCAGTGTCCTCTCCTTCCCTGGTTTATATACATATAAACTTCTTATAAAGAAAGTTTACTATACTCATCAGACGTGCCTTTATACATTACAACTATCCATAATACAAAGTAGAACGATGTCTGTCCGTCTGTCTGTCCGTCTGAAACTTAAGTTCTCCGCTGAACTGATTAGGCTCTACTTTTCAGGGATTATACCTACTGGTCCTGTGATGGTTTTAAGCTATTTTCTTGGGGGGTGGGACACCCCAAACCCCCTCAAAAAATGAAATACCCCCCCCCCAAAAATCTAAAATACGAAAAATTAGGTTGATCAAACCTCTTGGGGTAAGCCCCTAGAGGCTAGTCCATAATACAAAGTAGAACGATGTCTGTCCGTCTGTCCGTCTGTCTGTCCGTCTGAAGCTTAAGATCTCAGTAACCGCTGAACTGATTAGGCTGTACTTTTCAGGGATTATACCTACTGGTCCTGTGATGGTTTTAAGCTATTTTCTTGGGTGGTGGGACACCCCCAACCCCCCAAAAAACAAAAAAATACCCCCCCCCATTTTTTTTTATTGCAGAAGATTTCCTTGGTCCTTTTTTTTTGCAGCAGATTTCCTTCGTCCTTTTACGAATTTTACCTAAATTTTTTGTATTACTTCTTGGGGCAAAGCCCCTAGAGGCTAGGGGCGAAGCCGCTAGTCCTTTTAATAAAGTAACAGGATCTGCGTCTGTCTATGTAGGTGTGTACCTAAGGGTCTCACTAACCACTGAACAGATATGGTTCTTCTTTACAGGGTGCTCCTCATAGGGCTTGGGAAGGACTATTTTGAGGGAGGGTACCACCACCATCCTAAGAGAAATCGCATCTAGAAAAAAATGACCCCCCGAAATTTTTTTTATTATATTTGATTATCTTATTTTTTAGAGAGCAGCTAAACCTTTGCGGCCATTTTTCTAAGCTGCTTTTTTGTGTAGATTCCCATCCAATTGAAAACTTAATATTGCAATGAATTTAAATTTTTAGTCCTTGTATGGAATTTGCTTTAACAATTTTTCTTCCCCCTTCCTCCCCCTCTTATTTTTTTAAGGGATTTTGTGAGGGGTAAAACACGATATTTTGTGTGAAATGTCAAAAAACAACCAACTTTATAAAAAAACTAATGGATTTTACAGAGATTTTTAAAATGCTTATATCATTTTTTCTAATTTTTTTTGCTACCCAACTGACTTTGACCGGACACCACGACCGACACAGACCAGATATCCTAATAAAATCAACTCTTGCCGACGTATAATTACTAAACTTAAAAAGTCATGAAGTTACAGCTCTCCATCTTACCTACAAAAAAAATGAGATTGAAAAAACTAGAGGGGGGGGGGCTCTTTGAGCCCCCCCCCCCCCCGATCTGTAAGGGTTAATGAACCATCCAATCAAAATTGAATAAAAGTCCCAAAGTTGTTAAGCCAACAAAAAAGAAAACGTTATGAAAAAAATTTGGAAACAGCCGAATGTCAATTGTCCAATGTCCATATGTCAGATACAGACAGAAAGACCAACCAACCAATTCATAAGACATAGAGAGAAGCTGCACCACTCAAAAAATTCCATCCATTACTGTGATTGAATAAAACCATGGGTGAAAAAAGTGCAAGTTACATAGTGCTATTTTTTTCCATCAGACGTCTAAAAAACAAGGATATAAGGATAGAAAAAGTGTTATTATCTTTCCTTCAATTTAATCAATTAATACCTTATATAATAATTATAATATTTAATGGAGAAAAGAAAGGGATGTAGACTTATTTAAGCAGTATAGTCCATAATCATATACCACTCCCTGACTAAAAACGCATTTATACATCCATTTTTGTTGCAAGAGAAAACTGGTAAAAACATGTGAGTGAAAATTGCAAATTTTTACAAAATGTGTTTGTGTGTGTGTTGATTGGTTTGTCAGCTATGCACTTGTCAAGTGATTCGCATTACTTAAATACTACCACACATATAAGAAAGTGACTAAAAGTCCTCCAGCCCAACTTTAATGTAAAAAATTTAACCCTTAAGGGTGTTAACCCTAAAGAGCATTTGATACTTAACCTAACCCAAACACACATAAGTTAGGTTTTTAACTGATAGAGGAGGTGGGGATAAAATATGGTACTTATGGTACCTCTAGTTTTATATCATCGGTTGGCTTAAAATTTTTGGGTATAATTTCATTAAATCTTGATTGGTTGGTTCAAAGTTTTCAACCATTTTCATCAGAAGAAGTTATTATATTTATCATCATTAGAGATGTACATCATTTCATTCTTTATCTTATCCCTGAGATCTCTGACACCACAAAAAACTACAATCTATAAAACAAAGTAGCTTGATGTCTGTCCGTCCGTCCCTCTGTCCCTTAAGATCTCGGTAACCGCTGAACCGATCGGATTCTACTCTTCAGGGTCCTGTGGTGGTTTTTAAGCTATTTTCTTAAGAGGCTAGGGGCGAAGCCGCTAGTATGTAAGTAAAGTACAAAGCATATATGCTTATCAGGGGTGAGAGGATAGTACACTGGATAATTATTCATTGTTTCTCCCCCTTTTATGTAAAAGGTATCTCCTTCATGAATGATAATTTTGGGAGGTATTAAAAAGATGCATATTAATTTAATCAGCAGTGTCCTCTCCTTCCCTGGTTTATATACATATAAACTTCTTATAAAGAAAGTTTACTATACTCATCAGACGTGCCTTTATACATTACAACTATCCATAATACAAAGTAGAACGATGTCTGTCCGTCTGTCTGTCCGTCTGAAACTTAAGTTCTCCGCTGAACTGATTAGGCTCTACTTTTCAGGGATTATACCTACTGGTCCTGTGATGGTTTTAAGCTATTTTCTTGGGGGGTGGGACACCCCAAACCCCCTCAAAAAATGAAATACCCCCCCCCCAAAAATCTAAAATACGAAAAATTAGGTTGATCAAACCTCTTGGGGTAAGCCCCTAGAGGCTAGTCCATAATACAAAGTAGAACGATGTCTGTCCGTCTGTCCGTCTGTCTGTCCGTCTGAAGCTTAAGATCTCAGTAACCGCTGAACTGATTAGGCTGTACTTTTCAGGGATTATACCTACTGGTCCTGTGATGGTTTTAAGCTATTTTCTTGGGTGGTGGGACACCCCCAACCCCCCAAAAAACAAAAAAATACCCCCCCCCATTTTTTTTTATTGCAGAAGATTTCCTTGGTCCTTTTTTTTTGCAGCAGATTTCCTTCGTCCTTTTACGAATTTTACCTAAATTTTTTGTATTACTTCTTGGGGCAAAGCCCCTAGAGGCTAGGGGCGAAGCCGCTAGTCCTTTTAATAAAGTAACAGGATCTGCGTCTGTCTATGTAGGTGTGTACCTAAGGGTCTCACTAACCACTGAACAGATATGGTTCTTCTTTACAGGGTGCTCCTCATAGGGCTTGGGAAGGACTATTTTGAGGGAGGGTACCACCACCATCCTAAGAGAAATCGCATCTAGAAAAAAATGACCCCCCGAAATTTTTTTTATTATATTTGATTATCTTATTTTTTAGAGAGCAGCTAAACCTTTGCGGCCATTTTTCTAAGCTGCTTTTTTGTGTAGATTCCCATCCAATTGAAAACTTAATATTGCAATGAATTTAAATTTTTAGTCCTTGTATGGAATTTGCTTTAACAATTTTTCTTCCCCCTTCCTCCCCCTCTTATTTTTTTAAGGGATTTTGTGAGGGGTAAAACACGATATTTTGTGTGAAATGTCAAAAAACAACCAACTTTATAAAAAAACTAATGGATTTTACAGAGATTTTTAAAATGCTTATATCATTTTCATTGGGAGTTCGGGGAAATCACATTTATCAAATCGACATCTCGAACGTTTCCGGATATTATTTATCATTCTCCGTTATTTTACTTTTTTTTTGGGGGGGGAGGTTTAACCTTTACCCTCGCTTATTTTACGTCCTTGGATTTTTATCATTCTCCGTTTTGTCTAAACATAAATGTTGTTGAAAGTTTAGTTTATAAGGTTTGCTATGTACAGTTTTAAACTCGATAACTTGCGAAAATTTCCCCCAATATTTCTGTTAGGCGAAGTCGACCACCAGCATTGAGTTAACACCTTTCATGAAGATTCCTGTAACAATGATCAATAGTTTTGATAGATTGGCAACTTTCTATTCACTACCGAAAAGTTTAAGCGTAAACTACATAAAAAGATATTGATATTTTTACAGGGAGAGAAGGGACATCGGGCTGTAACTTAAAATGATTTTAGAAACAAAACATGCTTTCGCTTTTGCTCGATAAAAACTTTGGATACTTTGATCAAATCTTGATAGCTTGGTTCTAAATAGCAGTAATGATCTCATCAAGTGCTTGACGGACGCAATCATTAAACAATTTTAGGATATTGGGCATAAGTGGCTCTCTCCACGAAAAAAATTCTTAAACAAACAAAAAGATGAGTTGGGGAGGCTTCTCCTTCTTGTCCCCTTTTTTCGAAGGCTAAAAAAGGACATGAGGTATGTTGAGCGTTATAAAGAGCAATTTGAAGGATACTACAATTTTCTCTAGGAAGAAATTTGGTCTAGCCACCAACACTTAAGGAATTTCAGAACTTTTTTCTCTTTTTTCCTCTTATATGTTTAGTACCTATTTTATACTAATGTTGGAATTGTCCTATAACTTTTAAACCTTTATATAAATAATTTATTTAGGACTGAAAGTTGGGGAGTGATCCTTCACATTAGAAAAATAATAAAAAATCATTTTGGGGGATATGTAATTCAATTATTAGGTCATTTTCTAGGAAGGGTTGAAGTTCCATTCCCCAAAATGGTGAAATTACTTTCATGAAACTTAAAGAAAGAGGAGAGAACCAGTAGATAGTTAGAACCTTCACAACAGACAGGCATATTAACATCTTGTTTCTTTTAAATGGGAATAAAAAATGAATGTTTTTTAAAACAAAAGAATTTGTACAGAAATATTTATAAAAACAAAATATAATACTCATAAATTATTACGAGAAAACTACGTGATTTTAAATAACAAGGATTTTATCAAGCATAAAAGCGAAGCACTTCAAATCAGACAATAACATATTAACTTTATAAGCAAAAAAAAATGTTGTAACTTTGAAAATATTGTACATAACTTTGTTAATAAACTGCTTAAATACAGCATACTGTTTAATAACATACCATAATTTTAAAAAATTGATTATGTAAATGCTTTGCTTATAAAATTGTACCGTGTTGTCCAAAGAATCATTATTTTAAACATCAGATGAATAAGATAAGAAAAAGTCATCATGTTTTTAATGTACATATGAATAGATTAGAGAGTCGCTTCACTCCTCTAAAAAACCAAGAGTTCATATGAAGAAAAAGCTAATAAACATAAAAATACAATGTTAATTTTTCATAATAGCATATTTCTTGTAGCGCAGCTACTATTTAATTAGGATAAGTCCGTCATTCTGTTCGTTTATATTAACAATCTCACCTGTTTCTGACGTTATCAACGATTTTTTTGGGGGCTCTTCAATGAAATTGACAGTCTAACAGCTCTTTGATTGTTCTATTCAGGAAGGAAGGGATTTTGGATTGTAAATCATACCCCATAAGTTCCATTGTTTATAGACTGAAAAGTATCTTAATTCGGTGGCACATACAGATAGTGTACTAACTTTTCAACAAATAATTTAAATCTACAGATGGGGTAATTTAGTTTATCAAAAAAATTAATCTAATTCATGATATTATCTTCCATTGTCTTATCCCTTAAAATCCCTGTTTGATTGTAAGAATATAAATAATTGTCCATGGCTGTGTTACAAATGGACATTACTTTACTTGTTGTAAATTTTTCCAGCGCTCATAATTGTTTCTGTGTGGTTAGAGGGATCGTTATCAACCAACTTATATTACTTATTTTATCATTTTTAATACCGTGGATACTATATAATTCATTCATATATAAACCAGAGGCCTATTGGGGCAATTTTTATTTTAGTTTATAAAAAAAAGTTTTTTTGGGGGGGGATAATTTTTTTCTAGGGGCACTTTTTTTGGGAGGTTGGAGGAACCCTCCCACTAAATAGTAATAAACCTTTCATGGGACTAACAGAAGCTTAACTTTAAAGGAGAACCATATCAGTCCAGAGGTTTGCGAGATCTTAAGTTTTTAAATAAAGACATTATTTGGTCTGTCAGTCTGAATGCATTCAATTGGTTGCAAAACTAGTTGAGAATCAATAATACCTTTTCAAGAATTAAAATTATTGGTTTAAAATGATTAACATGCTAGTTTGAACCAACTAATCAAGATTTGGATCAAGTCAAGCAGAATGTGCCAATATCCTGTTTTGGAACACTCTGCTTGACTTGGGGGAATATTGGCTTTACTTGTCAAAATATGCTTTTCCTAAAATTTTAAGATAATTTATAAAATATTGGCATACTCTGCTTTACTAGATGAAATATTGGCATACTATGTTTTACTTGAGGGAATATTGGCACACTCTGTTTTACTTGTTGAGTTTGGCACACTCTGCTTGACTTGAACCCAAGATTTATTTGAAGCATATAAATGAAAAATTTACAAAAGTTTAGTGAACAGTGTAATTTATAATATTTCTACATACATTTAGCAAAGTTTATTTTGAAAATAGGTTTCCTTGTTTTTAATTAAGCTTTTTGATGTAGGTAGTTACTATGTAGTATGTACGTGCGCCCATAGACAGACATACATATTCCAATCAATATTTGTTTAAAACAACCAATAAAGATTTATTTAAAGTACCCAAAGTTTTTAAACCAACGTTGGGTATCCAATGCAATTAACAGTCCACTTCCTTTCTGGATGTACTACTTAAATTGTGAAGTTTTCAGAAGTACAGCCACTAAATAACCATATTCTTTCATATTTCTATTTATCAATATTTACAAGTAATCTATAATACAAAGTAGAATGATGTCTGTCTGTCCGTCTGTTTGTCTGTCTGTCTGTCTGTCCGGAAAACTTATATATCTTAATATTGGTCCTGTGGTGGTTTTAAGCTATTTTCTTGGGGAATGGGATACCCCCAACCCCCAAAAAAATGAAAATTAGCCCCCCCCCCCCAAAAAAAAACAACAACAAATTCTTGAGAACACACTAGACCAAGCACCAGTATTACTTGTTTTTTTTAATTATCTCTTGGGGCAAAGCCCCTAGAGGCTAGGGGCGAAGCCGCTAATAATCGTATAAACTCAATCGCCCTACATTATTTTTGCTAGAAATATAAAGTAAATTGTAGAATTTATATTTTTTCTCGTTGTTTTTGTAGTAGCGTAGCTAATGTATACTTTGGGCAAGTCTGTATGTTCAATGGGCATTTCCTCATTAGACCAACATGCATATTCACAAATACAAAAACATAACAGAAATTAATAACATTACATTTGTTATATCATAAAATGTACCATAATTTCTAATCTGCTGCGCTACGTATGGTCAAATTTGTTCTTTTTTGTATTTGTATGATTTTGACATTTTGAGTCCAAAAGAAAAATGAATACTTTCAATTTTGGTCTTGTTTTTTTGCTAACTTGGTTTAGAAAATATCAATCCTTTATAATAAACTAGCGACTTCGCCCCTAGCCTCTAGGGGCTTTGCCCCAAGAGGTAATTAAAAACAAAATGTAGTAGATGTGGTGCAGCACCAAATAGTTGGTATCTTCTGTATCATCAAAATAAAATTTATGGGGAATTTTTTTTTTTTGGGGGGGGGGGGTTGCAGGTGTCCCACCCCCCCCCCCCCCAAAAAAAATGTCTAAAACAACCTCAGGACCAGTAGGTATATTCCCTGAAGAGTAGAATCCAATCGGTTCAGTGGTTACCGAGATCTTAAGGGACGGACAGACATCATTCTACTTTGTAGTTTAGATTAGCGGTTACGCCCCTGGCATTTAGGGGCTTTGTATTCAAAGAGACAGAAAAGGGCTAGAAAAATAGCATAAAACCATCACAAGATTAAAATCTTAAAATCAAATAGCCATAAACCATCACGAGGTCCATGTTAAGCTTACCTAAAATAAAAAAATATCAATCCAATCCAAATCAGTAGTTATTGAGATCTTAAGCTTCAGACAAAAAAAATCTTGACTAATTTAATATAATTGCTAAATGTGTGTAAGTTTGTTTGTCTTTTAAGATCTTGTAAACGACTGGAAAGATCGGTCCATAAATTGTATAACTCGACTAATAACCAAAGTTTTAAACTAGAAATAAAATCTTTTTATAGACAAAGCTTCTCTACAATCAAAGTCATTTACTCCGTACGTCCATCCGTTTGTCTGGAACGAATAACTATGATACGTAATAAGAAAAACATCTTATCTGTAATCAAACCATTTCTGAAATTGTTTGTACGTCAAAATACATATGCAGGGTGCGCCACATATCTAGGGACTTTTTTTAAATTGTAAACAAATGAACATAAAATCGTCAATTTTAAAGATTTTATTAAATTTTAAAAACTGGGGAGCAAATTAGGTATATGACTATTAGATCATTGAATAAAATCGCCGCCAGCATCAATCACCGACTCTACCCGCCTCCTCAACCGCCGGCAGGCCAAGGTCAGAATATAACTGTCCAAGCTGGCGAAGTTCTCCTTGATAGTGGCAATGAGGGAGGTCTTTATGGTATGGGTACGTCTATTGGTGCATGCTTCAAAGTAGCTTTAGGCCAAAAAGTCCATTGAATTAAGATCAGGCAGCTGGGGGGGCCACATTTCCTTAGGAACGTGAGTAACCGCAGGATCCAAATTAACCCAACTTTTAAGCTACCCTTAGACACGGAGGCTCTTATTTGGACCACAGTTGAGCTAGAACGAAGTTCTTTACCTTTTTGGAAATGGCATGACAATTCAGCTACGGTTTTAGCGCAATCCATAGTCTAAAATGAGTTATAAAGTTCCATATGGGTCGCTGAAATCGAGAACCGAGAAATTTTTACAGTTTTTCACGATTTTTGACGTTTTTGACATCTCAAAATCTGCCACGTTTCACTTTGCTGGAGTACTACGGCAAAGCCATTTCAGATAGAGAGCTCTAGTCTTTTCTAGTGTCTTACTTATGTATCTAAGAGTATCTCCAGCAAGTTTTATTACCCTACCTCACCTACAGATGGGCTGATGTCAGATTTAGTGGGACCTAGTCGAGAATCAAGATTAAACCACCAGCGCATTTCGAATCTGCCTTGTTGAACATAAACGCGGCCAGCTCGGAGTACACGTCCCCAATCGTCAAAATATTTTTGTGTGCTAAAAGGTCATTACCTAAGCTTTTTATAGTGGGGTCAAACGTCCTGATTGGTCAAGTAGTTTTAAAGCTATGGCCGTTTTTAAAAAGTCCCTAGATATGTGGCGCACCCTGTATGTATTTTTAAGCTATTTAACGATATTATTGCATAAAATTTTTTACTAAGAGTTGATGATAATAATATTCTATATCATGTGTAGCAACATTAATTTGTCTAATTTGTCGAGATTCGTTCTTACAGATGTTGTCATCCTTATTATCCTATCATATAAAGTAGTAATATTTTTTTTGTTAGAAGCTTAAATTTTCAATAACTACTAAACTGAAAGAGTTTTTCTTTTAATGGACGCTTGTCATAGGTCCCAGTATGGTTTTAAGCTATTTCATTTCTAGATTTAAGCCTTTAGGTAGTTTTAGGCTATTTTTGTTCACATCCTGCCCCTTTTGAATACACAGCCCCTAGATGCTAGAGGCAAAACCGCTAGTTTTATATTTTTTCTACGTATTTCAAATTAATGCATTTTAATGACCTAACAGCTGCATAGAGACATTTTTTAATAACGTAGAAAAAACTCATTAAATATTTAAATGATAAGTATGTAATGAATATACATTTAAAAATCAATTCATTCAAAGATTGAGAAAGGTATGAATAAAATTATTCTTATGTAGATTTAAATGGTGGAAAAGTGTTGACACTGCTTGTGTCAGTGATATGGGATAATAGCATGTTTATTACACTAGTCCCCTAAGTTTTTTTAGTTTTATTTTGATTGGTTGATTTATCAAGTTGGGTGTTCAAACGTTTCAACCACTAATTTTAATATACAAAAGGGAAAATTTTATGTATCATTATAGGGGATGTACATCAATTTATCGGCCATTGTCCCTAGAAAGTATAAACGAACCAAATAAGTTATAATCAAAGTACCCAAAGTTTTAATCTAACAAGGATGACAACATCCATAAAAGCGAAGCACTGAAACGGTAGGACAAACGGACATGAACACTTATATAGTGTCAGAACTGAATAATCAGAATATAAATGTATAATAGTCGAAGCAAAATTGTAAGTAAATTTGTTAAAAAACTGCTTTATACAGGATAATGTTTATGGACATACTTACATATTTAGGATTTGATTATAGAGTTGCTTCGCTTATAACATTATACTTTGTTATCCCAGGAATCAATATACCAAAAATCAGATCAATCGGATGATTAGATCACATAAAATCAACAAAATCAACATGTTTAAAATGGACGTACGGACATTTTGGTAATGATTATAGAGTTGCTACGCTTTCTACATCGTACCTAACTACTAAAGGAATCACCATGCAAAATTTGAAATCAATAGTACAATTCTAACATGCCTAAATTAACGAAAAAAGCTATCCGTTACGGACGGACGGACGAACGGACGGACGTACGGACGGACGGACCGACCCTAATTATAGAAAAGCTTTGCTTTTAAAAAGGGTATATTTACATCTTTGAAATCTAGCATCCTTGTTCAGTTACACCTGTGTTAAAATCTAGCAACCTTGTTTATTTACACCTGTGTTGAAATGACGTTTTGTCAGTCTGTCTGGAAAGATGGATGGATAAATAGATTGACAAACAGACAAACAGACATGCAACTCCTAGCGGGTGAAAATTGAACTTGAAATTTTCAAATCTAATTTTCTCAAAAAGCCCCCGCTGAAATATTTTGGTTTTACCTGGAATCATCATGGTTTTATATCTATTTTCACCATACATAGGTCCCAGGGCTCGGCACTTACTTTTGTCTTGATTCAATTCTAGCCCACAGTGGTTGTAGAGTGTTAGTACTGAAGATCGGAATATAAGATTTTAAGTCTAATTAGATCGCTATCCGTTCAGGACGAGCAGAGAATAATTATTATAGAAAAGCTTCGCTTTCAAAACGATTCTGTTCTTCGAATCGTGACCTTCAAAGGCATATTTATTAGACCTAGCATGGAAAGGACAATTGCACTTAAATTAATTTTCACATCTCTTGATAATCCCCCAATAATTAAATACCAATTGCAGAATCTTTTATAGAGTAATTGGCTTGAGAGGGGGGCGTGGGATTGCATTGGTTATTTCACAAGCGTGAGAAGGAGAAGGGAGTGGTAAAGGTTTATAAACACCCCCCCCCCCCAGGAAAAATTTCTTTGTCAGGGTGAGAAATAACAAGGTGGTGGTTTATTTATTGATTTCACCGATTTGACATAGCAATATAAGATAAGAATATAAAGTCCCAAAAAGCAAATTGTTACTTTTTTTATTAAATTCAACTGTCTCTATATCCTTGATTTTTAGAATTATAAAACTGAGCGCTGTTATTTCAAAGGTTTTTCCTGCATAATAAAATTATGTGCTTTAATAACCTTATGATTTACCTCGTAGTAGCTAGGCTACTCTATGCCTAGTCTATGTAATGATGTCTGTTTGTCATATAGATAGTTTAGAGAACTACGGTTATTTTCATTCTCTTTTACTCTCCTTCTCTCTCTCTTTTTCTCTTTCTCTCTCTATTTCTCTCTTTCCTTCTTTCTTTCTCTCTCTATCTCTCTCTCTCTCTTTCTCTCTCTCTTTCTCTCTCTCTTTATCTCTCTCTCTTTCTCTCTTTCTTTATTTCTCTCTTTCTCTCTTTCTCTCTCTTTCTCTCTTTATCTCTCTCTCTCTCTCTCTCTCTCTTGCTGCTTCGCCTCTATCCTCTAAAGTAGGACTGACGTCAGAAAATAGCCTAAAAGCATCTCAAGCACATATAAAACTTCCTTGAGAAGTAAAACGATTCTGACCTGCAATATCAAATATCTTAAGTTACAGACAAAAAACTAGCGACTAAGAGGCCTTTAGGGGTACTTGAGGTGGAGGGGGGGGTCTATGTATATCCACCCATTTTCATCTAGGTTCAGTGGTTAGCGAGATTCTTTGGTACATACGAACATCCTGTTACTTTTATATAATGATATGACAGAAATAAAAACTATTGTGCAACAATATTCTATTTTTACCGTGACTCTAAAAATAAATTGTCTTTATTTAGTCTCAACTGCTATTTTTGTCTTAATCTGATTTTAAATAAATTGTACTTTGGCCTCACAGTGGCGTGCAGAGGGTTTTATAATGGGGCGAAAACCTAAAGGGGGTAAAAAAAGAAGTAACTCCTTAGAATATTAAAGCATATCTATCTTAAAATAGGTGTACCTTTAACTGAAATAGTTATGCCTATCTACTGTAAGGGTAAACTATTTTATTAGATACACTTACAGAACTTTTATATAATTCAACATAATAATTCTTTATATAACCCATGGGCTTATCGCTTATTAATTAGAGGTTCTGTATTTAAAGGGGAAAGAGGGGGAAGAAAATAGCACAAAACCATTCAAAGAACTAATAGAGCCTTTTAACATTTACTTAAAAGTAATCTAACCCAAAATTAGCTACTAAAATATATTTTTTCCCAAAAACTTCGTTTGAGGTCCAAATGCAAAATTAGGGAAACCTGTATATACATTCCCCCTAGTGTAAAGTGCCAAGCATAGCGGCAATAAGCATACTTTAAAGCGTCTTTAGTATGAATCTTACAAATGTATAGAACTCTTTTTACCGCAAAGGTTTGGTGATTTTCTGAATATATATATATAGTAAAAAGTCATCTCTTGAAAAAGGGGGGATTGACCTAGCTAATTTCTATATTAAAGAACCAAAACAAAACTTCACCAACAAGCATTCTTAACTTCTTCGACGTTCATGAGATCTTAATCAACACGCGCAAAGACACCTTTCTCCAAAACGTTGTTAATATAAGTACAAGAAAATATAATATTTAAATCTTACAAAAGGAACATTTTTAAACATTTTAAGTGTTTTAAAAGTTTCCCAATTACAAAAATGCATTTTTATATTAGCAATGGAAAGTTTGATCCTTGTATAAAAGAGACACATACGTAAATTAAATGGTCGTTAAATACGCAGTTGATTGAAAATGTGCAATGCCAGCTATAGCTGTGGGTGTGCCTTCACTGCCGCATATCAGGGTTCTAAAGGGATAAGGCAATTGCCTACAAATGATGATACTCAAAATTACACTTTCTGTAGAGTACAATTAGTTGTTGAAACGTTTAGACACCCAACTTAATAAACCAACCAATAATAATTCATTAATTCAAGTCACCAAAGTTGTTGAGCCAACAAAGAAGAAAACGTCATTATAAAATGACCAGTATAATAATCAGTCTAATGTCCCCTCTATCCCTGGGTTCATAATAGCATAGACAAAAGCGTCATTTTTTAAAGTTTTTTTTTATATGATAAAATAAATGCGGCTCTGATGCATTGATGATATTATACATCTGCGGAAGTGAAAGTGCAACCCTAGAAAGAGCGTACTAGCTGGTGCTGGCAAGCAGCTAACCAAACAAAACCCTTTTCTTCCTCCTTTTGTCCCTCTCCTCTCCTAACCTTTATTTATTGAACAAGTTACAACTGCGTAATAAAAATACCGAAAAGGCCCCCAGAATTGGCAAACTTTTTACTTCCCAAATTTGTTTTTTACTTCCAAAAATGCACTTTTTGCTTGCATAATTTAATAAATTTTGATATTTTTAAAATGCAAATTATATCCTTTTAAAAATTTATTTTGTGGTTGAAAAAGTTGTTATCCCTGTGTGCATTAACAGTTGAGAAATGCATTCTGTCTCGCCAAAGTCTAGGGACTGCACCTGCCCTAGCTAGGCCTGGCATGGGCCTACTTGTCACACAAGGCCTGGCGTAGGCCTACTTGTATACTAGGCCCGGCATGGGCCTACTAAAACACTAGGCCTGGTATGGGCCTACTTTCAAAATTGGCCTGGCATGGGCCTATACACACACTAGGCCTGGCATGGGCCTACTCACACACTAGGCCCAGTAAGAGCCTACCCACAAATTGGGCCTGGCATGGGCCTATACACACAATAGGCCTGGCATGGGCCTACTAACACAATAGGGCTGGCATGGGCCTACTAACACTATTGGCCTGGCATGGGCTTACTAGCACACTCACACTAGGCCTGGCATAGGCCTACGCACAAATTAGGTCTCCTATTAAACGACATGGGCCTACAATTATCACATTTAGAGAAAAGGAGGCCTGCAATAAACGGAAAATAGAGAGAAAACTATATTGAAAGAAGAAAATAATATCATAACAGGATATAAAATATCCATTAAAGTGAAAATATAAAAAAACCATAGGTATCTATTACACTAAAAAAAACAGATGTATGTATATAAACTATTTTTCAGTAAATCTATGTTTTAGTCTAAATCAGGGCTTAAGAAATATTTGTTAGCAGGGTGGGGAAAGGGAGAGTTGAAGTCAGCCCCCCTCCCCAGATTTTGTAATTAGCCAAAAGCAGTTCGATGATTCTTTTTTTATCTGTTTATAGAAGTAGCCAAGCCTTTTTTAATTTAGTGTATATATTTACATTTCTTATTAAAACGTACTTACGTCCAACATCTTGAGAGAGAAAAATTTTGGTTAGTACCCTATTTTTCTGACTGCTAACAATATGTTGTATTTCAGCAGTTTTTTATATCAGATTTTTATTTGAATTTTTGATTTTGAGTATGTTGTAGCAAAGCAAAGTTCGTGACTGTTTCTGTCTGTCGGTAGAGCTAGGGTAATTTCTTATGAGCCATGATGTTTGGCATACTTATTAAACACGGGGAGGGAGGGGACAACGGGCTCTATATTACACTAGTCCTCAAAATTTTATAATAACGTTTCCTTATTTGTTTCCTTAACAACTTTGGGGACTTTTAATCATTTTGATTGGTTGGTTTATTAAGTTGATTGTCCAAACGTTTTAACAACTAATTGTAATGTAAAGAAGGGGTAATTTTGATTGTCACCACTGTGAATGTGCATCAATTTATCGTCCATTGTCTTATCCCTTTAAATCCCTATATTAAACAGCTTAGTTTATATTGGATGAAATCGTTTCTGTTCTTATATGGTATATGCGTAGGTTTTATTATAAAATAATCTTTAACTAATAAATTAGAATCAATATATTAATTTGGATATGAAATATACCTTTTGTAATAAATTATAAGTTTCACGTTTTTTTTATTAGTAGCGATGCTACTTTATAACAGTTTGTGTCTGTCTGTCAGTATGATTGGAGTGTCCGAAATTAGGCCTAACAGCTTGGTAACAGGCAAGAATAAGGTATAATCAACAAGCGAAATAAATCTAAAAAATATTTGGGAGGCAAATGGAGAGGTCGTCAATTTTACGACGTATGCCCCCCAACAACAGCGGAAAAACACGTATAGGTTTCGTGATTTTCCCCCGGATTAATTTCGTTATTGGTCTGAGCTGGGTAACAGGAGCTCGGTGAATGTGTGTTAGGTCAGGAATCTAAAGGGATAAGACAATGGGTGACACATTGATAAACATCTTCAATGTTGATACACAAAATTACCCATTCTGTAGATTACAATCAGGCGTTAAACGTTTGGACACTCACCCTAATGAACCAACCAATCAAAATTCAATAAAAGCCCCCAAAAATTGTTTAGCCATAATATAATTGTTTTTCCTTTATGATTTAAAACTTTTTTCTTCCTTTTTGTTTATTTTTATCACAATAGTTGTAACATTTTGCTTATTATTTTTTCTACTGTTGGGCATGACCTTCCTTGATATGTTTTAATGTATTAATTCTTAACTACGCACGTACAATTGTCATACTTTTTTTCAAACTGGCCAAAAAAAATAAAATTTGAAAAATAGAAATTTTGAATGTATAATGTATAAATCGTTTATACATTATATCGCTTTTCCTTTTGACCGGAGTTGCTGAAATAGCGTTTGTAATAATTGGTTTATCTGCTGTACACATTTGGAAATTATTGAAGAAATAGGCAATCCATTTTCAGCACATCTTTGTAGATTAACTAGCGGCATTTGACATTAGCTGTTGAAGGAAATTTTAAATATGTATCAAATCTCATGTAAAATAGCCTAATAAGTAAAATTTGTAGGTAAAATAATTTCAGTCCAAATTTGACTGAGCTTTGTCAAATATCTTATGATTTAGAAAGACGTTCTTGCAAAATTCTTAATGTCTACATAAAAAAAATCCGCTGTTGGTTAGATTTATGTTGATAATGCTTGGAATTTACCCCGTTTTTTTTACTAAAGTTGTAAAAAATAGTGACATGAATTGAGGAAGAGAAAATAATTTTATGTTTCTATAAATAAACATTTTTTTAACCCTTACAGATCGGGGGGGGGGTCATATTGACCCCCCCCTCTAGTTTTTTCAATGTCATTTTTTTTGTAGGTAAGATGGAGAGCTGTGACTTCATGACTTTTTAAGTTTAGTAATTATACGTCGGCAAGAGTTGATTTTATTAGGATATCTGGTCTGTGTCGGTCGTGGTGTCCGGTCAAAGTCGGTTGGGTAGCACCAAAATTAAAAAAATATTCTAAATAAATCTTAATTTCTACATTATGACTTTTGTGTATAAGGTAGAAACCTACATTTTTTTTGGTGAATACTGAGATATCAATGACCTTATGAGAAATGTGGTGTTATGACCGTTTGACCGCACCCTGACCGACTTTATGACCGATTTTTGTCCGGCTTTTACTACAGACATATATCATGAATATCGTGGCTTCTATTACAGCTAGAGACCCAAAATTTTTTTTGGTAAATCCTTGAGCAACAACAAACAGATAAAAATATTAATTGGCGCCGCCAACCGCCGTTTTACCGCCGTAACCGCCGAAAATGGCGGTTTCCGTTATTTGCCGTTTTTCGGCGATGATCAGAAAAAGTAATTTTTTTGTTATGAAAAATAAAAGTTCGTCCTAAAATTTGGTCATCCTAGCTGCAAAATTGGCCGCTCTACAGCTGTTTTAAAATTTAGCGGCTGGCCGCTAAAAAGCGGCTAAGGAGCGGCCTGGCCGCTATGACTAGAAAAAGTAATTTTCTCTAAAAATACACATGAACCACCAAAAAAAAATTTTACGTCTTTATCTGTAACAGAAGCCGAGATAGAGGGGGGGGTCAATATGACCCCCCCCCCCGATCTATTAAGGTGGGAATAGGGGCCCGATCTGTAAGGGTTAATAAAGAGAGTAACCGCAAATAGTCAGGGATTAGGGATAATTACTAATAAGTGTGTTAGTTTTTCCCTTTCTTTATAACAAACAAGCGGCTTCGCCCCTAGCCTCTAGGGGCTTTGCCCCAAGAGGTGATAAAAAAAATTTGGGCGAAATACGTAAAGGGACCAAGGAAATCCCCTACAAAAAAAAATGGGGGGGGAATTTTTTGTTTTATGGGGGGGGGGGTTAGGGGTGTCCCACCCCCCAAGAAAATAGCCTAAAACCACCACAGGACCAGTAGGTATATTCCCTGAAGAGCAGAATCCGATCGGTTCAGTGGTTACCGAGATCTTAAGGGACGGACGGACAGACAGACAGACAGATGGACAGACATACAGACATCGTTCTACTTTGTATTATAGATATTTATAATTTATATGATTCAAAGAATTTGAGTTAGTTTAGAGGTTGAAAAGGTATGGGGACAGGAGTGGAAGGGAGAGTAAAGAAAAGTGAATTAAATGTACTTTCAAAATTGGCAACAGATGGATAAACAGACAGGCAGACGAGAATGTACGGACAGATAGACAATTGGACAGACAGGCTGATACACAGATATATTGAAACCCAGACAGACAGGTAGATTGACAGACAGACATACAGACAGACAAATATATATATACATACAGGCAGACATACATGTAGACAGATTAACAGATTGACAAATAGACAGACGTATAGACAAACAGACAGATAAACATATTGACTCACTTATAAATCAAAGATTGACAGAGCAACAGATGACAAATACACAGACAAACAGACAGACAGATAAACAGAATAATAGACAGACAGACAAACATATTGACACAGTTATAAATCAAAGATAGACAGATTGACAAATACAGACAAAGAGACAGACAGACAGAAGACAGATGGACACATAAACAGACTTACAAACAGACAGACAGACAGGCAGACAGACAAACAGACTGACAGTCAGACATACAGACTGACAGTCAGACAGACAGACAGACAGTCAGACGGACAGACAGATAAACAGACTAATAGACAGACTAACAAAAAGACAGACAGACCGGCAACTAGACAGACAGACAGACAAACATATTGACAAAGTTATAAATCAAAGATGGACAGATTGACAAATACAGACAAAGAGACAGACAGACAGACAGACGGACAGATAAACAGACTTACAAACAGACAGACATACATACATATAGACAGACAAACAGACAGACAACTATCCCTTATCTGTGGCTACGACCAATAATTGGCAAAGTTATTCAATTATGACGCAAATAAAACAAAAATAGTATCACTAAATTATTTGGGTTTTTTTTCTACGTCTTTCTTTTTTTTGCAAATTGTAATAACATTCAATTATTATGCCGCTATATATTAAAACTAGCGGCTACGCCCCGCCCCCTAGAAGCCTCTAGGGGCACTCAACGCTCGACCTCATCTCATTTTAAATTTGGGTTTCAAAAGAGTAAAAAAATATTTTTTTGGGGTGGGGGGGGGAGGTGAAGACACCCTCCCCCCAAAAAGTTCAAAACCTTCCCAGGACCTATAAGAAGCTTCATTGTAAAGGAGAACAATATCGGTTCAGCGGTTAGCAAGATCCTTCGGGACAGACAAAAAACGCTTACTACTTTATATAATAGGATATTCAGCTAAAAATTTCCATACAAACGGAACAGTAAACTATAATACAGAAATCTTAATGAAAATTTTCTATGAACTTGTCCTATAATATAATAGTTGGAATCATGGAAAGAAAATGAAGTAGTTGGTTTTGTCGAATTTTCACTGTAGCTTTTCATAGGTTATTTTAGGTTATGTAAAATTTAGAGATTTCCCCCCAGGGTTAGGATCCCCTGCAGGGGCCAGAAATAGGAGAAAAGCTACTGTGAAAATACGACGAAACCCGCTACTTCGTTTTCTTTCCATGATCCAATAGATGTAATGTTTTTGTTTCTTCATTAAGATCTCACTAACCACTGAACCGATTGAGTTCTCAATTTGAGAAAAGCTTCACATATGTCCCAGGATGGTTGTAGTCCAAACATTTAAACAGACAATCTAACAAATTCATTTACAGAGCTGAAGTTTAGTAAATACAATTTTAACTTAAACTTAATTTTCGCAATAGCATTACATATAGGCCGACGGACAAAGTAAATTGCAAAGAACAAAAAATATGTTTATTTAACTTCTCATGAAAGTTGAGCTTTCTATCTTAATTTTCAAGATAAGTTCAAAGTATCCAATATCATTACCTGAAGACCAACTGATCAATTACCTTTCCTCAAAAACGTACCTTAGAAACGGACTGACGGACAGCGAGAAAGTAATTTTAGAGTAGCTTCACTTCTAAAAAGCACAAAATTGCGTCATAGGGTAAAACTAAAAGGGCACAAAATACGTTCACAAAAGAACCAATAAATATAAATTCCTTCATTTATTTTACTTTATTGTCAATTCTTTCATGTAATATTTATATAATAATAATTCTAAAAAGTGAACCTTTTCTACGTTAAAGGTCAGACTGCGTCTATTTGTCCGTAACTGATAGCACTGACTGTAAACTTCTTAGGATGAGAAATGATTCCTGGTATGATATTAAAAGCGTAGCAACTCTATACTCGATACCACAAACGTTCATATAATTTTTTTTTTACTTTATTTTTTCCACATAAAAATCTTTAAAGAAAATTTTAAAATTTTATAATTAGATTTTTAAAAATATTATGATATGATTTAATTCATTTCATTTTATATATTCTAAAAATAAACTATAAAGAATTACATATTTATTTTACATTTATTATAAATGTTATTTACTTAAGCCTATTTTTAAAAGCGAAGCTTTTCTATAATTAGGGTCGGTCCGTCCGTACGTCCGTCCGTCCGTAACGGATAGCTTTTTTTATTAATTTAGGCATGTTAAAATTGTCCCATCGATTTCAAATTTTGCATGGTAATTCCTTTAGTAGTTAGGTACGATTTAGAAAGCGTAGCAACTCTATAATAATTACCAAAATGTCCGTACGTCCATTTTAAACATGTTGATTTTTTTACTTTCTTAACAACAAATTTTTATGTGAACTAATCATCTGATTGATCTGATTTTTGGTATATTGATTCCTGGGACAACAAAGTATAATGCAATAAGCGAAGCAACTCTATAATCAAGTCCTAGAAATGAAAGTACGTCCATAAACATTATCCTGCATCAAGCATTTTTTTTCAACAAATTTACTTACAATTTTGCTTTGACCCTTTTACATTTATATTATGATTATTCAGTTCTGACACTATACTAGTGTTAATGTCCGTTTGTCCTACCGTTTCAGTGCTTCGCTTTTATGGATGTTGTCATCCTTGTTATTTTATACGTTTCTAGTTATATTTACATTACCATTTTATATTAACTAAGCTAACAAGTCTGTCTGTCTGTTTTTCCTTCTGTAACGTTTGTTGGTTGCCTAATAGTATTTCTAGAAGACCATAATCACTGATCAGGTTATAAATTTTCTTCACCCCCCCCCCCCTCTGCATTGCTTTATCATCTTCCTTTTTGTTTCCTTCTCTTCCCCTTCTCTTTACCCCCCTTCACTTCCTCCCTCCCCTTCACTAACCCTTTACTGCAAAACATATGAACATGTTGTTTAATCTATAATACAAAGTAGAACGATTTCTGTCTGTTTTTTGTAACGAAGGATCTCGCTAACCGCTGAACCGATCGAGTTCTCCTTTATAGGGTTACTTCTCAAAGGTCCCGGGAAGGTTTATAACTATTTTCTTGGGGGTGGGACACCCCCAACCCCCCAAAAAATAAAAAATACCCCCCCCCCCCCCAAAAAAAAAATGTTTTTTTTTATTTTTCTATTAAATCTAAAATACGAAAAATTGGTTTGACCAAACCTCTTGGGCCGAAGCCCATAGAGGCTAGGGGCGAAGCAGCTAGTAAAGTAGAAAATAATTCCAGTAAAAACAGTGCTGCAACTTTAATATTTCACAACTTTGGAAATGATGCAACTTTTACTGTTTCAGAGTTTATCTTGTTTTTTCTGTTTTCTGTTTTCTGTATTAGAGTAAAACACTGGAGGGAGAAATAACTGTATCTCCCCATCGCATCAACCTTGTGCAACCTTTCTATTGGGTCATATAAAATCAACCAATGCGGTGTCGCTTATATTAACACAGCCAAGTAGCAGAAAATAATTTAGAAGCAGACGAAAAAGGTCACCATTGAGAAAGAAATGGAGGTAGATGTCTGTATCAGTGTATATACATCTATACTATAGATCTGTTATTTGGATGAAGCCCCATATTTTCGCCTACTCTATTTAAATGGTCCTTCTGGCTGGCTAATATAACGATAAACCTGGCCCCTTTTATCCCATCCCCTCCCCTCCTACTGTAGGAAAGTACAAACCAATATCTGAGGACTAAAATAGCAAAATTGACTGCAAAAATTCCCATGTTACAATGTCCCCGTATTCTATTCGAATCTATTAGTAGAAAAATTTGCAAGTTGTACTTTGAGAACATGGAAAGGTTTCGTGATTTTTAATACTAAATTCTACCCAATAATCCCACCCTAATACAAAAGTAATGTAAGTTTGTCTGTGTATCTGACTGTCATGTCTGAGCCGATTAGACAACAATTTTCTGGAAGTGTTTTACAATAAAGTTGTTGAGCTATATATAAGATCTGTAAAACAGTTTTTCATATAACACAAATTTTTTGTAAGTTTATATCTAAGTAATATTATAAATTATAATTCTAGCGCGATGGCTGATAACGCCAACATTAGGTCGTTTTCATTTTAAAACAATATTAATTATCCCAAGTATTGCAGGAAAAGGTCATTTTTCTTTCACTAATTTTGTCTGTAAGTCATAATTGTGCCTGACTAAGGTATTTAAAATAATCTTTTTCTTGTCATGATTTTAACATTGCATTGTAGCAGTTTGGGCCGGGATCCGAACCTAACCCCTTCCTAAGACGCTCGCATGTGCTAGTAGCGAAGCCATTTTTATATGCAAAATCAGCAGAAAATAATGAATGTTGAAAACCTGGTGCAAATCCATTGTGGCATTTTTTAAAATATCTTTTTTTTTTAATTTTGTTGCTAAAATTTTGACAATTATTTTATATTTATAAACAAAAATTACAAATATAAAACGAACGAAGCTTTAATAAGTATTTATAAATATACATTATATTGAAATTAAAACAGAAATTCACAAAAACTTCTTACAGAACGCATAATACTGAAATACTTACAGTTTAAGACTTGATTATAGAGAGTTTTCGCTTTTAAAATTATGCCGAATCATCATAAGAATCAATATCTTAAAAAAACAAGTTAGCAGGATAATTATATCATATAAAAGATGTAGTAAAAAAGTTAAAAAATCGTTTTGTATAAAATGGACATTCTGGTCATGATTTCAGAATTGTTACGATTTCTAAATTGGAATCATTATGCAAAGTTTGAAATTGATAGGACAATTCTAATATGTCTAAATTGACAATCAGAGCAATCCTAAACGGACAGAACTACCCTAAATATAGAAAAATTCGCTCTTAAAAGCTTCAAATACAAATAATGTTATTACTTAATTTAACTAAATTGTGTGGACATATTTATTATGGTTAAAACAATGAATTTTGCACATACACATGATAAATCTTCACTAGGCTACAACTCCCTACAGACAAAGGGACATGGATAATTCATTGAAAATCTTTCATTGAATTATGTGTGTAGTGTACATTAAGATGAACCTTTTAGTTTAAATTCTTAATCTCAAGGCGAGATACACAAAAATCAGTTAGACAAACACACATATATCCTACAACTTTGTTTGGTATATGGACATTTTATCCAGGGAGTAAGGGAAGGGACAATAGATCGAATATTCCATTTTTTTTGGAGTCTCAGACTTTGGGTACTGGCTTAAAGGGAATGTGCAAGAATTTAGCAGTTTCTGACTGAGTTTGGGTACTAGCGCATCAAATGCCGCTAACTCGCTGAGTTAGTTTTGAATATAGCAGACTGAAGAATTTGTTATGATATGGCTGGTTTAAAAAAAAATTCTCCAAAAATATCATTTCATAGATAGAAATTTTATTGTGATATTTGTGTAATAAACAATCTAAGAACCCCAATCTAAAGAACTACCTAAATTTAATTCTTGTGTATAGTGGCATTTAAAATCTAGGAATATGGGTTGAACGAGTTCACGGGAGATTTTTCTAGTAATTAATTACAGAATAATTACTTCAGTCTGATATACTCGTAATCTAATTTTCAAATGAATGCTTTTTTTCTTGGAACTTTTTTCTTATTTTATAGTTTTCTAATTTTTACTAACACACCCTTTAGAATTTCCTTCAAATATTCTGGATAAATCTGGATTCCATGGCCTTTCAGCGAAAACTCTTATATTGAATTAATGATAAAAACGAAAAAGTACAAAAAAACACAAAAAGTATTTTAAAAATTATACAATATCATGGGGAAGGGGCGTCAAACCTAAAAGTTTTGTCACACAAGAAGGCAAAAAAATATTGTTTAGAAACTCTACGTTTACACAGTACACACCTCAGCTCCCCACAGACACGCCAAAACAATAAAGTGCTTTCCCACAAAGTACGTGTTGAGCACTGAAACATACCCCCCCCCCCCCCATCATATTATTAAAATGAATTAAAAATATAGGAGGTGGTACATTTTTAACTATTCCTAACCCCTGTGGGGGACTTTTAATCCTGCGTGGTTCTAACCAATCGGGGCTACCCTTGTACTTAATATAACCTATCCTAACAATAACAAAAAAGTAAAACTACTTCTCTTATTTAAATTTGATTTCAAAATTAGGAGGGTTTAGGGGGTTTCAATGCTCAACAAGGCACTTTGAAGGAAAACGCCAACAATCATTTTCCATGCTTTTCTACCATGCAAGGATTATAAATATTCATGATAAATTAATCTAGATGTTAGCTTTGCCTTTAAAAATTGGTAATATCATAAAAGTCTAGAATTATTAAAAATGTAATAAGTATAAGCCAGATAGATATCTGGCCCCTTTCTTTCTGGGACCTTCATCGTCTGCTAGCAAATTGCTTTCTGCTTTTTTTAGCGACTTGGCTGTGTTGATGTGTACAATACTATTTGCGGATATTTAAAGATCCAATTGAAAGACGGTTCAGGTTTCACAGGGTGGAGGCTTACTGTTATTTAAATCCTTCTACCTCTATTTTTAGTAGCGAAGCTACTCTATCATTCACTTTGTCTGTCCATCAGTCTGTAACGGTATGGGGGAATCGTGATTTTCTCGGCTCCTATTCGGCCCCTATACAGCTGAAATTTTTAGTAAATATTCTTAATACATATGCCCATCTAATCTCTACATTGTTTTGTCCATCTGTCCGTTATTTGGGGTACTAGATCGAATCCTAGATTTTCAAGTGTTCATAAAGTTGCGTGATTTTAAAGGTTTGATTATTTCCCTATTTTACCAAGATTAATGTTCATTGTATGACAATGCATTATAGTATTTTTTTCCCGATATCCATTCATAATTTTGGAGCTTCGCTACTTATGGATGTTGTCATCCTTGTTTTTCTCTAATGAATAATAACTTGAACCATGTAAGATCAGGTACAATACAAAGCTTCCCTAAACTAGGTTTAGAGATTTACTTGAAAAACATGTTTACATCTAGGAGCTCTGTATTTAGAAAGATATACAGTGTGTTCTTTATAAGAACTTTTTAAAAAAGAATTTTACCCTACTTATAGTTATCAGAATTTAATGATTAATGGCTTATTCTCTTCGTTTTTTATAACCATTAATAGAAAAGCAAAAAAATATTTAAATTTTTATTTAAAAAGTACAGTAAATTCAAAAATTCAAAACTTAGGTGTCAACATCTAAATTGGTTTTAGCGCATTTTTCTTATGCTCAAATCTTCTACCCTTTGCAAGAATGGAGGGAGTACTTTGGGCAAAAACTCCCTTCCTGGTTGAGATATGGCCTTCAAACTTAAAAATGTTCTATTACATGTCACCAATAGTATCAGTATCAATATTTAGCACTATATATCAATTTTAAGGCGTTTTGCAGCCATTCTTGCAAAGGGTAGAAGATTTGATCATAAGAAAAATGCGCTAAAACCATTTTTAGATGTTGACACCTAAGTCTTGAATTTTTTAATTTACTGTACTTTGTAAATAAAAGCTGAAATATTTTTTTGCTAATGTATTAATTGTCTTAAAAAAGGAAAAAAAAATAAGCCAATAATCATTAAATTCTGATAACTGTAAGTGGGGTAAAATTCCTTTCAAAAAAGTTCTCATAAAAAAAACTCACTGTATAATTGTAGGGGGTAGAAAAATGGCATTAAACCATTTAAATTTAGAAATAAAATAGCCTAGAATCTACGAATTTAGAGCTTCCCTGAATTTGATATCTCAATGGGTTAAGTAGTTATATCTATAGTAGATATCTATTGACAAACAAAAACTATACAATCGGATTACTAATTTAAATATAATATCGACCAAATGTTAAAATAAATTTTAAATTGTTCAAACTGTTACCGTTAATAAGAATTACGCACCAACAGACAAAAATGACAAGGATCTAAAGGGAAAAGACAGTGGTCGATGATGATTTATGACTCTTTCAGTAAATTATAATTAGTGGTTGAAACGTTTGGACAATCAACTTAATGAACCAAACAATCCAAATTAATTAAGGTCCCCTTAGTTGTTAAGCCAACGAATAAGAAAACGTTATTATAAAACTTTGGGGACTAATTTACTAAACAGGGTAAATGTCCCCTCCCTCACTGTCAAAAAAGAAGAGTTGTAAAGAAGATTTGCTCCCTAATTATGCAATTTTTCCTTTATACAAGAGAATACAGTTACAAAAGGCTTGCAGCAACGCATATAATAAATATTTACCACTTAAAATAAATGTTTTCTTTCTATAACTTACCTTTGCACACATACAGGGTGCTTTAAAAATCTTCCTTTTTAAAAATTTCTTACATAGAGTGAACAACACAGTTTATTATTTGATAAGTCCAATACACGGTGTTTTATTGTTTAATTCAAACAAATCTTCAGTTGGTTAAAAATAAAAAGAGGATAACGCCAAAAAATGCACTTAAAAAAACGCCCATCTCAGAAACACCTATCTCAAAAAACGCCCATCTCAGAGAACGCCAATTTCAAAAAATGCCCACTACACGTTTTCTGAGATGAGGCGTTTTTTTTTAATAAAGCCAAAAAATATTTCTTAGTTTTCTACAAATTATGCATTAAAACCGGTTTTTCCAAATAGCCCTATTTTTTAATATTTATGTTTAAATATGCGTACATTGTTAAAATTCAAATTGATCGGCTTGTGTTAAAAGTAGAAGCTATGTTGAAAAATGTAAAAAAAGGTTGAAAAGTTTTAAGTCAGTTGGAACATTTTGACACCTAGCTTTTTTTCTATATGTATATAGGAATGGTAACTATTTTGTGACACCCTGTATATTTATACTGTATAAACCCATACCTATTACCACTATACCCCGTCTGAAAAAAAACTCTTTTACGCCTTAAAAAGCTGCAAATAGATTGTACGCATTTTCTCTTAGCCTGCCTGGCAAACTATCGAGTTTTTGTTATTCTGCTGCTTTGTAAGACGCGTGGCGAATCATCTAAGCAGCATGTAAAATAGAGTAATGGTATATTGTTGATAAATTATACTTCATACATTCGAGGTTTCTGTGTATGTGTGTGGGTGTGTGCGTTTGTGTGGGTGTGTGCGTTTGTGTGTGTGTGTGTGTGTGTGTGTAAACGTGTGAATGGTTTATTGACGTCACGCCCATTCTTTCCCGTGAGTAATTCAACCTTTCCCGCCCCCTCCCCCTCCACAAAAGGAAGCCCAAAATATAAAATCATTCACATAACCCCATGATTCAGGCACTCCCAAAAGCCCAAAGAATCATTTACAATGCCCCCTTTCAGAGTCTGTTTGCGGTTTACGTAGAAGGCCTGTCTGTGTGTGTGAGTGTGTGTGTGTGTGTGTGTGAGTGTGTGTGTGTGTGTGTGAGTGTGTGTAACCCCTTTTAATCCAATTTATACACTTTAGTATTACTTGAAAATAAATAAAAATAAGCCTTATTTAATAGCAAAAGTCAATATTTTTGGGAAACTAAGGTAATATTTGATTATTGCATGGTATGCCTTTTTATCTGATAGGTATTTAAAATGTATGATTACTAAAATATTTTATAATATCTTCCTTAACTATTGTTGGATTTTAAATTTTAACAACAAAATTTACATATTTTTATTTATCAATTCAAGGATGCTTGCTAGACTTTTAAGTGGGTGGACACCCCGGGGGTGGGGATGTATCCACTCCCCTCACACTGAAAATACAAACCACTTGATTTATGTAATACATAATGTTTAATGGGATGTAAAATTTTGTCCCTAACAATACCCTGTTCATGTCACTGATATAGTATGATGACATATTAACGAAAAAGTTGTTGATCTATATTTTTTGTGTTACTGTGAAAAAACACCGCAGAAAAGGCAATATAGACAAGCAAACCTTATACTCATCCATCTATCCTACGTAAAGCAAACAACACCCAATTTTGCACCATAAAACTGGCACCCACCAACCTCTCCTCCCACACCCGACACCCATTGCATACATACGGTGGGTGTAACTGGAACGTACCCAGCTAGGGTGGGTGAAGGTGCTTCAAAATTGGCCAATTTTTTTTTTCATTTAACATTCCCCCCCCCCCCCCCCACATAAAACTGTTTATTTTATTGCAATGTCCGTGTCAAAAAAAATAAAGTAAACAATTATGACATCATACATAAAAGCGAATCTCTGAAAAGGTAGGACAAACGGACATTAACACTTGTAGAGTGTCAGAACTGAGTATTCACAATATAAATTAATAAAAGTTGAAGATTGTAAATAAGTAGAAGCTTTGTATTTAAGGAAGAGGGGGGGGGTTAAGATGGCAGAAAATTAGCCTAAAAACATTAAGAATAGCCTAAAATAATACTTAACCTGTGCATAGCTTCCCCAAAATGCAGAAATCAATAACTTTTAGCAATTTCACATATTTAAAAAAGCTACATTATATTGGTTTATGAAAGTCTTTGTTTTACTAAAACCATACAAGATGTTTTATCTTTAACATAAATTTTAACATTAAATTTACGTCAACTGCTTTGCTAAATTCAAAACTACACAAATTACAATTTTTGTGAAACCTTATTCGCCATTCATTTATATTGCTTTTCTCAGGAATCTACAGGGATAATACAATATGGCCGATAAATTGATGTACTTCCCCACTGATGATACACAAAATTAACCCATTTCTAGGCTACATATTGTTGTTGGAATGTTTGGACAATCAACTTAATAAACCAACCATTAAAGTCCCCAAAGTTGTTAAGTCAACGCATAAGCAGACGTTATAACAAAACTTTGTAGACTAGTGTAAATAGTAGCCAAATGTCCCCCTCCCTCACTGGTTTTTCTGCTTTACTCTCCCAAATACAACCCCCCCCCACGCCTACATTTTTTTTATGAAAAACATATTATATCAAATTACTTTAGAAGAGCTGATTTATGAATACCATTTGAAAGAAACTTTCATATGATTAATGAAAATGCCACATTTAGATGATAATAAAAATCCACTTCTTTTACAATAAGACAAAGCACATTATTGTAACGCAGCAAAAATTACAATCTTTTAAATCCGCAAGACGAAAACTTACAAAGTATTTCCATTTTCTAACACAGAGTTTAGGTAATTTTAAACCTAAAAATCACGAAATCTTACATTTTTATATATATTCTTATTTCGATCATATCAACCTTAATGTGAAAGGGATAATCGGCGGTTTACCTTTTACCGAATATGGACCACAAACCACGCAGGGATAGCACCCCTCCCCCCCCCCCAATTATTATTCAGTATTTTTGTAGGTAAAATAGATAAATCTACATCTCGTGTATTAATGACCTTAGAATTTCCCTCAAAAATAACAAGGCAATAAATATAGGAAATTTAGATGACCAATACTTTGATTGGGCCAATAGTAACACAGTGTTTTAACAATTATACCACAGTATTGGTTAGCATTTGTACAAATATTAGAGCAAAAAGGCAGTTATTGTTTTATTATCTCCAGATATAAAATACAAGCAATAGATTTTGACCGATTTTTGTGTTTGATTGATCCTCTAGGGTAATAAATCTAATAGCAAGGCATTCAATTATGCTACGCAGAAATTTTGGATCAAGGATACTTATTACCAAAAGAATAAAACACTTTCTTGCATTAGTTGAATTCAAAACGTCGGGGACCTAATTAGTTGGTACAGATTTGGTTCAATTTTTCATTCAATTATTTTTATCTATAGAAGGAATAATTTTGTTTATCATGATTTGTGGTTTATATAAATATATCTTCTATTGTCTGTCACCTTAAAATTCCATTTGAAACCCTTACAGATCGGGGGAGTTTTTTCAAAGACATTTTTTGTAGGTAAGATAGAGATCTGTGACTTCATGACTTTTTTAAGTTTAGCAATTTTACGTCGGCATGAGTTGATTTTATGTCTCTATCTGTAACAGGAGCCGATCTATTAAGTTGCGAATTGGGGCCGATTTGTAAGGGCTAAGTAAAAGTGGTAAGACGGACGGACGGGCATTGCCTATTTATAGAAAACTACACTTCACTCTGCATGAAAGGAAAATATTGGGCGTAGAAAGAGATTGGATATTGAATACATGGATATTGTAACGGAGGAATTTTGTCGTCAATTTAGGTTTCTAATATAGTCCTGACATATTGTTCAATACGTTCCGCAATGGTTAGAGGAGGGGATGGAGTAAAGTCATGAGTTGGAGAGGAGGATGAAAGTATAGTTATATTAGCCAGCTAGAAGAAACAGAGTATGCAAGAATATTTCACAACATCCACGTATTTTATATCCAATAGAAAGAGAGTAATGGTTAAAAAAAGTTGTTTCTGATAATCTGTACAAATTAAAAATTTTCGATATATTCTCTTATTATAGTAATCTTTAAATTTTTCTTGAATGTAGAGTATATTTTTTAAAAAAAACTTTTTTTTGGAGCTTTAACACAAAGAGTCTGGTTGAGCGAGCATTGATTTTTTTTTTATTACTTTAGGTCAGATTAGGTTAGGTTATATTAGATAACTGCTCATGAATAATATTTTCAAAATGTTTCTGTTGTAAAATGCTTGCCTTTTTTTTACTTGTCAAACTTGGCATATGTAATCAGTTTTCTTACCGACTTTCAAATCTGTTTTGGCTGGCTCGCAGGAATAATTTCCAATCGTTCCATGGATTGTCAATACATGAAGAAGCAGGTCGGATATCTGTCTGTCTGTCAAACATTGTAAATTTGGCGTATTTTAGCCGTTAATCATCTAATCTAATATTACAAAGTAGAACGATGTCTGTTTGTTTGTCTGTCTGTTTGTAGCGAAGGGTCTCGCTAACCGCTGAACCGATCGGGTTCTCCTTTACAGGGTAGCAGTTTATAACTATTTTTTTAGGGGTAGGGACACCCCTAACCCCCCAAAAAAATGAAAAATATCCCCCCCATAATTTTTTTTTCTTCTTTTTAAAACTAAAATTAAAATAGTGGAGTCGACTAATCCCCCCCCCCCCAAAAAAAAAATCCCCCCCAAAATTTTTTTTTCTTTCTAATTTTTCTTTTAAATCTAAAATACGAAAAATTGGTTTGATTAAACCTCTTGGGGCAAAGCCCCTAGATGCTAGGTGCGAAGCCACTAGTATGCTATAAAAGTAACAAAATGTCTTAAAGTAACAAAAGTACTTAAAGATATCGCTGATAGTTAGACCTATTTATATATCTTTGTTCTAATATTATAACCCTATTATTACTGCGCTATTTATGGTTATGATAACATATTAGTTTATACGTATGGACACTTCGAATAGGGGGTCAATGAAAGTATTATGTAAGAAAGGGAAGGGTTAATAGTGATGAATGAATGGGGTAACGTGTGGATAATAGAAATAGAAGAGTAGAAGAATATTCTGAACCCTTTTTTCGTCAAATCTAAGAGAGAACATTCCTAGCAGACAAAAGTATTGTTTACTTTCGACTCAAGCTGATGTGGATTCTTAAAAAATTATAGACTCGCTATTCGATAGTGAGGCAAAATTATTTTTGTGAAAAATCATCCAAAAGCACATTAAAAATCTACAAAAATTAAACAAAATCATATGTTAATAACCCTCTTAAGATTTTATTTCATTTTTGTAAATTTTTTTATTCGATTTTGGAGGATTTTTCACAAAAATAATTTTGCCTCACCAGCGAGTTGCCAGCCTAACTTTTTTTTTAAGAATCCAACTTTGTTTCAAGCTTTCAAATGGTAAACGAAATTTTTGGGCAATTAATTCTGATTCCGCAAAGCTTTCTACTAAGAAAATATACTGTTAACACCTGACTTTTATGTATGTATGAAATGAAAAAAAACATGCCTTCGTAGGAAAATGTGTACATAATTTCAACCAATGAGATCCAATGTAAATTCCGATGCGATTCTCCTATTGGCTCAATCAGACATTCCCTCTCTTTCTTAGTACCTTTATTGTGTGGATATTTAGAGGCGTTTCCACAAAATCTTAATATTTCTAAGAGCAAATTTTCAAAATTGAAAAAAATATTTCTAAGAGGATAATACCTAGATTTATTTATTTAAAGTATAAAATATTTGTAAAAAAAAAAAAAAATATAAAGGGGATGGGGGATTTTATCATTTTATGGCGGATTGTGGTGTCCAAGCCCCCAAGCAAATAGCTTAAAACCACCACAGGACCTGTATCTATATTCTCTACAGAGTAGAGTACAATCAGTTTAGTGGTTACCGAAGGGAGAGACGGACAGACAGACGGACGGACGGACGGACATCGTTCTACTTTGTATTATAGATACTATGTTCATTTAAATCTTTATTGTCCTAACTGATTGTCATAATAGCTTTGCCTTTTAAATTTATTCATTCTAGTTAATTAATTTTCCTTTTTTTGCTATTTATTTAAAACATTTTTTGCTGTTTGTGAAAAACCTAAATGTTTTGATAACGGATAAGAAAGATTTTTCATAATATTTCTGTGAAATAAACCTTCTGACCCCCAAAAGTGCTTCATATGCGTCAGACAATGTACATTATTTGGAGGATGTATTATGAGATAGGTTTCTGGAATTTTGAGAAGATTTCCAAATGTTACTTTAAGAGATGATAGTGGATTTGCCCTTAGCATCTAGGGGCTCTGTATAACACGGGGTAAGGAAAAACAGAAAAAAAAACATAAAAAAAATCAAAGGCTCAAGTGTGCAAATTAAATAACCTAAAATCTCACAAGGTCTGTTATTAAGCTTACCAAAAATGCAGAACCCAATCTGTTCAGTTGTTACTAAAATTTTAAAGCTACTGACCTTACCCCACCCAGGGGCGTCCAAGCTTTTTATTTTGGGGGGGGTAAAATTTTTTTAAGGGGGGGGTAATTTGGTTTTGGGGGGGGTAAAATGGCGCGCGAAGCGCGCCGCAATTTTTTTTTACCCCCCCCCAAAATTTTTACCCCGGGGGTAAAATTTGCTTAGGGGGGGTAATTACCCCCCCTGAAATCTGTTGGCAGGGGTAAAATTTGTTTACCCCCCCCAAAATTTACCCCCGGGGTAAAATTTTTGGGGGGGGTAATTTAAATTTTATAAAAAATTTAGTATTAAAAATGCGCGCGAAGCGCGCAAAAATTTTTTTTGTTAGAGATTTTCTATTTTGGGGGGAGTATTTACCCCCCCAAAACGGTTTGGGGGGGGTAAATACCCCCCCCAAAATCGTTGGGGGTGCCTACGGCACCCCCAAGGTAGGGGTAATTTTTTTTTGGGGGGGGTATTGTTCACAAAATTTTGGGGGTGCCAAATGGCCCATTACCCCCCCCCTTGGACGCCTATGACCCCACCCTTCCTTATTATTTTTCAAATAATTTGATAATGAGTTGTAGAAATTTATTTGCTTTAGCTTAGGTTAGGTTAGGTTATAAAGGGTAATCCTCAGTAACTTTAAAGGAAAACACCAAATGATCTAAACACATCCAATTTTTTTTTTTTTTTTTTGGGGGGGGGTGGTTGACTTATTTCCTTTTCCCCGTGTCCCTGACATTTATCGGGGATAATTTATCAAATTGTAAGAAAACTGAAAAAGTTTGGTAAAATCATTTAAACTGGTTCAATCATGTTTATACTCTATATTTATCACAGTACAATCTTTACCTCAATACCATGGAGAGAGAGGACAATGGGCTGTTTATTACACTAGAAAATGGCCAGTATGAACAAAAATAGTAAGATCTTTAATTTGACACCTTACTTTTAAAATTCTGTTAAGTAATTATTGAAGAAATCAATTTTTTTAACCTCGGTTTAATCAAAACTTTGAAGTAAAATATAATCTCCCACAGGCATAAAAAATATGGGTTCATATATACCTTTAGAATCAGAAAAATATTACGAATCCATTGTAAGCAAAATTGAAAAAAGTAAAAAAATAAAAATAATAAAAATGGCCTAACGTATTATTTTTTACAGGTAACACTTAATTGTAACTATTAAACTAGCCAATCACAAGTCTCAAAAATTGACTAATCGGGAAGCTTAACCTCAAAACCTCAACCAATAGAATTGACAAAAAAAAAGGATAATGTTCATAGAATATATTCAATAGATACTTCAATGAAAATAGTGATACTTACATAACATGTAAAGAACAAAAAATTATGAACAAATATGCTTCAATCTGTTTATAAACTTCAAAACAATGCAGTTAAAAATGCTTTATTGTTTCTTGTGTTTAAAAAATATCTGTTACATTGTATGTATATTTATTTAGGTTTATTTCAAGTTTCAAGTTTTCAAGTTGTTCAACCCTTTAAAGCCGAAAATTATGATTCTAAAAATAAACTTATATTTTTTATACTAGTTTTATAAAACTTTTTCAATTTAGCTTACAATGGATTCATAATATTTTTCTGATTCTAAAGTTATATATGAACCCATATTTTTTATGCCTGTGGAAGATTATATTTTACTTTAAAGTTTTGATTAAACCGAGGTTAAAAAAATTGATTTTTTCAATAATTACTCAACATAATTTTAAAAGTAAGGTGTCAAATTAAAGATCTTACTATTTATGTTCATACTGGCCATTTTCTTCTTTTATTTTGTTGCGTTTTAGTAACTTAAAACCGACTTAATTATTTTTTTAAAAAACTTAAATTACTTTAAAAATAAGAGGTCTACAAAAAAAAACGATACCATATCTGAATTCTATGAAAAATTTTACATCTACTACTTACTAAAAGAACCGGCTAGCTATCTTAAATAAAAAGTGAAAAAGTTGATACGCCTTCTTTGCAAATTTATCTCCATTCCTTGCAGTGTTACCTTTTTCTGTTTTCTAGACGTCTAGGGACCATTTTAGCATAATCAGAGAATCAAGAAAACAAGGACATTATTAATAATAATAGCAAAGTATTTTTAGTAGCAAAGCTACAATATAATTTATGATTTATGTCTGTCTGTCCGTCTGTCAGCCAAATTTAGGAGGAGACGTGATTTTCTATGCTGCTATTCAATCAAATGTGTAAAGATTCTTTATAACAGTGTTGAACATCCAGTATGTAATTTATTATTATGGTGTTATTATAGGGGCTTTTTAGGTTTAGGGTTTAGGGGAGAATTTAAAAAATTTTGTTTACATTTTTTTAGATATTTTCTGTATTTTTTAACATTTTATAACTCTTTATATCATTTTATAACTCTTTATAACATTTTATAACTCTTTATAACTTTTTATATTTATTTATATTGATTTATATTATTTAAAACCTTTGAGTTTTTCTTTTTTTTTATTGTTTTTAAAATTTCTTTGCCATAAGCCTTTTTGGGGCTTCGCCCCTACAGGAGAAGGAATTTTTTACAATCTTTTTGAATTTGATAAAACAAAGTTTAAAAGAAGAAAAGAAATTTAAAAAGAAGAAAAATAATTGAAAATATAAAGAAAATATAAAAAAGTATAAAAGATATAAAAAGATATAAAAATATATGTATAAAAACATAAAAACATTTAAATTAGAAAAAAATATGAAAATATTTTTTTTAGGGGGGAAATTTTCATTTTTTGGAGGGTTGGGGGTGTCCCACTCCCCAAGAAAATAGCTTAAAACCACCACAGGACCAATAGGTATATACCCTGAAGAGTAGAATCCAATCGGTGAAGTGGTTACCGAGATCTTAAGCTTCAGACAGACGGACAGACAGACGGACGGACAGACATCATTCTACTTTGTATTATAGATAATAGTACTAAGTTTATATAAAACTATCGGATTTAGCGTAATTGAAAGATCAAAGATTATAACGATTTTAACATACTTAAAAACTCAAGCAATGGTATGGAGTAACGGAATACTAAAAAAAACAATGGCCGATAAATGATGTACATTCCCAATACAAAACTAAAAAAGATAAAAAATATATAGGATATGATCAATACAAAAAAGAGGAAAAAGATAGTAATAAGAGAAAGAGAAGAAAATATAGAAAAAGAAAAAAGAAATGACAGAAAAAGAGAGAAATTAAGTTTTTATGTTTTTATAGTTCACAGGAAAAAACTTTTTTGACAAGTCATAAGCTTATCTGGGAGAGAGGGGACATTGGACTGTTTATTAAACTAGTCTCCAAAGTTTTATAACAGCGTTTTCTTATTCATTGGCCCAAAACTTTGGGGACTTTTAATGATTTGTGATTGGTTGGTTTATTAAGTTGAGTGGCCAAACGTTTCAACCTAAAATTGTAAACTAAAGACGGTGTAATTTTGTGTATCATCAATGGGGATATACACCACTTCATCCGCCATTGTCTTATCCCTTTAGATCCCTGTAACCTTATACTGAAGACTGTCATAACCCTATCTTGGACATTTGTACATTCAATGATTCTATACTTTTTATTTTACCCAGTAGGGTGGAAACATTGGAATGTAAAAGGTAACCAAAGTTAAAATTGATTTAGAAGGCTAAAATTTTTTTCAGAAGATTATACTGATTAATAAGTATCTTCTTTATAACATACATAGTTTGTCAGATTTTATTTGTATGGAAAAAATGTGATTTACTAACCCACCATTATAGAGTCAAACTCTATTAATCAATTTATCCAATAGAATTTCAATAATGTGTTTTTATTTGAGTACATGTTTGTTTCTGTGTTTTTGAATTTATGGACTATATTTTCCTAGTTAAAATATTTTAATCCTATTTTTTTACTGTTTTTTGCGACCTCATGGTTTAAGCACTCCATCGGGAATATGAAGCACAAATATGGTTCCTTAAACCATTTAGACACAGAAAAAAAGGACAAAGTGGAGCAAAATAATTAAAAAATGCCAAACCCCTGCAAGGCACGCCTCAACCCTGTGGATCTACCCAGTACCCAATATGACCTAACCTAACAAGACCTAAAGCCTAAACAAACAAAAGAAAACTTTCCCTCTCATTTATTTTAAATTTTGTTAAAGATTAAAGGGCAGAGGTTATTGCTTAAAAGTCATTTTGAAGGAAAACACCAATAGATTTGATAAGTATTTATTTTAAAGAAATGTATGATTTTTTGTTCTTATTATCGGTCAATAAACATAAAAATGATAAATGAAGTACCCTAATTAACGTCTCTAGTAAAACGTGTTTTTAGTTAGGGTTAAGACAAGAACCCGAAACAATTAGGCATGTAAGGAATAAGACAATGGCAGATAAATTAATGTAATTCCTCAATTACACCTTCTATAGATCACAATTAGTGGTTAAAACGTTTTGACACTCAGCTTAATTAAACAACCAACCAAAATTTAATAAAATGTGCCCAATTTTGTAAAGCCAACGAACATAAAAACGTTATTATAAAACTTTGGGGACTAGTGTAATAAACAGCCCATTGTCCTCTCTCTCCATGGTATTGAGGTAAAGATTGTACTGTGATAAATATAGAGTATAAACATGATTGAACCAGTTTAAATGATTTTACCAAACTTTTTCAGTTTTCTTACAATTTGATAAATTATCCCCGATAAATGTCAGGGACACGGGGAAAAGGAAATAAGTCAACCACCCCCCCCCAAAAAAAAAAAAAAAAAATTGGATGTGTTTAGATCATTTGGTGTTTTCCTTTAAAGTTACTGAGGATTACCCTTTATAACCTAACCTAACCTAAGCTAAAGCAAATAAATTTCTACAACTCATTATCAAATTATTTGAAAAATAATAAGGAAGGGTGGGGTCATAGGCGTCCAAGGGGGGGGGTAATGGGCCATTTGGCACCCCCAAAATTTTGTGAACAATACCCCCCCCAAAAAAAAATTACCCCTACCTTGGGGGTGCCGTAGGCACCCCCAACGATTTTGGGGGGGGTATTTACCCCCCCCAAACCGTTTTGGGGGGGTAAATACTCCCCCCAAAATAGAAAATCTCTAACAAAAAAAATTTTTGCGCGCTTCGCGCGCATTTTTAATACTAAATTTTTTATAAAATTTAAATTACCCCCCCCAAAAATTTTACCCCGGGGGTAAATTTTGGGGGGGGTAAACAAATTTTACCCCTGCCAACAGATTTCAGGGGGGGTAATTACCCCCCCCAAGCAAATTTTACCCCCGGGGTAAAAATTTTGGGGGGGGTAATTTAAATTTTATAAAAAATTTAGTATTAAAAATGCGCGCGAAGCGCGCAAAAATTTTTTTTGTTAGAGATTTTCTATTTTGGGGGGAGTATTTACCCCCCCAAAACGGTTTGGGGGGGGTAAATACCCCCCCCAAAATCGTTGGGGGTGCCTACGGCACCCCCAAGGTAGGGGTAATTTTTTTTTGGGGGGGGTATTGTTCACAAAATTTTGGGGGTGCCAAATGGCCCATTACCCCCCCCCTTGGACGCCTATGACCCCACCCTTCCTTATTATTTTTCAAATAATTTGATAATGAGTTGTAGAAATTTATTTGCTTTAGCTTAGGTTAGGTTAGGTTATAAAGGGTAATCCTCAGTAACTTTAAAGGAAAACACCAAATGATCTAAACACATCCAATTTTTTTTTTTTTTTTTTGGGGGGGGGTGGTTGACTTATTTCCTTTTCCCCGTGTCCCTGACATTTATCGGGGATAATTTATCAAATTGTAAGAAAACTGAAAAAGTTTGGTAAAATCATTTAAACTGGTTCAATCATGTTTATACTCTATATTTATCACAGTACAATCTTTACCTCAATACCATGGAGAGAGAGGACAATGGGCTGTTTATTACACTAGTCCCCAAAGTTTTATAATAACGTTTTTATGTTCGTTGGCTTTACAAAATTGGGCACATTTTATTAAATTTTGGTTGGTTGTTTAATTAAGCTGAGTGTCAAAACGTTTTAACCACTAATTGTGATCTATAGAAGGTGTAATTGAGGAATTACATTAATTTATCTGCCATTGTCTTATTCCTTACATGCCTAATTGTTTCGGGTTCTTGTCTTAACCCTAACTAAAAACACGTTTTACTAGAGACGTTAATTAGGGTACTTCATTTATCATTTTTATGTTTATTGACCGATAATAAGAACAAAAAATCATACATTTCTTTAAAATAAATACTTATCAAATCTATTGGTGTTTTCCTTCAAAATGACTTTTAAGCAATAACCTCTGCCCTTTAATCTTTAACAAAATTTAAAATAAATGAGAGGGAAAGTTTTCTTTTGTTTGTTTAGGCTTTAGGTCTTGTTAGGTTAGGTCATATTGGGTACTGGGTAGATCCACAGGGTTGAGGCGTGCCTTGCAGGGGTTAGGCATTTTTTAATTATTTTGCTCCACTTTGTCCTTTTTTTCTGTGTCTAAATGGTTTAAGGAACCATATTTGTGCTTCATATTCCCGATGGAGTGCTTAAACCATGAGGTCGCAAAAAACAGTAAAAAAATAGGATTAAAATATTTTAACTAGGAAAATATAGTCCATAAATTCAAAAACACAGAAACAAACATGTACTCAAATAAAAACACATTATTGAAATTCTATTGGATAAATTGATTAATAGAGTTTGACTCTATAATGGTGGGTTAGTAAATCACATTTTTTCCATACAAATAAAATCTGACAAACTATGTATGTTATAAAGAAGATACTTATTAATCAGTATAATCTTCTGAAAAAAATTTTAGCCTTCTAAATCAATTTTAACTTTGGTTACCTTTTACATTCCAATGTTTCCACCCTACTGGGTAAAATAAAAAGTATAGAATCATTGAATGTACAAATGTCCAAGATAGGGTTATGACAGTCTTCAGTATAAGGTTACAGGGATCTAAAGGGATAAGACAATGGCGGATGAAGTGGTGTATATCCCCATTGATGATACACAAAATTACACCGTCTTTAGTTTACAATTTTAGGTTGAAACGTTTGGCCACTCAACTTAATAAACCAACCAATCACAAATCATTAAAAGTCCCCAAAGTTTTGGGCCAATGAATAAGAAAACGCTGTTATAAAACTTTGGAGACTAGTTTAATAAACAGTCCAATGTCCCCTCTCTCCCAGATAAGCTTATGACTTGTCAAAAAAGTTTTTTCCTGTGAACTATAAAAACATAAAAACTTAATTTCTCTCTTTTTCTGTCATTTCTTTTTTCTTTTTCTATATTTTCTTCTCTTTCTCTTATTACTATCTTTTTCCTCTTTTTTGTATTGATCATATCCTATATATTTTTTATCTTTTTTAGTTTTGTATTGGGAATGTACATCATTTATCGGCCATTGTTTTTTTTAGTATTCCGTTACTCCATACCATTGCTTGAGTTTTTAAGTATGTTAAAATCGTTATAATCTTTGATCTTTCAATTACGCTAAATCCGATAGTTTTATATAAACTTAGTACTATTATCTATAATACAAAGTAGAATGATGTCTGTCCGTCCGTCTGTCTGTCCGTCTGTCTGAAGCTTAAGATCTCGGTAACCACTTCACCGATTGGATTCTACTCTTCAGGGTATATACCTATTGGTCCTGTGGTGGTTTTAAGCTATTTTCTTGGGGAGTGGGACACCCCCAACCCTCCAAAAAATGAAAATTTCCCCCCTAAAAAAAATATTTTCATATTTTTTTCTAATTTAAATGTTTTTATGTTTTTATACATATATTTTTATATCTTTTTATATCTTTTATACTTTTTTATATTTTCTTTATATTTTCAATTATTTTTCTTCTTTTTAAATTTCTTTTCTTCTTTTAAACTTTGTTTTATCAAATTCAAAAAGATTGTAAAAAATTCCTTCTCCTGTAGGGGCGAAGCCCCAAAAAGGCTTATGGCAAAGAAATTTTAAAAACAATAAAAAAAAAGAAAAACTCAAAGGTTTTAAATAATATAAATCAATATAAATAAATATAAAAAGTTATAAAGAGTTATAAAATGTTATAAAGAGTTATAAAATGATATAAAGAGTTATAAAATGTTAAAAAATACAGAAAATATCTAAAAAAATGTAAACAAAATTTTTTAAATTCTCCCCTAAACCCTAAACCTAAAAAGCCCCTATAATAACACCATAATAATAAATTACATACTGGATGTTCAACACTGTTATAAAGAATCTTTACACATTTGATTGAATAGCAGCATAGAAAATCACGTCTCCTCCTAAATTTGGCTGACAGACGGACAGACAGACATAAATCATAAATTATATTGTAGCTTTGCTACTAAAAATACTTTGCTATTATTATTAATAATGTCCTTGTTTTCTTGATTCTCTGATTATGCTAAAATGGTCCCTAGACGTCTAGAAAACAGAAAAAGGTAACACTGCAAGGAATGGAGATAAATTTGCAAAGAAGGCGTATCAACTTTTTCACTTTTTATTTAAGATAGCTAGCCGGTTCTTTTAGTAAGTAGTAGATGTAAAATTTTTCATAGAATTCAGATATGGTATCGTTTTTTTTTGTAGACCTCTTATTTTTAAAGTAATTTAAGTTTTTTAAAAAAATAATTAAGTCGGTTTTAAGTTACTAAAACGCAACAAAATAAAAGAAGAAAATGGCCAGTATGAACATAAATAGTAAGATCTTTAATTTGACACCTTACTTTTAAAATTATGTTGAGTAATTATTGAAAAAATCAATTTTTTTAACCTCGGTTTAATCAAAACTTTAAAGTAAAATATAATCTTCCACAGGCATAAAAAATATGGGTTCATATATAACTTTAGAATCAGAAAAATATTATGAATCCATTGTAAGCTAAATTGAAAAAGTTTTATAAAACTAGTATAAAAAATATAAGTTTATTTTTAGAATCATAATTTTCGGCTTTAAAGGGTTGAACAACTTGAAAACTTGAAACTTGAAATAAACCTAAATAAATATACATACAATGTAACAGATATTTTTTAAACACAAGAAACAATAAAGCATTTTTAACTGCATTGTTTTGAAGTTTATAAACAGATTGAAGCATATTTGTTCATAATTTTTTGTTCTTTACATGTTATGTAAGTATCACTATTTTCATTGAAGTATCTATTGAATATATTCTATGAACATTATCCTTTTTTTTTGTCAATTCTATTGGTTGAGGTTTTGAGGTTAAGCTTCCCGATTAGTCAATTTTTGAGACTTGTGATTGGCTAGTTTAATAGTTACAATTAAGTGTTACCTGTAAAAAATAATACGTTAGGCCATTTTTATTATTTTTATTTTTTTACTTTTTTCAATTTTGCTTACAATGGATTCGTAATATTTTTCTGATTCTAAAGGTATATATGAACCCATATTTTTTATGCCTGTGGGAGATTATATTTTACTTCAAAGTTTTGATTAAACCGAGGTTAAAAAAATTGATTTCTTCAATAATTACTTAACAGAATTTTAAAAGTAAGGTGTCAAATTAAAGATCTTACTATTTTTGTTCATACTGGCCATTTTCTTCTTTTATTTTGTTGCGTTTTAGTACCTTAAAACCGACTTAATTATTTTTTTAAAAAACTTAAATTACTTTAAAAATAAGAGGTCTACAAAAAAAAAACGATAGCATATCTGAATTCTATCAAAAATTTTACATCTACTACTTACTAAAAGAACCGGCTAGCTATCTTAAAAAAAAGTGAAAAAGTTGATACGCCTTCTTTTGGAAAGAGAGAGAGAGAGAGAGAGAGAAAGAGAATGAAAAAATATACATTATATATATATATATATATATATAGAGAGAGAGAGAGGGGGAGAAAGAGAGAGAGAGGGGAAGAGAGAGAATGAGAAAAATATATATAGAGAGAGATAGGGGAGAGAGATAGAAAGAAAGAAAGAGAGAGAGAGAGAAATACAGAAAGAATAACTAAATTCTCTTTTCATCTCTTTCTATATTCTGCTCAATATAAGCACCAAAAACCAGTATGAAGAATTTTACTTTTGGACCTATAAAGTTTCACTATTAAGGAGAACTGCATCGTTACAGAGGTAAGAGTGAACCTTTGGTACAAACACACAGACAGACAGATATCCTGTTACTTGTACATAAAGATATTGTAATATTATAAAAGCAATGACTCTGTAGTTTTGCAAAAATATTTTTCAATTCACTGTATTTTTTAACCTATTCATTTCATGAATAAGGAAAATAATTTTATTAAATTTTCACCAAAATGTAGTGTATGTAAACTTATACCTTACACACCATTATTTTGGTTCTTTAGTCAATCTTGACTTATTTATACAGCGGTTGCACACAGGACTATAATCCTAAATGGACAGCCATTTTTTGTACCGCCCCCTCCCCTTGATATTTAAGCTTCTTTAAGAGCTAGAGGTTTGAATGAACCAAGTAATAGTGTCTAACTTTTATCTTTGTGACGTAACAAAAATCCATCTCTTTTTTAGGGGTTTCCTTTCCCACCTCCCCTCTCATCCTTCGATTTTTGTTACATCACAAAGATAAAAAGTTAGACACTATTACTAGGTTTGGTTTGAATATTTTGGTATGGAATCCTTATTTGAAGAAATTATTGCACTTAATCTTTATTTTGCCTTGCTCTTTTTTTATGGTGATCTTAAAAGAGTTAGAATTTGTTGTAATACAATGGATTTTAAGGGATACTACTTTCCTACCCATAATTTTAATCTTTTGTTTTCATAATTCAGGGTGTACTTCATTTTGTCTCAATTGTCTTATCCTTAAGATCCCTGTATAAATTACAGAAATGCTCCAAAGAGAGTGGGGACATAACCAAGTTATTTTATTTGTTGGCTTAAAAAATTTGGATACTTTTATTAAATTTGGCTGGTCGGTTCCAATCTAGTAGATTTTAAACTTTCCAACCAATACTTTTATTTGACTGAAGGGGCAATTTTGATTATTATCATTGGGGATTAATATGAATCTATCGTCCATATTCTTATCCCTTGATCCCTGTATGTCGAGTGAGGGAAAATATTGTCTTTAGAACAAGTTTTGCATGGAATGAAAATATCTGCCAACATGTTGACAGAGCTTAATTAGAATTGGGATTATATTTACAAAAGAAAACAAATATATTTAACAATACGTCATACATAGACATCCGAGGGGGGAGATGAATAGATGTTTACCCCACCTCAAACTTTAAACCCCTCATTTTAACCCCCTCAAAATTTTAAAAATACATTATATTACCCTCCTCAAACCTCTAGGGATTCGATCTTTTCTAAATATAAGTTTACAAGATGAGTCCTGTAACATTTAGGTACAATTTAGAATTAGCAAGGCAATGACCTAAGGCAAAAAGTAAGAATGTCGATTTCATTTTTTTTTATGGGCTTGTCCTATTGCCATCAATTTTTTAAATGGTGATTCCAAGGATTTTTTTCTGTTCTTTTAAATACTTATTTTTCTAGTTTTTTTGTCTTCTACATTTTTATAAATGTTGTCATCCTTGTTATAGTATTTTTAATTGGTCAAAAACCTAAACTTTAATGATAAAAAAATACCCAAGCAAAAATGTTTGATTTTTTACTGATTTTTTTTACATATGTATAGTGATTATTGCTTTATACCTATTTCAAAAGAAATTATTCTGAATTGTTTAACAACTAGGTTTATCAATATTAAAAGGTGATAATGTTATGTTATTATTAGATATTATTTAGTTAAAGTGTTAAGTGTTTTAATTTTTAAATGATTTATTCTTCTTATTAGAAAAATCATAAATAAATTAAACATGATAATATTACATAATACACATATTTATATATACATGTTAAAACATAATCTTATATTTTTATTTATATTGATATCATATTACTTTTTTATAAGAATGGAGATCGGACGTTATCTAACAACTAAAACATTTTGTATTGTCCTTATAATAGTGTAAAATGCAAGAATTAATATATTTTTCTTGGTTTTACGTCATTTACAATGTTGAGTATTTATATGTATAGTTGGGAACATCACAGCAAAATGAATAACAGAAAATAAGGATATTAGTTAATAGCGTCTGCGCCACAAGGTGCCTCTAGGAGCACTTAAGGTGTGGGAGGGGAAGAGAGAAGTCAACACCTGTGCATTTTCAGTTTTAGTTTTAGGTAAAAGAAAATTTTTGGGGGGCTATACATAGCGAAAAAATTAAGAGCAAACTTTAGTTTATTAGCCATTAGAAGATTTTAAGTAAAACAAGATTCAGAAAAAAATGCTGCTAGTTAAAGAAGTTAATGAAGTAGAAAACAATACTGACTGTTATATAGTTGAAAAAAAACTATGAATAAAAAAAAGACACAGCGACTTTTAGCAAAATATGATAAAATGTTTCTCCCAGCTGGCCTATATAAAGATTCCTCCCCTAGCCCCTTATGTTGTTACCTTATCCCTTGACCTAGGAGAATTGTATTAACCAATATTAACCAATGTGTGGACTATACTAGCAACCTAATTTGCCGAAAAAAATTCCCCTGTAACAATATCCAAGTATAATTTACATCATGAAGGAACGTATTGACCAATATCTGAAGACCAAAACTCCCTTGCCACAATATCCTGAGCTGGATCTTTTTATCATTTCAATGGTGCGCCAAATCGGGGTGAGCCAACTTTCCACCAATGAGAGCACAGCATTTTTTACGAAATGCCGATGTGATTGGCTGAAATTCGGCGCACTCTGATTTGGCGCACCATTGAAATGATTTAAAGATCCATCTGTGGTATTTTATATCCATCTCTTATATTAAAATTTGTATTGACTTTCTTACATAATTCCACACCACTGTAGACATTTCTTCACATCTATAAATTTAAAATAAAGGTAGAAAGACAAGAGAGTTAATGTCTGATTGAACCAATAGGAGAATCCCATCGGAACCTACATTAAATCTCATTGGTTGAAATTGTGTACACATTTCATTACGAACGCATGTTTTTTTTCATTTCATACATAGATAAAAGTCAGCTGTAAACAATATCATTTCTTATAGTACAAAGCTTTACTGAATCAAACTTACTTGCTCAAAAATTTCGTCATAAATGAGAAAGCTTCAAACAGAGGTGGATTCTTGAAAAAAAAATTGGGCTCGCTACTGGCTGGTGAGGCAAAATTATTTTTGTAAAAAATCCTCAAAAATAGCATAAAAAATCTACAAAAAAAAATAAATAAAATCATAAAAGGGTTATTAACATATGATTTTGTTTAATTCTTGTAGATTTTTAATAAGCTTTTGGATGATTTTTCACAAAAATAATTTTGCCTCACCATCGAGTAGCGAGTCTATTTTTAAAAAAGAATCTACCTTAGCTTGAGTCGAAAGTAAACAATACTATCGTCTGCTATTAATGTTCCTTTTAAGATTTTACGAAAAATCGGGTTAGAAGCGTAATCTAGATATAGTATGTCTATTAAATTTACGTATTCTATATCCATTGCACTTTCTTTATATTGACTAGCTCTGATAAACCCACACCTCTGTGGATATTTCTTCACATTTATAAATTTACGTCAGCACACACTTTGCAATTTACCAAATTGATTTCAGGGGTTACTGACATTTTGTAGATCGAAAATGTACTAAAGTTTTTTTAAGTACAAGAGCCTATATTCACAGAATAAGAGTAGAATTATGTTTGGTTTGTATTATTTTCTTAGTAAATTTTAGTCAACTAGCGGATGCGCCCCTAGCCTCTAGGGGCTCTGTATTTAAAGGGCAAGATGAAAGCTAGAAAAATAGCTTAAATCCATCCATATTAAATTTCAGACAAAAAATCCTAACTACTTTATATAATAGGCTAAATCTTTTTGCATATATCTTAAATTTCAAAAATCCAATGTGTGCAAATATTGTACCTTAAATTCACCATCATAATTCATAGCAGGTTATACAACAATAAAATATTATTTATTTATCAAACAGTATAGGTTTTTTACGACTAATTTTACAACATATTTAATTGAATTTTTAAAAACTTAGTTTTTTCTGAAATTAGGGAAGCTCCCTCCGTAACTGATTGCTCAAATAATTAATTTAGGCTTGTTATAATTGTCCTATCGATTCCAAACCCTTGCATGAGGATTCCTGAAGTAGTTAGGTACGATTTAGAATGCATAGCAACTCTATAATCATTATCAGAAAGTCCATACGTCCATTTAAACATGCTGATTTTAAAACTTTTTTTATGTCCTAATGATCTAATCCTTATACTAAAGTAACAGGATGTCTGTGTGTTTGTGTGTCTGTGTGTCTGAACCGAAGGATCTCGCTAACCGCTGAACCGATCGAGTTTTCCTTAACAGGGTAGCTTCTCATAGGTCCCGGGAAGGTTTATAACTATTTTCTTGGGGGGTGGGACACCCCTAACCCCCCCAAAAATAAAAAAAAATACACCCCGCCAAAAAATAAAAATTTCGCCCCCCCTCCCCAATTTTTTTTACTTTTTCTTTTAAAATCTAAAATAACAAATTGGGTTAATAAATTCGGCTCTATCCTCCTCAAGTGCCCCTAGAGGCCTCTAGGGGGCGTAGCTGCTAGTATTTGAATAAACTAATGATTCAACAAACATTTCCTATTGAAAGAAAAATAATTTAACTCGCATTGTTATATCCCTCATAATCCATATGACATTGTGTCTTTTGTCTTACAAGTATGCATATTTCACATAAGATTAATGTAAAGAAATATGTACATCTGTATATTATGTTTAGTAGCGAGACTACTCTATAATTAGAGAATTTCTGTATGACCTTATATAAAAATAACAAGATGTCTATGTGTGTAAGGCAGTAGCTAAAGATATCTCTATCTAGAAAAAGTAAAGCTTCTTAAAAGGCCATTAAAAGACTATAGTTGTTTTTGGGGGGCAGGGACGTCCTAGGGGGGGGGGAATGGGGTGATTACCCCTCCCCCCCCCCAAATAAAAAAAGCTTGGACGCCCCTGTTGGGGAGGGTACCGCTTACCCTCCCAATATAAGGTCCAAGGGGGGGGGAATGGGGTGATTACCCCCCCCCCCTCCCAAATAAAAAAGCTTGGACGCCCCTGTTGGGGAGGGTACCGCTTACCCTCCCAATATAAGGTCTAAGAAAAAATAACCTGACCTCACCAAATATAATTTCCAATTTTGTTCTTAATTTAAAACGTCGACTTTCTTGACTGTTACTTAATTCAGTTAATTAGGTTGTGGACTTTTAAATTACTGCTGCTCTACCTACGGACATGTATGATTCTGTTTTAGAATAGAATACATGTTCAGTTCGCACTATAAATTATCATATATTTTACAACGTAAATATAAATTCACACAAACTCATACATGTTCCAAATAGATGCTATATAAGGGCCTAACCCGCGACCGTAGCTCTACACGTAGCGCATTCGCTCGTCATCGGGGAGATGATAGGTTCGAATCTAGGTCCAACACTAATGATAAAAGTAATAACTAAACCATGCCCCCTGTTATCATTATCACAAAAGGGCCTAATCAATGACAAGCGACTGCACCCCTAGCTTCTACAGGCTCTGCAATCGAAGAAAGAGAATGGTGGTGGAAAATAGAAATACAACCTTAAACCATCCCAAGACTTAAAGAGAAATTAAATAGCCTAAAACCATCTTGTATCCTAAGTGTAGCTTCCCTAAATAATGGAACTCAATCAGTTTGGTGGTAGCGAGATCTTTACGAGCAAAAAATTTTACTACTTCTTTAAAATAGGATGAACTATTGTCTAGCTGTTATAGATTATTATTGTGTAATATTAAGATTTTTGTTAAAAATTTAAATGTGATAATGTAAAAAAGTACTCTAGTTTATAAATGAATATTAATATGTTTAGTACTCATAGAGAAAAAAATAAAAGAGAGGAATCGAAGCAACTAGAAGACGAAAATAGGCAGTGGGCCTAGGGGCCTAATTAGCGCTGTTGTCGCGCTAAATTTTATTGCTATTCCACCACTTTTCAAATGGGAGGATTACAAAATTAATATGTAAAGTTTTAATAATAAGAATATAATATTTAAGTTAAAAATAAAAAGAAAATTTTGTTATTAAATATAAAAAATACTAAAATAACAACATCTAAAAAAATATTTTTTTTTACTTTTTACTTTTAGATATTGTGGTTTTAATGTTTTAATTAATAATTACAAAGAATTTTTTTTCTAGATTTGTGCATGAAAGATAAATCCTTTCATTTCTAAAAAGGGGGAAATTTTTTTCATAATAAACATTCAGCTGATTCTGACCGCCCACGGCTGTTTGCTAAATATCACTTTTCTTTTTATTCACATTATTATTTATGATTGACATACAAAAAGCCCTGGACGGCTTTTGATTTTCGTCTGCTAAATTTTCTTTAAAAATTTAGGGATGGGGAAGTAGTATTTTACCATGAAAAGCGGGTGAGTATTCATCCTTATCCTTTTTCCTTATGTTAGTACTATACATGAAATTTCCTGAAACAATTCTTACATAAGTTTTTATTCCTTATTTGAGAAGATTAATTATTAATAAGCGGAAAACCCAATATATGTATTTCTTTTTCTTAGAACAATTTTAAAGGCGACGCTTTTGTCCATCCATTTTTCCGCCATGGAAAAATTTTGATTAATTGTTTGCCCTCAGCCAAAATGTGGTTGATTTGTGCAAAAAATGACCCATGAAAAATATTTTTTTCTGTAAGGCAAAAATTGCGACCACACAAGCAAATTGAAATTTTGAGGCCCCCCTTATGAAGTTCAAAAATTCATTATCAAAATTTTTCCAGGACGGGATACTTTAATGTTCATAGTATTAAAGTAATTCTAAAATTGATATTATAACCCTAAATAAGATTTAGACTGACAGACATAATACAAACAAACAGAGTGGTTACGCTTCTCAAATTAATTGTTCGCAGCTTATTGTGCAAAAACTAAAGGAGATATTTTAAGCTGGATTTTTTGTCGTCGACTGACATACTTAAAAGTGCAATTTTGCACCCCCATTTGTTTTCAGGGATAGGGAAATTGATTCCTTAACAAAAACATTAAACTATAATACAGAAAAACTTAGATGTTTTTAGCAAATGTACCTAACTTTCCTTAAATTTTGAACATTATAGTCACTCTTAATTTTGACTAATGAAGGGATCTTACTGGTTAAGACAATGAACAATAAATTGGGTTTAAAATTATCGACACTGTAAGTTTTAGAAACTAATTAAGATTTGATAAAAGTACCAAAAGTTTTTTGACAACTAATGCTAGAACAAGGGTTTAACATGTTGAGTTCCAGTATAATATACAGCCAAATGTCCCCTCCCTTCCTGATTTCCACCGGGTTTTCATATTGGCTGGCTTAACAACCTTAAGGACTTTTATTCAATTTTCATTGGTTGGTCCATTAAGTTGAGATTCCATACGTTTCAACCACTATTTGTAATCTACAGAAGGGGTAATTTATGTGTATTGTCAAAATCAAATTATCGGCCATTGTCTCATCCCTTTAGTTTTGCTTCGCTACGTTCATGAACAAAGTTGTCCTTGTTCTACAAGATTTTGTTCTCTGTGCTTCTGTTGTCAAGCAATATCCTCAGGGAATCATGGATACGACAATCAACAAAAAATATCCCCCGCTTATTAATATGTGCTCAATTTTGTCCTTAAAGTTTATACCTAAAAACGGTGTACAGTAAAAATTAATTCCCAATGTCCTCTTCCTCCCTGGCCGTCTTAAAAGTGACAAAATAAATAACCTAACTATTATTTGGAGGAAAATTAGACGATAAATACAAATAAGATGTAAAACAAGGATGACAACAAGTACAATACTTTTTTGACAATGCACGAAGACTGCTAATTTTTGTAAAAAAAATTTATAAATAACCATAACCTGATAAAGTTTATGCTAATAAACGAAAATATTTGGTGTCTCATGTGTTGATCTTTCGTCAGAAGAATCATTTTTCCTTGGAATAATGAATACTACGATTAGTCACAATATTATAGTTAAAGCATCTTTATAAGCAAGTATGTCCATCAATTCTTTATTGATTTTTAATAATGTTATAATTAATGTTTAACATTAAAGGCATTATTTCGGATCTTGGACAAAGTAGCTTGAGACAATGTAGCTTCGGACAAAGTAGCTTCGGACAAAGTAACTTCAGGACAAAGTAGCTTCAGGACATTTACTTAAGAAAAGTAGCTTCCTAAGAAAAATAGTCTCCAATATAGCAGCAGCGCTCGGCCCCCTGGCCTGCCTAGCTGCGGGCGCTCGGCCCACTAGCCTATAACCTAACCTAACCTAACCTATGTTAGCCTCAGAACATTTATTTAAGAAAAAGCGCCCATGACCGTTATTAACAATGGAGGCTACTTTCCTTAGGAGGCTACTTTGTCCTGAAGCTACTTTGTCCTGAAGCTACTTTGTCCTGAAGCTACTTTGTCCGAAGCTACTTTGTTTAAAGCTACTTTGTCCGAAGCTACTTTGTCCAAGATCCATTATTTCTCTATATTTGTTAATGTTTGTTTGTCTGTAAGTCTAATTTGAACTTCGCTGTTATCTATAATACAAAGTAGAACGATGTATGTCTGTCAGTCTGTCTGTCTGTCCGTTTGTCTGTCTGTCTGTCCGTCCCTTAAGATCTCGGTAACCACTGAACCGATCGGATTCTACTCTTCAGGGAATGTACCTACTGGTCCTGTGGTGGTTTTAGGCTATTTTCTTGGGGGGTGGGACACCCCCAACCCCCCAAAAAACAAAAAATTCCCCCCCCCATTTTTTTTAGAAAGCCCCTAGAGGCTAGGGGCGAAGCCTCTAGTGGTGTTATATAAAGATATTATATTCTTACTGAAATTTAACTAAACTCCATAAGCTGACCTAAATTTTTAATGTAACTTTTTTTTCTTTCATCAAAAATAACTATTTGTTCTGTCTTAAAATCTCCAAAAATGAACTGATCTATCAGTACAGGTTTTAGTCTATATTTCTTTTATCAAACGATAATAGTAAAAAAATTACTTCAAAGAAGATGTATCAACTTTTTTGCTTTTTATTTAAGATAGCTAGCCGGTTCTTTCAGTAAGTAGTAGATGTAAAATTTTTCATAGAATTCAGATATGCAATCGTTTTTTTGTAGACCTCTTATTTTTAAAGTAATTTAAGTTTTTTTAAAAAATAATTAAGTCGGTTTTAAGGTACTAAAACGCAACAAAATAAAAGAAGAAAATGGCCAGTATGAACAAAAATAGTAAGATCTTTAATTTGACACCTTACTTTTAAAATTATGTTGAGTAATTATTGAAAAAATCAATTTTTTTAACCTCGGTTTAATCAAAACTTTGAAGTAAAATATAATCTTCCACAGGCATAAAAAATATGGGTTCATATATAACTTTAGAATCAGAAAAATATTATGAATCCATTGTAAGCTAAATTGAAAAAGTTTTATAAAACTATAATAAAAAATATAAGTTTATTTTAAGAATCATAATTTTCGGCTTTAATGGGTTGAACAACTTGAAAACTTGAAACTTGAAATAAACCTAAATAAATATACATACAATGCAATGTAACAGATATTTTTTAAACACAAGAAACAATAAAGCATTTTTAACTGCATTGTTTTGAAGTTTATAAACAGATTGAAGCATATTTGTTCATAATTTTTCGTTCTTTACATGTTATGTAAGTATCACTATTTTCATTGTAGTATCTATTGTATAAATTCTATGAACATTATCCTTTTTTTTTTGTCAATTCTATTGGTTGAGGTTTTGAGGTTAAGCTTCCCGATTAGTCAATTTTTGAGAATTGTGATTGGCTAGTTTAATAGTTACAATTAAGTGTTACCTGTAAAAAATAATACGTTAGGCCATTTTTATTATTTTTATTTTTTTACTTTTTTCAATTTTGCTTACAATGGATTCGTAATATTTTTCTGATTCTAAAGGTATATATGAACCCATACTTTTTATGCCTGTGGGAGATTATATTTTACTTTAACGTTTTGATTAAACCGAGGTTAAAAAAATTGATTTCTTCAATAATTACTCAACAGAATTTTAAAAGTAAGGTGTCAAATTAAAGATCTTACTATTTTTGTTCTTACTGGCCATTTTCTTCTTTTATATTGTTGCGTTTTAGTCACGGCGCGTTAAATCAAAAATAATTGGATTTCTGGTGTGTCACAAATATTACCATTAAATTTCAGGGTCTCCACATTTTGTCGATATATTTCCCCAAAGTTTAGAGTGATTTTTTACATGTAATAAAACGATTGTTGAAATTAAATTATAGCTAAAGATAGAGAAAACTAGTTTATTTAATTATATTAATTCTTAAATTAACTGCTTTATAAATAAAATTTCTCAAAATTGACGACTAAAGTTAATAAATTCTAAAGTCTGATAATTTTTAAAATTGAGCTTTTATACTCATTTTTTAGAAAGTATTTAAAAGAAAATACATTTTTAAACATACCCTAGCAATTTCTTTTCATTCTGATCACTAGAACCAACTGTCTGTTACTTTTTATAAAAATGGGGTCATTCTTATCTTCGTTAAGGTATGTGTTTTAAGACTGTAATACAGGAGTAGAATGCTAAAATTTGAAATGGCAGTTGCTCTAATATGAAATTGTTAAGAAATGGCTGCAAAACTGCTGTTGCTGCCGAAAACTGGTAATCCCCTGAAAAAATTTAGCTTGTTCTTAATTAATTAGACAATTTTGAAAAACTTTAAGGCTGAATGAGTAAAAACATTGTCCTAGTTGGACCCAAGCATAACTGAGATAAGCAAGCCTATAGTAGAAACCAATCCATTGCTTTGAGCTAAGAAGGAAGGCACAAATTACGGGTAAGATGGTACTAACCACTACCGCACGTAGTATAGCTAGATATCTTATGCTCAAATGCAGAATTTCACAACCATATTTAAAGTTTTAATTTGTTCTTTAGAAGCTACCAATACAAAAAAATGTATTTCCAAAATTTTAATGAATATTATTTTTCAAGGGGAAAAAGTTTCCAAATTGCATGGCAACCATGTTATATACTATTACCGGCTGTACTCTGTGTACAGCTGATATAACAGCTGATCCTAAACATTTCAAATGTTCAGAAGTTACATTAGGATTAGGAAAAATACGTTCTTTAACATACTGTGATTATTTGATTTAAAGTGACTCTAGAGATGCAAAATGATTTGTATTGACTCAAATTTTATAGTACAGTAGAAGTGCTTGCTTAACGCGCGGTGTAGTACCTTAAAACCGACTTAATTATTTTTTTTAAAAACTTAAATTACTTAAAAGATAAGAGGTCTACAAAACAAACGATTGCATATCTGAATTCTATGAAAAATTTTACATCTACTACTTACTAAAAGAACTGGCTAGCTATCTTAAATAAAAAGCAAAAAAGTTGATACACCTTCTTTTAAGAAAAAAATTGGTTAAAATTTTACAAGCTAATAGGCCTGAGTTTGTGAAAAATCTACAAAACATTCAATCAAAATATTTTACATTTAAAATAAGTTTATTTTTGTAAAAGCAACTAAATTTGAGACTTCAGTTTTTCCAGAAATTTTAATTGTAATAAAATAATAATATTAGTAAAATAATCCTAAAATTATTCTGGTAAAATAAAGTACAAATCTAAAATATTGAACACTCAAGGATGACAACATCCACAAAAAAACTACCTACACTTTTTGATCGTTGCTATTTTGATAAAATTGTATAAGGAATAAAACTGAACAACTTTTAAATTCTTATGATAAATCACTCACGTCGAAGACTTCACTAAATAGTTTTTCCTTAAAATACAGTTTCTTATAGGTCATGCAGGGGGGGTTTGAAACTGTTTAGGGAAGGTTACCTTCACTCTCCCAGAAGAAATACCTCCCTGGAAAAAACTCCCTCCTAAAAATTACTTTTTTTATTTTAAAATTGAAATTTATATATAGAGTAGACTTCCCAAACCCTGTATTATTGGAAGGCTATCTGTTGCGTCGTACGGACAAACCCTGAAAATAGAGAAACATTTCTAATAAATTCATATAGTACAAATGTCTTTTGTTAATGTGAATTTAATATAAATGTTGATATATTTTTTGTCATATATATATATCACTGTATGAAATTTATTTTTAACAACATTCAAAGGTAGCGAAGTACATACATTATATAAAAAAGATATTTTGTTAGCCGAGGCTTTTTGAGCATCTTGGGTCCATTAAAACAGGAATTAGTGTTATTGTTTTTCATTTCATTTTCATCGCCAATACGAAAAAAAACTAATTCACAAAAAAATTGTTTTTTTCTGTCTGTTAAGATCTCACGAACCACTGAACCAATTGAAGTCTTCATTCTAAATAAGCTCCACATAGGTTATGAATGAATTAAGGAATTTTTATTTCAAAAAATATCTAAAAAGATTTCCTACAAACAGACAGACACGAACAGAAATTTAGAGCAGCTTCACTATTAGAAAAAAAGATGAAAAGAAACTAATCCTAAAATTAAAGACTAAATAGTGTAAAAAACATGTATTATGTTTATGATTAGTCTATCTATAATACAAAAAGCATTCAAATATATTAAAACCCGCTGTTTCGCCAGTTTGTACTTTTTTTGTATCTAAAAAATGTTTTTGAATAATTTCCCAGTTCTTAACGTTTAAAGTTATCTCATAAAACAGTGACATTTAAAATGATTTAAAATAGCAAAATTTTATTTTATACTAAACAAGTAAGATTTATTTATTAGATGTATGAAACTGCTCGAGATTAGCTTCTGTTTTTTGGGCAGTTTTCTAGAGGAATGGTTTAAAGCCATTTAATGATCACCCCCCCCCCTTCCCCCTCCCATAGATGCTTAAACAAAGTCAGTTGTTGCAAAGAAACTAATTAAAAATAAATTTCAATAATATTTATCCTATTAAAGTACAGTAATGTTTTTTTGTAAAGCTAATTTTTTCTTTTATTTTGGATAAGCTTTACATATATCCTTTGGTTTTAGGCCATTTTTTCATATTTAGATGATAGTGTTGTAGCCGCTACTTTCAATAAAATAAACAATTTTGGAATAAATGCAAATGTAAATAAAGTTTTATTTACATATATCAAAAATAATATCTATAAATGGGCTAAGGAATTTCTCACAGCTAATGTAACTCACCTAACAACATTGTAAAAACACTTTAAACTCGAGACCCCCTTGTACTATGAATAAGGATAGTTAATATGGGGGGGATTTGTTAAAATTGAATAATTAAAATACTTCTGGCCAATGAGCAATTTTTACAAATAAATAACCACAAAAAAATCACGTTTTTAGGGAATTAAATAGATACAAAGGTTTGCTTGTATGCTATGGGTTTAGAGTAGCATAAGTTTCTCCGTGATTTATTCATTGACATTACCTGCCAAAATCGTTAATATTAACGGTTTGTAGGATCATGGTTATAACAATCACTATACAAGTGTGTTTTTCTTGAGGTTATAGTTTACGCTCTCTCTAGCAAAATTGGGATAGATGTCATCGCTTTTGGCTTACGTGTTCTATTGACGTCATAGTAGAGGGAAAGATAAAGGAAAGGAGGAAAGAAACCCCCTAGAATAGAGATGGGGTATATAGTATTTTATGACGTCAATAGATTAGGAACGTCAAAAGGGGTGATATTTATCCCTATTTTGCTAGGGCACTGTAGACAGCTACCAACCTTCTCCCCTATAAAGTTCAATTAGTTAGGCATGAATTATATTTAGTAGGAATAAAATTCATGCCTAATTAACTTATGTGAGACAGCGTAAAGTGGTACCAAAAAAATAACTTCATACCATAAAGTTGATCAATTAGAGGCTAGTATACACTGTAATTGACCAATTTCAAAATTTATACTGGCCTCTCATTTGTTATCTTATCGTATGACGTCATTTTTTGGTGCCACTTTGCGCTGTCTCAATTTATGTATGCCTAGACCAATACTAATACTAAAAATAAGGGCATCTGCTTTGGTGTGGGGTCAAGTTTGGGGGCTTTGACAGTACACAAGACCCTATTAAGGACTAATCTTGGCTAATAAACAAAATTTGAGAGGGTAGCATTCTTTATTTGTACTCCCCAAAATCCCCAGTCCTCTGTCTAGTATTGTCAAAAGTGAGGCTTTTCTATAATTAGGGTTGCAACTCTATAATCATTACCAAAATGTCCGTACGTCTATTTTAAACATGTTGATTTTTACATTTTTAACAACTAATTTTTATGTGATCTAATTATCCGATTGTTCTGATTTTTGGTGTACTGATTCCTAGGACAACAAAGTACAATATTAAAACAAAGCAACTCTATAATCAAGTCCTGATGATATATTAAATTAGTGAAACAATTGATGAGAATAAAATTAGAAAAATATATACATAGAAGTTGTGTTTCTATCTATATTAAAAGAGTTAGGGTATATGCAAGTTTGTCTGATTCCAACTCTTTATGTAGATTAACATTATTTTAGAAAAGTTTGATCAAAAATTATAAATTATAGGATTATATGTATACTTTCATGTCTCTCTTTTGGTCCACTGCACTGGACTATTTGATTCTCCTTAACACGAAAGATCAATATTAGTTTCTTTTGTGACTTAAAAGAGGGTAGGTTACATCTCCCGTCTCCAGGAGGACTTTAAAACAAATCTATATTTTCAGATATCTTGTTCCAAATGATTATTTTCTTTTATCTTCAATATGCATTTATTTAATACAAAAAAACGCCACCATTATATTTTAATTGTTCGCCTGAAAGCTTTTATGGATGTTTTCATCCTTGTAAATACAAATCCATGAAATTCGCAAAAAGGAAAGGGACATTGAGCTGTTTATTACACTAGTCCCCAAAGTTTTATAATAACGTTTTCTTATTAGTTGGCTTAATAAACTTTATTCATTTAATTGAGTTTCCATTGTCTTATCCCTTTAGAACCCTGAAAAATCCATCTGAATTGAAACAGTTTTGTCTACCGTGCAAAATCTTTTTTTTCCCGCTCTGTGTTGTGCAAGATTTTATTTTCAACCTCGTGATTTCACACGTGATCCATACAGATAGACACACAGACAGATGTACAGACAGACAGACAGACAGATGTGCAGACAAACAGAGAAATTGACAGACATACGGACTTATTAATCAAATAGAAAAACCGAGTATACCAAACTTTTGGTTTAGAGATACGTCTAGAAAATTGGTAACTTGTAATTTTATAAATATGATTTTAAAAAACGGTATTTTTATATACATTTTTCAAAAGATCTTTAAAATTGGACATACAGTTTTACTGGTTATAATTACAGAATTGCTACGCTATCTAAATTGTACCATGAATCATTATGCAAAGTTTGAAATTGATAGAAAGATTCTTGCTTAATTCAATAATCAGAGCTATCTGACAAAGAAGGTAAACCGTCCTCAGATAATCAACAGTCCGGCCGCGTCCGTCCCTAGATTATCCGCAGTCCGGCCGCGTCCGTCCTTAGATAATCCGCAGTCTGTCCGCTCTATAATCTGGCCGCAGTCAAACATTCCTCAGACAAGAAAAGTTTAGAAACTTATTTGTACTTTGGAATTAGAGAAAGGGAGAGAGAGAATGATAGAATATAGAGAATAAGAAAAAGGATAAAAAGAGAGATATAGAGAGATAAGGAAAAAAGAGAGAGAGAAAGAGAGAGAAGAATTTACCTATATAGAGCAAAAAGACAGAGATAGTTCATCTATCCATCTATCGAACAAATAATCTGCCTCAAGATTTATCTATCTATTTGATTAATCTATTTATCCCTCTAACTAGCCATCTCTCCATCCATCCATTTATCAATCCATCTATCTATCCATCCAATTATCAATCCACTTTTACACCCTTCAATCATTTATAAATTCATCCAGCCATCATTGCCTCAATTCATTTATCTATCTATCCATCCATACATACATCCATTTTCCTATTAACCTATCCATCTATCCAACTTTCAACAATCTAAAAATCTATCAATCCACAAATGAAATCACTACATCTTTATATCTACCCACCAATTTTAAATCTAAATAATCATCAATCCATCTTCTATCCACCAATTTATCCATCCATCAATCTATCCGTTATGCATCAATCCATCTGGGGGCACTCGGCAAATTTCAGGCAAATATTTCAACCTTGAGCCCTTTCAGTCTTTTCCACTCTCAGGGATAAATTGAAAGTAAAGTATCCAATTGAATAAAGTAGTAAGGTTTTTAGTCTGTCTGTTAAAATCTTGCTGAACTGATTGAGTTCTCGATTGCAGTCTTTATATGATTTGAGGCTATTTTTCTTAACCCTTTTCCATCCTAAACACAACATGATTGAAAACTTGGAGCGGTTGAGGGACAAAAAAAACAACCATACGGTTTTTTCTGTCTTATTTTCTGTGTTTAAATGATAGATCTGACTTTTTTTAAAGCGAAGCTTTTCTAAATATAACTAGGGTCGGTCCGTCCGTCCTTACGTAGGTAACGGATAACTCTTTTCGTTTATTAAGGCATGTTAGAATTGTCCTATCGATTTCAAACTTTGCATGATGATTCCTATAGGAGTTAGGTACTAGTTAAAAGTGAAGCAACTTTATAATAGTTACCAAAAAGTCCGTACGTTCATTTTAAACATGTTTCTATTTAACTTTTTGAACATCAAATTTTTATGTGATAAAATTATCCGATCGATTGGTCTGATTTTTGGAATACTGATTCCTAGGACAACAAAGTACATTGTTATAAGCAAAGCATCTCTATAATCAAGTCCTACAAAATAAAAATTTAAGTATGACCTTAAACAATATCCTGTATTTAAGCAGTTTTTCAGCAGATTTACCTACAATTTTGTTTCGTTCAACTTTTATACATTTATATTTCGATTATTTAGATTTGTTCTTTTGTCCTACGTTTTCAGAGCTTTGTTTTTATGGATATTTTCACCCTTGTTAATGTTTTATTTAGACACAAGTGGAAATTAAATTTGTTTATTATCACCATCCTGGCGGGCACATGATGCCTGCAAGCCTTGTTGACAAATTCAGTAACACTTTAACCAAGCAATAAAAATTTATTTTAAAAATCCCACTTTAGGTTCCAGGTATGGTAATACAGGTATGTAAAAAGTAATCAACACAGCAATTTTTGAATTTGAGTCGACATAGTAAGGTTCTAAATTTTTACCCCCAGCCCTGCGATCTATTGAGGTCCAATAATTTAGCAACAACGAGATGATTAAAATGAGTGCAAAATGTATGCAAATTTTTTTATCCTTCAGTGCATGATTCCATTCTCTTTTCTCATGTAGACACAGATATTGTATATAGTAGTAGAACAGGAGGGGTAGCAAACTTATTTTCTTTTATCCCCCCCCCCCCCATGCACTCCTTTTTTTAGGCACCACAGTGGATTATTTGTTGCAATTAGTCATGCACACAATAATTATTGAGTTCTATCATATTGATGGGGGCTAATTCAGGTTTAGCACAATACAAATTTGGGTTTTATCAAGTTTAAAATCTTTTTGAAATTTGTTTATCTACTAAGATGCAAATCAAAGAAATTCTTAAAAAAAACATTAATTAAACTTTTAAAAGTAGTACTGGTTCTTTAACATGGACTGTTGAAGTGCAGTACATTATTGTTCTACTAGTTTAACTGTCGTCATCATATAATACGTAGCTATTAAGCTTTAAGTAAGACTATTGAAATATATCAGAATTTGAAGGTTAATATGAATAAAATTAAATATTTTTCACTCCATGTGATTACATTTAAGGTTTTAAAAAAAGTTTCTTTACTCGGTTAATCATAGACAAACCGACGTACAGACTGCAATTAGTTATAATGTAGCAGCGCTGTTGAATACAACTTCATTGCATTTATTTTCTCCAAAAATATGAAAATATATTGTTTTTAAACACAATTTTATATAGTATTGGGTTGCAAAATTATTTCATAGTTGCCAACTCATCCATCCCCCTCCCCCTCTCTCAAACACACAAAAACACCCTCCACCCCCCATTAAAATAGTTGGAAGTCCCTTGGCTGTGATGTAAACTGGCGTAAAAAGAATTGAGGCTACCCTGTCTAGACGCTACGGCCTCCATACAAATCTGCAACGTTGCTACAAAAACGGAATTTTTCGCGTATTTTTATATTCTCGAGTCACCTTTGCATAAATGTGAATTAATAATACTTAATTAATGATCTAAAAGAACTCATTTCTACAGATATACTTAATTTAGATATATAATAAAAAGCAAGCTCCGCAACATTAAATGAAAAAAATTCTGACTGTCTAGTTTTCGCAAATTCTTACAAGGCCTGTGATTGGCTGGAAATTTGCAAGTCATCGGGCTCCTATTGGTCCATAGTGCCAGAGTAAGACATAAGAGGAGATTTCTTGAGTCACCAAAAGTTTTGAAATCACATCAGAATTCCACTGAATCAAGCTATAATATGTGATGTCATTATGATCAAAATAGATTTGTAAAATTAGGGCAAAAACTTTGCTAAAGGGTGAATGAGTATTTTTGGCGAAAGAGAATTAGGAGCAAGGGTAAGTGGAATAATTTTTTGTTCAAGAAAAGCATTTTTTCATCTATCAAAATATTGGATACCATTATATAAATATAGTGTAGATTTTAAAAGAAATAGAATTTGCAAAAAAAATGAAAATATTTCACTTAAAATTTTCTTTGCAAATTTTCATTTAAAGAGATGAACATTTTTCTATACAATCAGAAAAATAAAACTCAGATGATATTTTTACAGTATCATGTACAGTACAGCATCTTACGGCAATACGACAGCAGGCTACAAGTACACACCCACCAAGCATACACAAAATAATATAACAAAACCAAAGGGCCGAAAAAATTTAAATTCTTGAATATTTTACAATTGATATTTTTGGACAGTTGTCTGAGCTTTTAAATAACTTTAAACAGCCATATAATATTCATTTCTTTTTAGTAGCGAAGCTACTCTATATTTCGAAATGTACGTCCGTCCGTCCATCTGTATGTCTGTCTGTCCGTCCGTCTGTTAGAAACAAAGTGGAGTAAACGTGATTTTCTCGTTATAAATGTTATCAACAAAGAAATTAATACATAATCTTAAAAGGAGGAGGTTTTAAAAGCTAGTACCAGTAATTACTTAGTTATTGTAGCATTTATTATGGAACTAAAAATAGCAAAGCTGCTCAATATCTTTGGATACATACGGCCTACCTGCAAATTACTGCAAAATTCTTATTTGTTGATGGATGCTACAAATCTTAAGTTTGGACACTACTGCTAGTTAATAAACCAACTAATTAATTTTGACCCCAACCCTAATAAGCGAACAAATGAGATAATTTTTTTAAAAAGGTTGGTTAAACTAATTGTCCTTGTGCAAGTTAATGAATGGCGTGCTAGACTGTACACAAACATTGCAGTGCAAATCTTATGGTCAACTTTGCAAAATTTGACATTTTGCATTTTTAGCTGCTAATTTTTATCTTTCAGGGCACAAGCCCATTTATCAACTTTTGATGCAAGATTGATGCAACTATTTTTGGGAGAATTGCTTAAACTGATAAAAATACATCTAATTTACCCCGCTTATAATTATCAATCAATCAAATTTATTTCGGATATGATTAAGATATTTTTGTTTTGTTGACTACAGAACAATCTTGCAAAAAACTATTCTAGCAGTTTGAATTTTTGATTTGCTTATATCAACTTACAAATTATTACATTTCTAAATCACATTTTACCCAATCAGTTTGTGCATTTGTTACCCTATGGGACTCTTCTGACCCATACTTAACTAATCCTAACTTTAAAAAGTGTTTTCTTTTAAATGTGTGTTTAAAGTTCCTTTTCTTTGTAAGGAAAATATCACAAACCAAATCAGAATATTATAAAATTGGATTATAATATAATATTTACTACTTAGCCCCTAGCATTTAGAGGCTTTGCTAAATTAGGAAAAGGCAGAAAATAAGTTGAAACTACCCTAAGACACATACAAAACATTTCAACAAAAAGTACAATCCACCTGTAGCCATTTGAATTTATGTAAAAAAAAAACAAAGCCTAGTTGAACAATTAAAGTTAATGAAAGGTCATTAGAAACAAAAATTAAGAATTACAAAAATATCTTACAAAGTACATTGACAATGGTTTATTGCAATAGTTAGAGCTTGAGGCCCCCAGACATTTATAGTATAGATATATTTTATCAGGGGATATAGGGATGGAAGTTTGAAAACAGATCTTCTAGCCTAAAAGTCTCTAAACCATATTTTGAAAATTCTAAAATAATAACAATTGATCGAGGATAAAGATAAAATAAAACTCTGATTTTTGGATATCTTTCTTTTTATTATCATAAAACTTAAGAAATAATTTTTTTAACAAATATGATTCAAAACAGATAATGTTAGTCACTTTGAAATATCCAAGGGATAAGAAAATGGATGATGTATAAATGTAAATCACCAATGATAATAAACAGAATTACCCTTTCTGTAGATTAAATTTATTAGTTGAAAAATTAGGATACTACTAGTTTTGAACCAACCAATTAAAATTTAATGAATGTGTCCATAAATTTTGAGCCAACAATTAAAATGTATCATCCCTCCATGGGAAAATCTGTCCCATTTTTTACAATCACCACACAAAAGCTTTCAGGAAAACCAAAAAAAAAAGAAAAATTGTGTTTGATCATCTCCTCAATTGCCAAGACAAAATAACTAATAAATTATAATTCCATTGAACTATCCCTATAACCCTGACTCTAATCCTCTATAGTCTGCTTTTGTTTTAGCCAAAGGAGAATTGAAAAAGAGATGGTTATTGCAAAGGTTATGGAAGGGCTGAAGGGACAGGGGATGGTTTTGTTGTATTTATCCTGAAAGTGTGATATTGCAAGTTGGTGTGGCCTTGGATTGGGCCTAGCTGTGTATAGCCTGTCAAGTTCTCATAACAGGAATATAGGAATTTGAAAGATAGAAAACATATTAGAACATAATGTAAAATTACTCATTATACCCATGTTATTTAGAGTCTACAACCTAGTAATTGCAAATATTGATTAAAAAGAAAATTTATATCTCTCAATGGCTAATCCTTGTTTAAAGTGGCAACTAGAGACCTCTAGGGGCACTTCTGCTAGTTAAAAATGCAAGTTTGATTTTAAGATAACTAAACATTTATTCCTTTTATTCTGTCTTAATTTAGCAAGCTCAACTCTGACTGTACAGTCTGAACTGTAGAAAACATTATAAGTTTGTTCTGTTATATTATTAATACCAAAGAAGTAAAACAAGGATGAAAATAATAAAAAGTAAAGATGAACATATTAGACTGTCAGACAAACAAGCATGAAAAAATATAAGGTAATTAAGTTTTTTGAAGGATGTAATATTGATTTTAAATATTCATTTTTAGGCTTGAATATGAAAATGCTTCACATTATGCCCTTTGTCCTTGGAATCAATTTAAAAACCTCAGTGAATGTCCTAATAAGATAAAATCATAATGGACATATTGACTCTTTTGAAATAATTATAATTTTGCTACTATTTAGCTGTACTAAACTGTTACACCAAATATATTTATTAAGCACTGACCAACCCAAAATGTAGAAATATAGACTATTGAAAATAGATTTAAGTAAATAAACATGACTGTTTTAAACATCTATTTGTTAACTTGAAACTTACAATTACACATCATGTTTAAGTACTTGACAAGAAAATGATGAAAGAATTCTACCATCAGATCAAATAATCCTGTAATGCCAAGACTCAGCCATAGTCCTAAAAATTGAATTAAGTAGGTTATTTACATCTTCATAAATAGCAAAGAAGTTTAATATATTGTTTACTCATCTTTTTAATCATTACACATTACTGATAAGAAAATATAATTCTATGAAGTGATTGAAATTTTTTTATACTGTGTAGGTATTGGACTTAAAATAATTTTCTTGTTTCAGATAAAAGAATCAATTAATCACTGGCTTTTTAGCGGCCAGCCGCTAAATATTAAAACAGCTGTAGAGCGGCCAACTTTAAACTGTTTTTAACCTATTTTTTATCATATATCAAAAATATACTATGACACCAGGAGAATCAGACTGCAGAGCCCAAATTTGAATTAAGTCCCCAATAAACTTTTTTGGGGGGATTTAAAAATTAATTTTATATGTTGATCATTTTGACGGAAGCAAAAGCATCTTTTAGATTAATTGCTTTTTTCTTCCTTTGTTTACATTTTTACATTCTACTATGACCTTTTTTGGATACATTAATTTAAAAATATTCATGAAAATTAAACACTTTTTTTCAACACTATCGTTGAGCTACAAAATTTACATTTTTTTAATATCACAATCTGCTGGAGTCAATAAAATAAAATGTGGACATTTTCCTCATTGTAATTATTACTTTAATAACTCGTCTCTTGAAAAAAATTAGGGGTGAAAAAATATGGAAATTATGTTACGTTGAATCAGCGGAGTTTTATTGGTTTCTCGATAAATAACTTTGTACATTTATTTCCCCTGTTTTCGCTATTTTCCTTACTGTAAAATCTGGAGGAAAAAAAAGTTAGAGAAAAAACAGTAATATGCAAATAATTATGTACGTTTTAGATTTTGGAAGAAGCTCTTTATTTTTCATGTTAAATTTCTTCTATCTAAATTATTGTTTTAGAAAAAAATTATTTCCATTGAACAGAGTAGAGTTTTTTATTATTGTATTGATATAATCTGAATCATATCAAATTGTTCTGTAAGAAACAATTTAACCCCAAACTAAAAGATGCTTTTGCTTCCATCAAAATTACCCCAGCAACATATAAAATTAATTTTTAAATCCCCCAAAAAAGTTTATTGGGGACTTAATTCAAATTTGGGCTCTGCAGTTTGATTCTACTGGTGTCATAGTATATTTTTAATATATGATAAAAAATAGGTTAAAAACAGTTTAAAGCTAGGATAACCAAATTTTAGAACGGACTTTTATTTTTAATAACAAAAAAATACTTTTTCTTACCCTCACCGAAAAACGGTAAAAACCAGAAACCGCCATTTTCGGCGGTGAAACGGAAGTTGGTGGCACCAATTAATATTTTTATCTGTTTCTTATCACAATAAAAGACTACATAAAAATTTGGCTGGTCTAGAGCTGATTTGAAATTCTGCATCTGGCACCTTACAAACGGCAAATTACAGGTAGGAAATAGAAAATCGGTCAAAAATCAGTCAAGAAGTGGTCAAACGTTCATGACTTTACTATTCACGGAAGTTTATTATTGCTCAAGGGTTTTCCTAAAAAAGATATAGGTCTCTAGTTGTAATAGAAACCACGATATTTATAATATATGTCTATAGTAAAAGATGGACAAAAAATCGGCCATAAAATCGGTCAGGGAGCGGTCAATCGGTCATAACAATACTTTTCTCAGATGTTCATTGATAACTAAGTATCCACTCAAAAAAATTTTAGGTCTCTACTTTATACACAAAAGTCATAATGTAGAAATTAAGATTTATTTAGAATTTTTTCTAATTTTGGTGCTACCTAAACGACTTTGACCGGACACTACGACCGACACAGACCAGATATCCTTATAAAATCAACCCTTGCCGACGTATAATTTCTAAACTTAAAAAGTCATGAAGTCACAGCCAGGGAGTAAGGGAGGGGACAATGGATCGAATATTCAATTTTTGAGGAGTCTCAGACTTTGGGGACTGGCTTAAAGGGAATGTGCATGAATACAGCGGATTCTTACTGATTTTGGGGACTTGCGCATCAATGCCCCGCTAACTAGCTGAGCTAGTTTTGAATATGCAGACAGAAAAGTTTGTTATTTATCGCTGGTTTTAAAAAATATTTTTTCCCAAGAAAATGTCTTTTCATGTATAGAAACTCTACTCTGATATTTATGTATTAAATAATCTAAGAACCGCTTGAGTTTAGGGGTCAGTTATAAATATATCAGAAGGGTTGAGTTAGTTCTAAACAAGATTTTTCTAGTGATTAATAACAGAATGTTTACTACATTGTGATGTGTTGATAATTTAGTTTTCAAGTAAATGATTTTTTTCTTAGAACTAATTTTGTTCTAAATTAGGTTACCATGATCCCTTTACAATTTTGGTAAAATTTTCTTGATAAATCTGGTTTTCATTGCTTTTCAGCGAACCCTCTTAAATTGAATTAATTGCCCATTGTCCCCTCCCTTACTCCCTGGTCACAGCTCTCTATCTTACCTACAAAAAAAATTACATTGAAAAAATTAGAGAGGGGGGCTGATTTAACCCCCCGGCCCCCCCCCCCCCCCCAATCTGTAAGAGTTAAATGTATGATCTAAATGATTATTATATTTAAGTATACATGGTAAGACCAAAAAATAGTATTTTTTACAGTCCTTATTTCTCATTGTATCTAAAGTACCATATTTTCTTGTTCTTTATACAATTTTACACCAGATAAAGATAAAAATTAAATTTCAATATTTTTAAGGCCAAAGTTTTTAAAATGATCTTGAGAAAAAGAATCTTATTTTTGTTTTTCATGTTTTTTTTCTTTCTGTACATTATAAATAAAATTCAGTAGTTTATGCTAATATTGCAAATAATAAAAACCTTGATATTCATACCTAGAGAACTGCCAACTTCAACTAACAGGCTAAACTCATCATAAGCACTTGTTTGGCGGTGAATTGCAACTTTGTCTTCAAACTTCAAATTAAGCCAATTTGTTGTGAAGAATTCAGTGTGCTGCTCATTTTGAAAAACTGGCTCATAGTAGGTCTATTTTCATAGTTTTACTAATTTCATTATTTAGCCTTTTTGAATAAAGTAAATAGTTTTCACTTTTTCCACCAGTTCATTAAAATTTTCTATGCTTTCTTGTGATTTGGCCTCTGGAACATTTAAATCAATATTCCCCAAAATATTTGTCTATCTGTCAGTTTAAGTGTTAAATTGTTACATTAATACGAATAAGACAGGATTCATGATTTATTTGTTGTTGTGATTTTTTGCTTTTCTTTCAGTCTTAAACATTGTAAATGAGCCTAATCAATTTAGGGCACTATGACATCTTTAATCCGTCATTCTTAAGTCCGCTGTCCATCTCTTGTAGTAAGCTTTAAATAATCTAATAGAATTTGACTATAATATGGCTGGAAGAATGGTTCTTTTTTGGTTAGTTTTTATAATTATTGAGGTGTTTTTGGAAGGCAATATAATAATAATGTTTTAAGATTTATATGTTTTTACAGAAAAGGAAATTAATTTTCGTGAAAACTATTCTTGTTTTAAACTTTCTTATATCATATGTGATTCTAATTATTGTAATGTCAAGCCAATGGATGGAAATATTCTATTATATGACATTTTTTCCACTTTCTTTTATCCCAAACAAGTTTTTGAAGATAAACCATCCCCTATTTAATAACATAATTCAAGTTTCAAACAAGTTTTTGTAGTTTTCATAGTTCTAATGAAATAACACATTCAACTAATTGAGTTAGATACTTAGTTCTTGGCTTGTTTCGATAACAAAAAGCATTGTGTAAGGAAATAATAGCTTTTCTCGTACTCATTCGAATCCAGTGGATAGAAACCGGTTCTCATCCATACAAAAAAACTATGTCTAGCATCGTATTTTATCCAGCTTTCTACCAATATAAAAATGTACAATCATAAGATTAAAACCAGCTTTTTTAGCCTGTGCCTTCGGCACCTCGGGGTAAAAAACTGGTTTTAATCTTACAATTGTACATTCTATATCTGCGGAAAGCTGTTTATAATACAATGCGAGAAAAAACTATTCTCACCACCCAGGATCAAGTAGTGAAGTTTTCTCTGATGTCTAGTCATGAGAATAAAATATACTGATTTGCAATATAGATAAAATCTTTAAAACTATGAACCTGACTACATGGTGGCTTGCAGATGTTAGATTCTTCATGTAAAGAGTGGAACTTGGATTCATAGTAAAAATTTTCCAGATATCTTTTACCCTCTTGTGCAGCTTCCACATTGTTCATTTGTACTAATCAAGAAACATTAAAAGTGAATTTAGAAATGTTTGCATTATAGTATAATTTATTTTAATTAAAGGGTCAAAATACCTGATGCACAACTTTCATTAGTAATGACATGAAATTTTCTGTCAAAGACTAGCCAGTAGGGAGTACATCCAAGCAATTTTCTACACAAAAAATGTGAATTAAATCTTTGCAGTTAAAGATGAATGAAGAATAGTTTATTTGTAACTTAGAAAATTAATGCTTTAGTATAAATCAAAATTTAACATAAAAGTCTGAAGTAGCCACAACTTTTCAAACACAAAATTAAGGCTGTAGAGGGTTATTTTTATGATGTGAAAACAAATGCATTTTTTAATACAATTGATTCCTCACATAATTTTAAAATATGAAAATAATTGAAACTAAAATAAGAATAAACTTAATGTGCTTAAGAAATATTTTTTTAAAAGCCTCTAAAAATTTGATGTGGGATTCTATTATTATTTCAACTTAAATGTGTAATTCTAAGGGTATTCTAATAGAGTCCAAGAATAAATTCTTTTAAAATGCTTCAAAAATTTATTTGTAATGAAATTGTGATGCTTACTTCATTTGTTTGGTTACTGCATCTTGAACACACTTTGGATATCCATCCTTTTCATCATAAAAAGCACAAAGACCTTTATCTTTTCTTTGAATTTTTTCTGTTATCTTAACTGTAAAATACTTTCCTATCTAAATGAAATAGTAACAAATAAGACAGTTTTGGTAAAAAATATATTAAAGAATCCATTCAATTAAAAATACTGTTTTATACAATCATTTTATTGAAATTCACCTTGAAATTTTTAGACACTTTGATTTTGACTGAGTCTCCAAGCATAGAGAGAGTATTAATTTGGTATGGGGTAAATACTCTTGACAAACAATATTTGTTTAATACTTCTGATCTTAAAAGGACTGGGAAGTATTTTTTTATACTTTAAACCTAGATAGAAGCACCTTTTCTAAGTTCCTTCAACACTTTAGCATTATAGATCAACCTAAAAAGTCTTGTAAACAAAAATTTTTAATTTCAATTTTTTTAAATTTAAAATGGGGGGGGATTTTTTTGTAAGGTCGATTTCTCTTTGGGTACCCTCCCCAAAAATAGTTATAAACCCTCCTGGGACCTATGAGAAGCTACCCAGTTAAGGAGAACCCAAACGGTTCAACGGTTAGCGAGATCCTTTGGTACAAAATACAGACAGACATCCTGTTACTTTAGTATAAGGATTGTGATAAATATCTATTCCTCCACAGGGATATGAATCAGATTCTGAGCCATGATGAAATTTATTTTAGTTTATCAAAAACAATTATGTGCCTGGGATCGTATAAGTATAAAGTGTAGCTAAATTCTGAGCCCAAGTAAATAACAGAAGAGTTGTAATTCACAATCTCATAGCACAAAAAGTATGGCAACACCAATTGAAGAGGCACAATCTGAACCCATGGTTGTTTCCATACAATTAAATTGTTCTGGAATAGGTCTTCTTTAGGAGAAAATATGTTTAGTACATCTTCCAATGCATCAGAGGTATTCCCTGTCCACTGAAGCTTGGCTGAATGTTCATTTAAGTTACCACCCCAGAAGCTTGCTGCATCATAGTATCCTAGCTTCTGAAGTTGAAACTCATGGTGAGAAAAATCTGGTTGACATACAATTAGCCTAAGATTGATCAAAGCATGAATTATATATTAGTTTAAGCTTTAGGCTGAGAGGCGATTTCTATTATGAACAGGAATTTTGAAACCAAAGTCATATAATTGTCCCATCTGAAAAAATTCTTATGATTTTTGTTTCTATACTTAACAGCTTAAAATAACTTTTAGTTGATTTATTTTATGGTTATGTTATATACTAGCTGCTTTGCTTCAAGGGACTTTGGGATTGGGAAGTTCCCCTCCTATATATAATCATTCATTCAAAATATGTAAAATAAAAACAAAAAAAAATAAATTTATGTGGGAGTATTTTTTTCATGGGGGCTTCACCCAAAGCTTTGGTGGGGGTTCTGCCAATCCCGCCTTTTTGTTTTTGTTTACAATAAGGAAAATAACTGTTTGGTGAGGGGTGTCTCATCCCCAAGAAAATAGCCTAAAACCACATCAGGACCAGTAGGTTTATTTCCTTAAGAGTAGAAACAATTAGTTCATTGGTTCCTAAGATCTTAAGCCTCACACAGATGGTCAGACATTGTTCTACTTAGTATAATTGATTATTTCATTTTAGATACATAAATGATTAATTTTATTAAACTTTGCAATTGGAATTATAACAATAGAGGCAAAAATGGACTGGGGGATTACATAAATTATATTGGCAAAGATGATATCAATATGAATAGAGGGGAAAATGGAATCATACATTACCCTTTTTTAGATGGAAAAAACTGTAATCTTAGATTGTATTTTTGCTGTTATAAAAATAGTTATAACCTCACATATGGTTAATGTTATAATGTTTTACCTTGGTCGAAAATCATTGTTCCAGTCAGTACTTTCCACTAAGTGAACTGTGGGTGACTCCATGTATTTGAATACAGCTGTGTTTGTCTGGTATAAGAACATTGCAATAGCAAGCATTACAACCATTTTTTTCAACACTTGTGTTGCAGACATTTTACACTCTAGGCCTTTCTTCTGAAATTTAAATAAGCATGTTTTAATATCAGTTATATACTTCTATTTGTTCACTAGAAATTTACAATTACACATCATGTTTAAGTGCTTGACAAGAAAATGATGAAAGAATTCCACCATGAGATCAAACAAGCCTGTAATGCCAAGACTGAGCCATAGTCCTTAACACAAAATACATAATATTGCAGATTAATAAATAGGTTTATCTTGTATGTTTGTTATCTAGTGTCTCATTTAACTCATTAACTTATGGCTGCATAAGAAGCGGATTGTTTAGAATGTTAGTAGCAAAGATAATCTATAACTCACTCTGTCTATCCAAACTTTTGATTATGAAAATATAAGTTCTTAGGCTATAAATTAGGTGGAGATGTGATTTTGTATAAAGTTTCTGCTGATCAATGAGTCTCTATTTTGAAACTCGTTCTTTTTATTAGTCTGTCTGTAATGCTGTTTGTTATACTTTATTGTGAACTAGCGGCTATGCCCCCTAGAAACCTCTAGGGGCACTGCACTGGTAGGAGAAGGAAAAGTCGACCTCATTAAATTTGAGTTTCCAAAGAGTTATAAAAATTATTTTTTGGGGGAGATACCCTCTTGATAAACAGTTTAAAACCTTCCCAGGACCTATAAGAAGCTTCACTGTAAAGGAGAACAATATCGGTTCAGCGGTTAGCGAGATCCTTCGGGACAGACAAAAAATGCTTACTACTTTATTGTGAATGGAAATATGGTATGTTGATCTGTCTAAACTGCAAAGTGTTTTTTTTTCTATTGTGATGTGTTTTGATATGGGAATATGATAATTCTTAGTTATTATTGAATATTGATTTGAAACTTTTTCAATTGTATGTTAAAGAAAAGCATCACTACTTCCTACTTTTTACTATTTGTCATACTTGCTTACAGTTTCAGTTTTTTTTTTTGAAGAAATTGGCTGATAATAATTCAATAATAGACCCTTTTACTTATTTTGTTTAACAAATTATCTACAATTTTGAAAGAAGAAAATATTCATACCTAGGGAACTTCCAACTTCAACTAACAGGCTAAACTCATCATAAGCACTTGTTTGGCGGTGAATTGTAACTTTGTCTTCAAACTTTAAATTAATCCAGTTGGATGCAAAGAATTCACTATGCTGCTCAGATTGAAACACTGTCTCATAATAAATCTGTTTTAATAGTTTTATCAATGGTATAATTTTAGAATTTGAAGATTTGTCTTCTATATTGCCAAAAATATTAGTTTTAACCTTATAGGGGGAAAATAACTTCCAATCTACTATTGGACAGCTGATTACCAACTGGTACAACTGATTACCATGCACAGTTAGGACTTAGAGACAAAGATCATGGAATTGAAGGGTTAGTTGTTACCTCCTTAATATCTAACGGTGGGTGAACCCCAACGAGAAGATAATGCCATTGCTATAATGTTTTGTAATAATACACCCCTTCCCTTTAGTAAATTGATCCCAATCACTTGTTAAGATGCCATATTTGACACACAGAATAATTCTAATTTACTCTATTAATTTGATCTTTATTGAGTAAATACTATAAACCTGTCGGCAAGGTGGCTTACAAAGCTTAGTTTCTGCATGTATGGAGTGGAACTTGGATTCATAATAATAATGTTCTAGATATCTCTTTGCTTCTTGTGCAGCTTTTACAGTTTGCATTTGAACTAAGCAAGAATTATAAATCAGTAAGTTCTTCAGTAAGAGTATGTCTTTCTGTGGTTTAAGAACTAATTAATTTCATAGCTAAAGTGAAACTTTTGAATACTAAAATTAAAACAATAGGGGATGACTTATCCCTTCCTCCTCTTTAAAAGCCTCTAAGTTATTTTGATTAAATAAAATTTCATACCTGAGGAACAATTTCCATTAGATTTAACAGAAGTGTTTCTGTCAAATACAAGCCAAAAAGGAGTACATCCCAGTTTAGTTCTAAACAAAAAAATGAATATAAGTTTTTATTCAATATCCCATATAGCGCACAGTAGAGATCTACCATATCACCCACCCATTTTAATTCCTCAATGCTTATGTTTATTTTGTTATCATTGCTTGGAGCTTCAAATTCATGGTTGTAATAGATTATAACTGTTAAAGTCTTTCATCAGTTAAAATTTTGAAATTTTAGTAGCCTTTCCCAACATTGTTTCTGCTTTCCTATTTTTACTCCAAATTTTGTTGTTACTGTAGATGTGGTATAGAAACAATTTCCAAATTCTTTGGGTATAGTCCCTTTTGTGGCAATGCCTCTTAAGTGGCAGTTTGTCAAATTTTTGCAGTAGCTTATCTCCTATATCTAGCCCCTTCGGGACAACCACCTAACCTAACCTAAAATAACCTTCTATAAAAAGCTACTGTGAAAATACAGCATGCAGCATGGTGTTTTAAACATATTTTAGTTACAGATGTTGTACTTACTTCATCTTCTTTGTTACAGCATCTTGAACACACTTTTGAAAACCATCCTGTTCATTATAAACAGTACAAAAACCTTTTTCTTTTCTTAGGATTTTTTCTACTGTTTGAACAGAAAAGTACCTGGTTGCCTGATTTAAAATGTAATAAAAAAAACAAGGATGACAACATCCATAAAAGCGAAGCACTGTAACGGGTGGACAAACGGACATTAACACTTGTATAGTGTCAGAACTGAATAATCATAATATAAATGTATAAGAGTCAAAGCAAAATTGTAAGTAAATTTGTTGAAAAACTGCTTGATTCAGGATAATGTTTATGGACATAATTACATTGTTAGGACTTGATTATAGAGTTGCTTCGCTTATTACATTATACTTTGTTGTCCCAGGAATCAATATACCAAAAATCAGATCAATAGGATGATTAGATTACATAAAAATTTGTTGTTAAAAAAGTAAAAAAAATCAACATGTTTAAAATGGACGTACGGACATTTTGGTGATGATTATAGAGTTGCTACGCTTTCTAAATCGTACCTAACTATTAAAGGAATCACCATGCAAAATTTGAAATCGATAGGACAATTCTAACATGCCTAAATTAACGAAAAAAGCTATCCGTTACGGACGTACGGACGGACTGACCCTAATTATAGAAAAGCTTCGCTTAATACTTAGAAACTTTTTCATTAATAACACTGTTAAATTTCATTTTTGTTTTAAAATCTAATATGATACCTTGTGATACTTTGATACAGACATATGTCTACTTGAAATAAATCCAATATATCTTTGACGATGGAAATTTGAAACCCACGGGTCAATATTTCTCAGATATTCCCCCTATCTACGAACGGTCCAAAGTCGTTGATAATAATTAGGGAAAGGGTTGAAAATGGACATGAAACAGAAATATTAAAATCTTTTCTAAATTTTTACGATCCTGAAAGTTAATATTTACTGATATTTTCCAATAAATTTTTTCGTTCCGTCAAAATTTGGAAAAATAGCCAATATAGCTGTCTAGAAAGAACACGAAACCTCTACACCTAATATTTTCTCAGTGTTTTTTTTTACTTTTTATACAAATTTTTTTTAAAAATTAAATATTGATGAGTTTTTTATTTTTATAGAATGAATTATAAAAAAAAATAATATTGGTTGATTGGTTTTTGTGATATCAGAACCATATTTTGTATCATTGTTGGGGATGTAAATCAATTTATTGGCTATTGTCTTATCTCTTAAGATCCCTGATTTTTCTTACTTTTAATTTTTATTGCAAGATATTTTGACTTTTAGACTGACATAACCTAAAACATAAAAGGGAAAGTCAGGAAAAATTATATTCCTATGTTCAACCCCTTCCTTTCTTTCCCCCCACCCCCCATTAATTATTTATGATGATGATAATCCCATTTTATGGGGGGGGGGGGGGGAAATGTATGACATGTATATACTCAGTCATGGAAAATTTTAGAAAGGATTACAAGATCCATAAAAGCGAAGCACTGATACAGTAGGACAAACGGATATTAACACTTGTATAGTGTCAGAAGAGTCGAAGCAAAATTGTAAGTCAATTTGTTAAAAAACTGCTTGATATCTCAAACATGCCTAAATTAACAAAAAAAGCTATCCATTTGTGACGGATGGAAGGACCAACCCTAATTATAGAAAAGCCTCGCCTTTAAAATGTCTAAGCTATGATGAACATAAGCCTCCCCCCTCCCCCCCCCCAAAAAAAAAACAAACAAACCTAATAATAGACTTCAGATGGACAACTCATATCATATTACCTTAGATGGGGGGGGGGTGGAGGGGCTGTAGTCCTGTATTCTTTATATGAGATCTAAAGGGATAAGACAATGGCAGATAAATTGATTCACATCCCCAATGATCATACACAACCCCTTCTGTAAATTACAATTTTTAAAGTTTAATAATTATAAGTTTAACACATAATACATCTTAAGACAAAGATAATAAAAAAAACATGTATAGAGTCATGAAAAATTAAAAGTATATTTCTGTTTTCAATATCTATTAAAATGTTTAAGTTTTTAACCATGCATAATATTAGTAATGTTATAAGCGAAGCATCTCCCTAATCAAGTCCTAAAAATCTTATATGTCCTTATATCTATTTATATTCTGCCCTCAGTTCTAACACTCTACAACTTACAAGTAATTATAAAGTTTATTTGTCCTACCATTACAGAGGTTCGCTTTGATATATGTTGTCATTCTTGTATTAGTTCTAATTTTTCTAAATGTTAGCGCCTCTTCTTATTGTAGAAACTAGAAATCTTTCTCATTTGTATTTTGAAGCTAGGGAAATCAGAAAATTGCTTCAAAACATCCCAAGACCTAAACAATAAATTGAATTTTGATTGGTTGATTCATTTAATTTAGTGTCAAAATGTTTTAAACACCAATTGTAATCTACAGAAGGGAAAATTTTGTATATCATGATTGGGGATGTAAATCAATTGTTCGGCCATTGACTTATCCATTTGGATTCTAGATTTTTATCCTTTTTCTTGAACTTTGTTGGTGTTCTCTTAAACCAACTGATTTCGGTTGGTCGCACTTTTGATTTAGGCTGTTTTAAAAGAATATAAAGATAATATTGACATATTAACTTTTTTATAATATAACTACATAGGTACTTATGTTGACATAGTACTGACAAATTTATTGCAGGGTCTAGACAATTATGAGATCTTATTGGACAATCACACATACATTTGCCTATTGTAGAAAAGGATATATACGTGGATATTATGACAAGGGAGAAATAGTGGTCTATTTAGATTGCTAACAGTGAACTCCCTTGGTGGTTAGTTCGATAATTCATTAGGAGGGGAGGGGATGGGGTAGGGAAGGGAAGGGGAAGGGAGAAATCATTACTTAGACTGCTGCGTAATTGCAACCTAAATTCAAATTAAAAAGCTGAAATGTTATATGAGTCATTATAAAAGGCTTGAAACAAGAAGGACGTGTCTATCACCCTAAAAATTAATCTGTTATGGGCTTTATGGACAAACAAAATTATATATAGAAACAAGGATGACAACATCCACAAAAGCGAAGCACTGAAAGTGTAGGACAAACGGACATTAACACTGATATAGTGTCAGAACTGAATAATCAGAGTATAAATGTATAAGAGTAAAAGCAAAATTGTAATTAAATTTGTTGAAAAACTGTTTGATACAGGATAATGTTTATAGACATACTCAGATTTTTAGGAGGACCTCATTATAGTGTTGTTTCTCTTATAATATTGTACTTTGTTGTCCCAGGAATCATTATACCAAAAATCAGATCAATCGTATAATTAAATCACATTTGTTGTTAAAAAGTAGAAGAATTAACATGTTTGAAATGGACGTACTTACATTCTGGTAATGATTATAGAGTTTCTCAATCTTAACTAACTACTACAGAAATCACCATGCAAGAAATATATAGGACAATTCTAACATGCCTAAATTAACGGAAAAAGCTATCTGTCTCGGACAAATGGACCGATTCTAATTATAGAAAAGCTTCGCTTTTAAAAATCAACTGATGTTTAACATTATATTAAATTATATGAAAATAATTTTGTCTTTAAAGAAAATGAACAATAATAGTTATTTCTCGTATCGTATTATAAACGGCTTTCCGCGGTTATAGAATGTACAATTATAAGATTAAAACTCGGGGCTAGTTTTAATCTTATGATTGTACATTTCTATATTCGTAGAAAACTGGATATAATACGATGCTAGACATAGTTTTTTCGTATGGATGAGAACCGGTTCCTATCCACCGGATTCGAATGAATACAAGAAATTATATTAAACTAACTAAGAAGCATGGAAAAATAATCATGGTGATAACTTTAGTAGTTAGGTACGATTTAGAAAGCGTAGCAACTCTATAATCATTACCAAAATGTCCGTACGTCCATTTTAACCATGTTGATTTTTTTACTTTTTTAACAACAAATTTTTATGTGATCTAATCATCTGACTGATCTGATTTTTGGTATTTTGATTTCTGATTTTGATTAATGAAAAAAGCTATCCATCTCAGACGTACGGACGGACGGACGTACGGTTCAACCCTAATTATAGAAAAGCTTCGCTTTTAAAAATTTAAACTTATAAAATCATTAGATTAATTTAATATCCCTCCCATATTTCTTTACTAATACAACAACAGGAAGTTGAGGTTTTGATATGAGCAAGGGGTCCAACCTTACTTTTTATAAAGCAGGGCTTTTCTATACTTAGGGTCGGTAGGTCTGTCCTTTTAACATTATTCTGTATTTAACAGTTTTACAAAAAAAATAACGTATAATTTTGTCAAAAATAATCCAAAAATATTATGCTTAATTTGTTCTGACACTCTACAAAAGTTAATATCAGTCATTCCATTTTAGAGCTTCGCTTTTATGGATGTTGTTATCCTTGTAATTTTCTCAAAGTAGATAGTGTAAAAAGTAATGATAAATAATTGGAGGGGGGGGAGCAGTATTTTTAATTATCCTATTATATAAAGTAGTAAGCGTTTTTGTCTGTCCCGAAGGATCTCGCTAACCGCTGAACCGGTATTGTTCTCTTTTACAGTAAAGCTTCTTACAGGTCCTGGGAAGGTTTTAAACTTCCCCCCCAAAATATTATTTTTTTACTCTTTCAAAACTTAATATTAAAATGGGATGAGGTCGACTTTTTCCCCTTCTACCTTAAGTACCCCTAGAGGCTTCTAGGGGCGTAACCGCTAGTATATGTATATTGTAAAACTACAAAAACATGTGTTAGGTGTGATTGGGAGAAGGTTGGAACTTGCCCTGATTAGTTCTGCTAACAAAATATCACATAGGTTTTGGGGGTTGTTGATGGTGTCCCCCCCCCCCCCCACACAATACAAATAGCCTATAACCACCACAGGACCAGTAGGTATATTCCCTGAAGAGTAGAATCCAGCAGTTACAAAGATCTTAAGGGACAGACAGACAGACATCATTCTACTTTGTATTGTAGATTGTGGGGGAGGAAAACTTTTACTTTTATTTATTATCCCTTCATTCTTCTGGGTTAGACTTAGGAGTTGACTTTCCAAACTTTCGAAGCTACTCTATATTTTGAAATGTCCTTCTGTCTTTCTATTTTTGGTGTTTATGGTCGGAATATCAAAATAAGCATAATTTAAATGTACAAGTGTACATCTAAATCACATTAAATGACCCGTGTATACATGTCATTCCCCCCCCCCCCAAATAGACGTCATATTGTAATTTGATAATTATAACATGACCTCCCCTCCCCTCCCCCATCCTTTCATGCAATAATAAAAACAAGGTTGACTAGATCCAAAATCATTGATAGAAATACATACAACAAGATTATTTGTGTATTGTAGTTTAAGTTATTTAATCTAGAGAGTGACATATTCATAGAAGGTAATTTTGTGTATCATTGTTGAGGATGTACATCAATTTATTGGCCATTGTCTTATCTCTTAAGAACCCTGATTTTTCTTAATATTGATTGCAAGATATTTTGACTTTTAGACTGACCTAACCTAGTTATAGAGCAGCTGTGCCACTAAAAAAGGGGAAAACAATTAGTGAGCAAAACTTAAAAGGATTTTGTTTCTTGTAACTAAAATTTGTTAGGGGAAGGAGGGGAAACTTTCTAACTTACTAGTAGCTTCGTCCCATGTTCCTAGGGATATCTTATATTTTATAGAGAAACTAGCTTAAAACCTGACCATTGATATTATTTATCTTCTCAATATTTCAACTACATACTACTTAACTTTTTAATAGCAAAGCTATTCTACAATTCTATAATGTATAACTCCTAACATTCGTCTATAAAAAGGTTACTATTAAAGATTTATGTCGGATTTTTTTACGAAGATTTTCATCAAATATACTTTTCAAAGTTCAAAGAGATAGGGGACAATGGGATGTTTATTACACTAATCCCAAAAGTTTTATAATATTTTCTTATTTGATGGCTTAACAACATGTTACTTGTAAGTGCAGCGCTGCATCTACAAGTTACATGATCCGAAGTTTTCAATAGGAAGACAATATCATTAATGATCAGTCTACAATTTTCTGGTCTGAATTATTGCTCTATCCCTGTATCTTAGGAATGCAATCTTAGCATTTCTTGGGGGGGGGGGGGAGGAGTTAAATAAACACTCACTCTCTCTCACTTCATACATCCCCCCCCCCCCTAATAATTCTTCCTATAGGACAATTTTGTCAATTCAAAGTTTTATGATAACGTTTACTTATTCATTGGCTTAACAACTTTGGGGACTTTAATGGTTTGTTCATTAAGTTGAGCATCAATCTTTGGGGATGTAAATAAATTTATCGCTCATTGTCTTATCCCTTATGGTTTCCCTTAAACTATACGGGGACCTATATGAAGCTTACCTAAGATGGATAACTTAATTTTAAGGAAGCTGTTTAATGATTAACTGGCTAAACCTAATTATAGAGGAGCTTCGCTTCTATGAACTATATAAATGTAATATTTTAGATTTTATTGGCCTTGTTTCACCTTTTTTATTATTTTGTCAGAGAATGGTAGTAAACTGTAAAGTAAATCATATTCAATCGAATATGGGGGGGGGGGGGTAAAATCCCTGTGAACACCGCACCCCCTATAATCCTTTACAATAGGAAGTTTAAATATGAGCATTTATAGAAACAAAAATTAACTTTTACCTTTATTTGAGACAATGTTAGATATACCCAATGATAATATTTAAAATCATCACTTGGTTGAAAAGTTAAGACACTGCTAGTTTTAACCAACCAATTGAAATATCCTTGTATTTATGTTTTGACAGGTCCTATACTCAATAGGCATCTATCATATATAATCTTAATAAAACAAATTTCATAATTTGAAGTGTTAAAAAACCTAAAAGTCTAATATTTGGTAAATTTTATATCGGAATTGTTTTAAATTTTAATATTTAACGAACTTAACTTTTGAAAGTCAAATATAGATTGCGTGATTTATTTCAGAAATAGAAATATACAACGTAAAAATTTATTATTTTTCAAAATCTAGTATTTATTTACGAAGCACTTCGTAAATAAATATTAAGAAATTTGAATATTTAGAAAAATATAAATAGGGAGCTATTTGTGAACGAACGGAGAGGGGAAAATATATCATATTCTTGAATTAGAATTCTTGGCGACGTTAATTAATATTCCCCAATTTCAATATTATCATGTCTCTAAATTCCCTTTTGATTTTTCTCGAAATACGATACGTTTAGGGTTTGGAATACTTAATATTTTAAATATGTAGTAGACACATCATTGCTTTGATACACTCATTGTGACAGAGTCTCCAAGCTGAGAAAGAGAATGAATTTTGTGTTGGGTATAAACTCTTTAAATTTTTGATTAATTAATTTAGATAATTTTATCAATGTTTATATAAATACCCTTATTGATTTTTGTATCTAAATTGATATCAATCTAATTAAGTTTTAAGTTTTAACATTGCAAAAATTGTAAATTTAATTTACTGAGTATACTTGCCAATGAAGCTGCTCTATTATTGCAAATACTAATGTTTTACCAAGATATTTTAGAGTAATTAATAGAATTAATTTTGAGACTGGATGTTTTTATTTCATTTTAATCTAAATAAACTATGTGCCTAGGATCAACTAAGTAAGTAACATAGCTAAGGTGTGAGCCCATGTAAAGAATATTTGAGGAGGTGTAATTTTTAATCTCATAGCACAATAAGTAGGGAAACAAAAATTGCAGAGGCACAATCTGGGCCCATGGTTGTTCCCATACTATAAAGTCTTTTTGAAATGAGTTGTCTTTAGGAAATATTATGTTTAGTATATCATCTAAAGAATTTGAGTAGTTTCCAGTCCACTGAAGCTTGTCTGTCTGATCATGTAAGTTACCAGACCAGTAACTTGACATGTATTCATATCCTAGCTGGCGAAGTTTGACCTCATATCCAGAATAACTTGTTGGACAAACTATTATCCTAAAATATTAGTACTACTTAATTAGATGATGATGAAAACATATTTCACAATCTTAGTTGAATGAGATAATGGTAATTTTTTATCTTTATTTCAGGTATGAGGCATAACCAACAAGCGATATAAATCTAAAATTGTATTTAGGGAACAGATGGAGAGGTCGTTTAATTAACTATGTGTTGCCCCCCAACGTCAGCTGAAAATACGTACTGGTTTGCGGATTTAATTGTTTTCATTGTTAGTATAAGCTATCTATAATCATTATCTTTACAATAATATTATTTTGAAACAGAATTCAAAATATAAATTCAAATTTTGTATACCTTGGTCGATGATCAAACCTCCAGTCAGTAGTTTCCTCCAGGTCAACTGTAGGGGATTCCAAGTATTTGTTTACAGCAGTAGTTGTTTGATATACAAACATTGCAAACGCAAACATTACAACAACTCTTTTTAATACATGAATTTTGGACATATTTGTTATTCAATCTTTTTGATCTGAAAGATCACTAAATTAGTTTTTGTAACAGTTAAAAGTAAATCGCTCGTGGCCCCCAAATTTTTATTGTTTCTTTTTTTAATCGTGTGAAACTTTTCAAATAGCACCAATATGCAGTTTTTTCTTTAAATCAATCCTGTTGGATACAAAGTAACATTGATATTAATCATATGAAAGCCTTTTCTGACATTAAAAGCCCTTTGACACATATACCCGGCACTTGAAGTACCAGGTGCATTGAGCGTTCGGCTAACTTTAAATGGCCTTAAAATTTTCATATTTCAATGAAAATAAAATAAAAAACTTTCAATGGTTATTTTGACAAAATACTGTTTTTATATAGCAACTGCTATAAATAAGAAAAATCAGAGCAAAAATGATTGAATTACCTTTAATTATTCGGTAAATATCGGTTCTGCACAGGTAAAATTAATTTTATCCATTTAAAAATGAACAATTATGCTTTTTATTGTGTCTTGATATCTGTTATTGTTTCTGAGAAAGTAGGTGGGAATAGGGAGAGGGGTGATTATTTGAAGGCCCCCCGGAATAATTCTGGTTTTCATGTTGATTTAATTTTAAAGCTAGCAGGACGCTTCAGGTACTTTATAAGGTCAAAAAAGATTGTTAAGCATATTATTAATGTTACTTAGTGTTTCGAGCTAAAAACAAGGATTAAAAATTTGTTTTTTGGCACCTTTAAAATGTAACTGGATTTACCTAGATTTTGGATCCTCCAGGATTTATGTATAAAACAAGGATGACAACATCCATAGTAGCGAAGCAAAAATTTATTGATAGACATCAGGAAAAAATAATCTTTTGAGTATGTTAAAAAGATGTAAATGGAATAAATCACGAAACCTTTTAAAAATGTTTAATGTCTTTTGAAGCATTAAGCTAAGAAGAAAAACATGAAATCTAGGAATCGATCTAGCACCCCAACCAATAGCAAGTCTTAATTAAACTTGGTAAACATGTGTAGAATGTTGACTTAATTAATCCCTAAAAATTCCAGTCGAAAAAATCATGAAAACTTGAAATACTGGGAATCGATCTAGCACCCCAACCAATTATCATATCTTTAAAAAACTTTAAAGAAATGTGTAGAATGTTAACTTAATTAATCCCTAAAAATATCAACCGTTTATCTTGAACAGGAGTTGAGTTAATCATCTTGGTTAAAACTTGGAATCGATCTAGCACCCCAATCAATATACAAATCTTAATGAAACTTAGTAAAAATATGTAGGATGCAAAGTTACTTAATCCCTGAAAATTACAGTCGTCTGTCTTGAAAAGGAGTTGAGAAAATTACGAAAAAAAAATCTAGGAATCCATCTAGCACCCCAATTAACAAACAGATGGACAAAACAATGCATAAATTAGATGCGCATATGTCATAGGAATCTTCACTATAAATTTCAGCTGTCTATCTTTTAAAGGAGCCAAGAAAATCACATTTCCCCCACTTTGTCTTTAACAGACGGATAGGGGGACGGACAGGTGGACGGACATTTCGAATTATATAGTAGCTGGGCTACTAAAAAAAAAGATAAAAAAAGTTGCATATTAGTGTCATTTGAAAAGTCATACAATTTTGTAACTCTATCTTTCACATTAAAACAAGGATGACAACATCCATAAGTAGCGAAGCACAAAAATCGTGGATGGAAATCAAGAATAAATTTTTTGGAGAAAAAAAACACAAAACCTTATATTATTTTGTATGATGACTGACATACCAACGGTCAAAGTAAATTACATACTGGATGCTCAGAACAATAGGAAATTTTTTTATTTTACTACTGTCATCTCAAATAAGGTTGAAAATCGGACCAAAAACACCAAAGATATTAAGAAATATGTAAAAATATAAAATCGCTTAAAACCTGCTAAAAGGCGGTCCGATTACCATGTATGTATTTTTGAAACAACTGGAAAATCAATTTTGATATTCCTAACTACAAAGATATTGAAAATCGGACCATAAACAACGAAGATATAGGGAAATATGTAAAAATAGTCAAAAACCTGCAACAAGGCAGTCCTACCTCCGTGGATGATTGATCTAACGACTGGAAATTTAATTTAGATATATATAACTAAAAAAATTCGAAAATCGAACCACAAACACCAAAGTTATGGTGAAAAATGTGAAAATGCAAAAATAATCTAAAACCTACTAAAAAGCAGTCCGACCGCCATGTATGTGTTAAATTTAATTATGCTTCTTAGTGATGGGAATATTGTCAAAAAGTTTCAGCCTTCTATCTGTCATAGGAGCCGAGAAAATCACGTTTCCCCCACTTTGTCTCAGACGGACGGGCGGACATTTCGAATTATATAGTAGCTTCGCCTACTAATAAGAGACAAACGAAATTGGGGTTAGGGGGGAGGGGGGCATGATTATCGCCGGAATAGGGTTAAATGAAAATTAATAAACAAAACAGGTCCCCCTCCCACTCTCCGGAAGAGGGCTAAGAGATGAAACTCTTAAAGGACATAACTCGTACATTGAGCATTTATAACTGAATAACTGAATTATTTATACATAGGACTATCTTTTACTCTTTTTTACGCAGTTTTTAACATACAGAGCGTGTTCTTTAGACCTTAACTTCTCTTACTCTAGAAGTCTTCTTTAACTATCTGTCTGTATCTATGTAACGCTTATTGTTTTTATATGTGGTACACTTGGCAAATAATGCACCATATATTTGTTACTTATTACCGGTTCTCCAAATTACTTTCTTCGAAAAGTATATATGTGTTTTTTTCAGCTAAAAGCATTAGAAAATTATTTCCAGCCGTTCTTTGTAGAAATTGTATCTTTTAAAGAGGTATGTAATCGCCCCTTCCCCCCCATTTTAAATTGAAAAAAAAAAAATATTTTGGGCGAGGAGTTATTTTTTCTTGGGGCAATTTATCTCGGGAGTGTGTTCGGTACCTCTCACAAAATAGTTATATATCTTCCCGAGTCATATGAGAGAGAAGCTACATTGTAAAGGTAAACTATATCGGTTCAGAGGTTAAAGAGATTCTTTGGTACACACATACAGCAGAAATCCTGTTTTTTTTACATAAAGATATAATTTAATTTAATCTTTGCTTAAGTTATGAAAATAATTTATCTTGTTTTATACAATTTTAGTAATAATCTAATTTACTTAGTAAAGCAACTACAATAAAAATCAATAGCTTTTCTGTTTGTCCTCATTTGAAAAGAATTTGTTTATTTTAGTATCCACAGGAGGGCTTGACTGCAGCTGTATTCAGCAGTTTCATTTGGGAAATTTTGAAAAATAAAATATCCGGCCGACTAATACCTGAAATTGTTAGCAGAAGTCATTTTGGCATTTTTTAATTAGCAGCTTAAAGTTTATATTAGTCACAGCTTTAATTTTCAGCCGCCTTAATTGGTATTAGCCGCACGAGCAAGCTGCCAGTATCATTAAGCACAGCCATGATAAACTTTAGCGGTTGTCAACCCTTTAATGAACGTACGTCAATGGCTTTTCTAAAGTCAAAGTGACAAAAATTACCACCCTTAGTGTAAACATTTTTTTTCAATTTTGATAATTAACGTGTACACCAAGGAGGGAGGGGACATTGGGCTGTTTATTACACTAGTCCCCAAAGTCTTATAATAACATTTTCTTATTCGTTGGCCTAACAACCTTGGACTTTTTTATTGAATTTTGATAGGTTGGTTCATTTAGTTGATTTTAGTTTCAATTCAACCACTAATTGCAATATACAGAAAGGGTTATTTTGTTCAACAAAAAATCTGGACGTTATCCCTTATCCCTTCATATTCCTGCGTGTATACAGCCAAGTAAAATAGAACGTACCTTGTGCGACAAACGTTCAAGTATGTAAACAAGAGGACAAACCATCAAACGTTATGGGTTTTTTAAAACAGTCTAATACGTTAATTTAAGATCTTAAAAAAACACGTATTAGCTCATGGCTTAAATAAGTTATAAAATAGGTTATTAGAGATGCAATTTGTATAAATATATATTGTAAACGAGTTTCAGAATTGAAAAAAAAAATCTTCCAAATTTGAGAAGAAAATGTTTCAATCATAGATAGCAAAACTCATTATGTATTGATATTCCAATGGTAACAATCTAATTGAATCTTTTAAAAATTGATATGTACAACATGTTTCTTTAATATAAAATATAAAAAAAATCACAAGATATATAAGATTTATAAATCCTATAGCTTTTTACTTTCAGGGGTTTTCCCCTAAAGGGCTTAATTTAAAGCTTAAATATATTTGTGCATAATAAATGATTCTTTTAATATGCTTATGTAGGTTTTATAGGCGAAGAATTAATATCTGTTAAATTAACGTGATTTATTATATTTATATAAGCATATTAATATTTTCTTAGTAAAAGATTATTTTTCTACCCAAATGATTTACTTTTTTATAAGCTATTTTATATCATTAATATTATAACTTATCTTATGTAACATTTATAAAGTTTTTGTTGAGTTGCAAAAATTTATCATGTAACATATTCAACCTATCCTAACAATTAAAAATATTTTAGGTTTTTTTTCTCTAATATTAAATTTAGGCATGTTAGAATTGTCCTATCGATTTCAAACTTTGCATGGTGATTCCTGTAGAAGTTAGGTACGAGTTAGAAAGCGTAGCAACTCTATAATCATTACCAGAATGTCATCCTTGTTTAACAACAAATGTTTATATGATCTAATTATCCGATTGATCTGATTTTTGGTATACAGATTCCTGGGACAACAAAGTACAATATCATAAGCGAAGCAACTCTATAATCAAGTCCTAAAAATGTAAGTATGTCCTTAAACATCATCCTGCATCAAACATTATTTAACAAATTTACTTACAATTTTGCTTCGACTCTTATACATTTATTTTCTGATTATTCACTGACACTATACAAGTGTTAATGCCCTTTTGTCCTACCGTTTCAGAGCTTTGCTTTTATGGATGTTGTCAATTTTGTTATCATAATACTTGGTTAGGTTTGGAAGACCCCACGATAAAGGAAAGGGTACCTCAGGGGCCAAGTATGACGAATACCAAACTGCATAAATTTTGTGTCACTTTGGATTCCTGTGACGTCACATAATGAGGAAGATGAGAGGATGAGAGGAGAAGTGGGAAAGAAAACCCCTAAGAAAGAAATGGAGAATATGACGTCAAAAGTGGTGCAAAAGTTATACAGTTTGGTCTTCGTCCTAAGTATGAGTTTTTTTTTAAATTAAGAGACAGTCGGATTGTTATGAGCGTAACGAATAGCTATAGAGTAGCTTTGCTACTACAAGGACGAAAACGTCCAAAATAATATTTTGTGTAGAGTATCTTAGAAATATAATAAGATACTGTAGTGTAATTTGAAAATTAAAGAGTTTTTTTTAGTTGCAAGGAGAAAGGGGTTTAAGAAATATTTAAACGAATTTGTCATTAAGAAAATTAAGTTTTCCAGAATTAAGTAAATGTCATTTTGGCTTTAGGTAATAACAAATGATAAAGGCCTTTGCCCACAAAAAGTGGCCAACCATGAAGCGCTGGAAAGTATCATGTGTGACGTCATAAAATACTTCTATTATCCATTTCTTTTTTAAGGGTTTCCTTTCCCACTTCTTCTCTCATTCCTCCTTTTTAGACTTATCTTTATGACGTCACATATGACACTGTCTAGTACTTTCCAGCCATTGGAAACTAATAAGAAAAAACGAAATTTCTGAATGAAATGTACAAGTGCACGCCCCTGATTTAGCATCCAGAAGGAGGACATAAGATTGGCAACAGTGCATAATTTCAACGTTGCCAACCCTGAAATTTTTCAGACCAATTTTCTTGAACTTTCATTCTTACTATAGATTCGTAATTTGATATCTTAATAGACACAAATGCACATAAATGTCTACTATAGTGTAGAAAATAACGGCCTAATAATCGACCCTAAGAAATATAAAGCAATCACGGAGATCTTTTGCTTCAAACTTAAAGCTTACTACATTATATTTTAGAATAGTATTTTGCTATTTTGTCATGAAACATCTAATACTCCATGCAAGAAATATTTGACAGATAGGTGATGCTGTGTTTCCTATGAACAAAATTATAGGAATCTAAAGGGATAAGATAATAGCTGATAAATTGGTGTACATCCTCAATGATGATACACAAAATTATCTCTTCTGTAAATATCAATTAGTAATTGGAACGGTTGGAAACTCAACAAAATTAACCAACCAATCAAAATTCAATAGAGACCTCAAAGTGGTATAAGCCATCGAATAAGAAAAAGTTAAGATAAAACTTTGGGGACTAGTGTAATAAACAACTTAATGCCCCCCTCCCTTGTTTTCATATTTTTGGTAGCACAACAAGGACATGAGTTGGTAGGTTGTAAGGAGAATGCACTCTGAATCTAAAATTGGCACAATTGAACTGCATGCGCTGAAAAATTATAGGCTTGCCACGAAAAATCCTGGTCTCAATGATTTTTTGGCAGTAAATCTTTTACCATAGAGCAAAAAGGTAGATTTTATGGTGGTTCTACATTTTTGTAACATAAGCTGCGAAAACTGTATCTTAAAAATGATGACTAAATCCATAAGTAGTAGATCTTTTCATGAAAATACACTTTTTCGAATTTTAGTCTTCTGCTAACCTAAAAAGTTACTTTAGGAGCCTATAAATACATGTACAAAATTTCAGCTCTCTATCTCTACTGGCGACCTAGCGCCAGGCATGTAAAATATCAACAGATAACGGTAGCACGGCGGTTTTAACAATATCTCAGCAATGTGCAGGTTTTAAGCTCTTCTGCATATTTCAATTTAAACACATAAGGACAAAGATATATTATCCCAAAAATCTTTTGTCAAAGTCTACTCTACACCTAGCGCCAGTCAGTTTTCTAAAATCATGCATTTTATACCTGTGAAAATTGAAATCGCCAGCGCTAGGTGTAGAGTAGACTTTGACAAAAGATTTTTGGGATATTATATCTTTGGCCTTATGTGTTTAAGTTAAAATATGCAGAACACCTGAATTCATCTTCCAAGCCATTCTCTAGGCATTTATTTTTTTTTTATGAAATAACGGGATTAAAAAATTGCCCTTTGAAAAGGCCTAAAAAATATCTTTTTTGTCACTTTATTCACTGCTTATAGTTACAACTTATTAAGATATTATGCTCAGTTAAAAAAAATCGGCGCCTCCAGCACCAAAACTGGCAGTTAAACTTCTGTGCCCCTACTTGCCCCCCTCTTTGGTAAACAGTAGTTATCTCAAGAAATAAAAGAGATATCAACACACAGAAAGAAAGCTTTTTAAATAAAACTGAACTAAGTAACTATTACACATTTAATTTTGGTACTTTCCTTCTAGGGGCTTGTGGAGCAAAAGACCCACCAAAACACTAATAAAATGAGTTCTGAGCTTATTTTTAAAGATATCAACCTGATTTTTTAAAAATCTTTTGTTGCCATAATTGAACTCAGTAACATTTACAGATTTCATTTTGGGACTTTTCTTCTAAGGGGTTGTTTGGCAAAAGACCCCCAAAAACTAAAAATATGAGTTCTGAGCTTATTTTTAAAGATATCAACCTGATTTTTTTGAAAACTTTGTTAACATAACCAAACTCAGCAACCTATACAGATTTCATTTTGGGACTTTCCTTCCAGGTGCTAGTGGAGCAAAAGACCCCCCAAAACACAAAAAAATATGAGTTCTGAGCTTATTTTTAAAGATATCAACCTGATTTTTTTACAGAAAATTTTTTAAATAAAATTGAACTCAGTAATGATTACACATTTCATTTTGGGACTTTCCTTTGAGGGGCTTGTGGAGCAAAAGACCCCCCAAAACACAAAAAATATGAGTTCTGAGCTGATATTTAAAGATATTAAACTGATTTTTTTAAAGAAAACTTTTTTAACATAACTAAACTCAGCAGGGGCATCCAAGCTTTTTTTTTGGGGGGTAAAATTTGCTTGGAGGGAGGGATTATTACCCCCCCTGAAATCTGTTGGTAAACAAAATTTGCCCCCAGGGTAAATTTTTTTTTTTTTTTGGGGGGGGGGGGGTAATTTAAATCTTATTAAATATTTGGTATTTTTTTGTTAGAGATTTTTTATTTTGGGGGGGTATTCAAAATTGTTTACCCCTCCTAAAATAACCCCTCCTAAATGGTTGATATCTTTAAAAATAAGTCCAGAACTCATATTTTTATTTTTTGGGGGTCTTTTGCCAAACAAGCCTCTAGAAGGAAAGTCCCAAAATGAAAACTGTAAATGTTACTGAGTTTGGTTATGTTAACAAAGTTTTCAAAAAAAATCTGGTTGATATCTTTAAAAATAAGCTCAGAACTCATATTTTTAGTTTTGGGGGTCTTTTGCCCAACTAGCCCCTAGAAGGAAAGTCCTAAAATGAAATCTGTAAACATTAATGAGTTTCATAGACGTCCAAGAGAGGGGGTAAAGTGGGGATTACCCCCCCACCCCAAACGAATTTGGGGGTGCCCACCCCCAAAAAAAGCTTGGACGCCCCTGCTGAGTTTGGTTATGTTAAAAAAGTTTCCTTTAAAAAAATTAGGTTGATATCTTTAAATATCAGCTCAGAACTCATATTTTTTTGTGTTTTGGGGGGTCTTTAGCTCCACAAGCCCCTCAAAGAAAAGCCCCAAAATGAAATGTGTAATCATTACTGAGTCCGGTTTTTAAAAAAAATTTTCTTTAAAAATTTGGGGGTAAATTTTGGGAAGGTAAACAAAATTTGCCCCGGCCAACAGGTTTCAGCGGGGGTAATTACCCCCCCTCCCCAAGCAAATTTTACCCCCCCCCCAAAAAAAAAAAAGCTTGGACGCCCCTGCTGAGTTTGGTTATGTTAAAAAAGTTTTCTTTAAAAAAATCAGTTTGATATCTTTAAATATCAGCTCAGAACTCATATTTTTTTGTGTTTTGGGGGGTCTTTTGCTCCACAAGCCCCTCAAAGGAAAGTCCCAAAATGAAATACGTAATCATTACTGAGTTCAGTTTTATTTTAAAAATTTTTCTTAAAAAAAATTAGGTTGATATCTTTAAAAATAAGTCCAGAACTCACATTTTTAGTTTTTGGGGGTCTTTTGCCAAAAAGCCCCTAGAAGGAAAGTCCCAAAATGAAATCTGTAAATGTTACCGAGTTCAATTATGGTAACAAAAGATTTAAAAAAAAATCAGGTTGATATCTTTAAAAATAAGCTCATAACTCATATTATTAGTGTTTTGGTGGGTCTTTTGCTCCACAAGCGCCTAGAAGGAAAGTCCCAAAATTAAATGTGTAATGGTTACTTAGTTCAGTTTTATTTTAAAAGCTTTCTTTCTCTGTGTTGATATCTCTTTTACTTCTTGAGATAACTACTGTTGGCCGAAGAGGGGGGCAAGTAGGGGCACAGAAGTTTAACTGCCAGTTTTTGCCGGTTTTGGTGTTGGAGGCGCCGATTTTTTTTAACTGAGCATAATATCTTAATAAGTTGTAACTATAAGCAGTGAAAAAAGTGACAAAAAAAGATATTTTTTAGGCCTTTTCAAAGGGCAGTTTTTAAATCCCGTTATTTCATAAAAAAATTAAAATGCCTAGAGAATAGCTTGGAAGATGAATTCAGGTGTTCTGCATATTTCAATTTAAACACATAAGGCCAAAGATATAATATCCCAAAAATCTTTTGTCAAAGTCTACTCTACACCTAGCGCTGGCGATTTCTATATTCACAGGTATAAAATGCATGATTTTAGAAAACTGACTGGCGCTAGGTGTAGAGTAGACTTTGACAAAATATTTTTGGGATAATATATCTTTGCCCTTATGTGTTTAAATTGAAATATGCAGAAGAGCTTAAAACCTGTACATTGCTGAGATATTGTTAAAACCGCCGTGCTACCGTTATCTGTTGATATTTTACATGCCTGGCGCTAGGTCGCCAGTAGAGATAGAGAGCTGAAATTTTGTACATGTATTTCTAGGCTCCTAAAGTAACTTTTTAGGTTAGCAGAAAACTAAAATTCGAAAAAGAGTATTTTCATGAAAAGATCTAATAAGTAGTGTAGCACAAATAATTATGGAATGGACAAACAGATAAAATATAGAGCAGATTTTCAGTTGCCATAACAAAGAAAATAAATAGAGAGAATAAGCTAAAACTCATGAAAAATAAGGTTTATGTCTTTTGATGCACAACTAAACATACACAGTGTTTCAGAAAAAACTGCGTTTTCCGTTTTTTTGACACAACCAGAAGGAATACAGAAAAAACGATTATATGTCCTTATTCTCTGTAAAAAAGTACATCAAATTTATAACAGGTGTTTTCATTATCTCTAAAAATACGGCCTCTATGATAGGTACATAGTTTCCAAAAATGCTTTATGTGAAAAATATTGTGCAAGAAAAATTAAAATAACTCTTCTATTATGTATAGAAAAATCGTAGAATTTCAATATTAATTTAGAAAAAGGTATAAGAAAAGTACCTTAATGAGTTTTAAAAGTGAAATGCTTTTTAGCTCCTCACAAAAGCATTTTTAAGAAACTGCAATTTGTCATTTTTTCACATTTCTTGATTGTGATGCATTTGCAGTAAAAGAATCTTCTTTAATAACGTACATTATAGTAAAAAGAAAAAAACTCCTTTTTATTTGACAAAAAAATCTCTTAAGACAAAAAAGTTATTGAAGTTTGAATTTTTTTTATTAAAGCATTTAATTACAAATTATGGATAAATTATGAGATTATATCTTAACCTGTCAATCAAATTAAAGGATTATAGGAATAAATGAGGGGTGGGGATTTACGAACATGAGCAATTTTTAAGGTCATGTTTCTTAAGTATACAAAAAAAAAACTGAATATTTGTTTTCAGTGAGGGAATTTTAAATGAAATTTTTAGTGTAATTGGTAGAAAATTGTATTGGCCATATTAAGATGTTGTTTTCAAGTGAATAAATTTTTGAAAACCAACCATAAGGCACAAAATTCTACCAGAAAAAAGCATCATACGCATCTTTTGAAATATTTATGCTTTAAAATGCGCCGTTATTTTCAGAGATATTAAAAAACACCTGTAACAATTTCGATGCATATTTTTATAGAGAATATTGACATATAATTATTTTTTTGTACTCATAATGGTTGTTTCCCAAATTTGGAAAACGCAGTTTTTTTTAAAACGCCCTGTATAATAAATAGAATATATGCGCTTATGTCATGTGAATCATCACTGAAAATTTCAGACACTTTAGTTACAGACAAAGCAAAGGAAAAACAGCTAAATATAATTAGATGTTTGAGTTGAAAACTATTTGTCATTGATATTTATTGTAATGCTAACATTAAGATTATGTCAATAAAATAGTTTTCTGAGGATTTGCTACAAATATTTTCATTTGATTCTCAAGTTATGTTATTGTTTTTAATAACTTTATAATTAGTTTTGCAAACTTAAATAGAAATTTTATAATCATATATTAGTTGACCCACTTCATATCTTAGCAAATATGATTAAAACTTGATATTTTAAGAGGAGCTAAGCTACTATTTTATGAACTAGCAGCTGTGCCAGGGCCATCTAAGCTTTTTTTTATTTTGAGAGGGTAAAATCAGGGGCTTCAAAGGTTTGAGGGATGTTAATCTAATGTAATTATACAATTTTTGAGGGAGGTAAATTGAGGGTTTTTGGAGTTTTGGGAGGGGTACACACCCCCTTAACCCCACCTTTGGACATCTATGGGCTGTGCCCCTAGCATCTAGGAGCTTTGCATAAAAGGGGTAGGGAAATAAAAAAAAAACATCCAAAAACTTAATTTAAAAATTAAATAGCCAAAAACCCTCCCAGGACCTAAGTTAAGCATCTATAAAAGGAAGAAAACAATGCGTACAGAAGGCATTGAAATATTATTCTACAGACAAAAAAAATACTTACTACTTTATATAATAGGATAAATGTTGAACAATTATACATATCTACAACATACTGCTCAGCCAAAGTACATAAATACTTTACCTTCCTTAAAAACTAAATTTTTTCAAAATTTAAACATTGTGTAGACATTTTAAATCCTCTATTGTTATGGAAATGATTTTACATGTTTTTATATTCATCAATGAAATTCACAAAATATTTGAGCTTTATTTAATAATATTTTCAGAAAATACAGTTTCATAATATTTTCTTGACCCATTTAATATTTAATATTTGATGAAATAATATTAAATGTTTGATATTTGAAAATAACAGTATTTATAAGATAATTTCAATTACAATTATTAATTTTTAATTGAATCAAGACAAAAACTTCAATTTAATGAATGAGAGGGAAAAGCCATTTTATCTGCAATATTTTTCTTCAGGTATTTATCAAATACATAAGACAATGAGTGCTTTCAAAAAATGTTTTATATTCCTCTTTTAATGAACTAAACATACTGATATCAGATGGAAAACTCAACACTAATCCAGGTGCTATTATGACAGGTGTTCTACTTTAATATGCTTTAGACCTAAACTCTTTATAATAAGCAAGCACTGTCTACTTGTAAGTTGTAGTCAAATTTCTGCCTTTCTATGTCCACTGAGACCATGATAACGATTGGAATGACTTTTAGGATGCCAATGTTTTGTCCATAGCAGGTTCAGGCTAAATCCCTCTCCCCCCCCCCCCGCCCCCAACAAAAAAAATCTATTGGGTTGACGCATGAAGTCCCATAGAGGTTATAGTTGAAGCTTTTTATGTGTTTAGGTTGGATAAATTTTTAGTTTTTTACTTTTCGTTTTCTTCACAATCCCAGTTATGTGCAATCCTATTTAAGACCAAACAGTTTGCCACGAGTGTGTGTGTGTGTGTGTGTGTGCACTTATTAGAGAGAGAAGCATAAAGGAGTGCATAAAAGAGAAAAGAGAGGAGAATTTTAGAAAAGAGGGTGGATGGGGGGCCAATAGGGTTAAGGGATGTGGAGTGGGGACAATGCAAGCAGTTCCTTGGATTTTTGGTATGTACCTCCCCCCCCCCCCCAAATAGCTTCCGAAATAAAATAAAAACGCCCTAAAAAACATAAGCTTTCGAGGTTAATTCAGCTGTACTTAATATAACCTGTGTCTTTGTTTGATCAAACACTTTAATTACACTTTGAAGATTGGATTACAAACATAAAATAAGGAAACCTTGCAATCAATAGGAGGGTTCCAAGGGGTTCAATTGCAATTTCCAGGATTAGCCTGCAATGCAAAACCATTGTAAAAATGCAATCAAATAAAACTTTCTGCAAAATTGCAACACTCAGATTTACTTCTAAGCTTCGTAGCATCAGTTTGCACGGATATGTCAGGGATAATTACAGAAAGTAGATATCGTATTACAGACAGCTTTCCGCGGATATTAAAATGAAGAATTAGAAGATTTCAACCAGTTTTGTTAGCCGCAAGAAACCATTAAGGCATAGACTAACAAAAGTGGTATTGATTTTTTTTATTTTAATATCCGTTTTTTTTTGTATTACTATGCTATACATGATTTTTCAGTAATGCTAAGAACCGGTTCTAAACTAGCAGATATTGATATCGGTTTTGAAAAATTTAAGCAAGCAATATACTTTAATCCATGTATCTTTGCTCACTATCTTTCTATCTCTCATTTTCGCACTTCTCCTTTTCCCTTTTCCCTTTCTCATTTTTCTTATTATCTATTTTTCTTTCCCCTTTTAGGACTAATTCTTGCCCACCTACCCCAACCGTTTTCAATCATGAGAATGAGAGAGAATGAAATAGTGAATTTTTATGAAAAAAATGTTTCATAAAAATGTTTACAGCTGGCATTACCATTTGCTAGAAATACAATTTACAAAATTTGCTAAAGATTACATTTCTGGGGGCAAAGCTGTTCTATCACTAATGGTTTACTCACCTTTTTTATTTTATCTAAAAAAGATGTAAAAACTGGTGAAAAAATATAAATCTTATAAATGGTATTTGGTGTATAGCTATAAGATACTTCAATAAATTTGTGATACTTCATATAACTCAAAATTAAAAGGTTTCAGTTAAATTATTAAGTTAATTAGGGTTTGGCAACCGAGTATTTAGCCGCGTGGCTGCAGCTGAATTCAAATTATCGGCTGAGAGTAGCTTAATTTGGCTGATTCTCTCTAATAATCTGTTCAGCTTTTTCGAAGAATCCGCGCAATTTTGCTAAAATGCGGCTACAGCTTCTAATAGCTCCTGTAGGTTAATAAGCGGGAATAATTTGAATTGTGGAAGCACAGACAAATGGTTGTTGTTATCCTTGTTTTAAAATAAAACAAGTGTAAAATAAAATGAATGAATAAAAAAAGAATAATTTATGCATAAAAAGCATTTTTCTTATTTTACTAAGAGTATCTTTGTTAATCAGGAAGGAGGGGGGGGGGGGGGGGGGGACATTGTACTGAAAATGATAATGTTACCCAAAGATTTATAAAACGACTTTTTATAAATTTAGAAAACTTATTTTTTAGCTTAAAAGCTTTGGGCACTTTAATTAAATCTTGGTTGGTTGGTTCAATCAACTAGAGACTAGTAAGTCTACAAAAGACGTTATTTTGTCTTCATTGGTGTCGGAATTCGGAGCTCCGATGTGCTTAATTGCGACTTACTGAACTAATAAGAATCTAACCAATCAAAAACAGTAAAAAGATTTTACTTTATTTATTAATGCAAAGCCTTTAGACCGAAAATCTTAACAGGATACAATTATTAGTTAAATCATTATAAGTAAATTAATTGTGTTTTGTTTGTCTAAATAATACTAATTGTAGAATTACTTTGCTCCATATTTTTTACAAGCAAGGCAACTCACATAATAATGTCATATTATATACACAAAAAAGGGATATATCATAATATGAAAACAAGCACGAGTTTATACAAAGCACCACGGGTATATTCGCTGAATATATCCGTGCATTTCAATTTAATAGCAACGAATTAAATCTGTGTCTCATAAAATACTTAATTTAATAAGAAAAATTACCTCGTTTTTGCACATACACTAATAACAAAATTGAATGGTGTTAACAACTCAAGATCAGAAAAGCAAGTGACACCTTCTAAAAATTTGCCGGTCTATGAGACAAAGGTAGCAGGGGCGTCCAAGCTTTTTAATTTAGGGGGGGAAATAAAATTTTTTTACCCCCCCCAAAAAAAATTTTTTTACCCCGGGGGTAAAATTTGCTTAGGGGGGGGGGGGGGTAATTAATCCCCCTGAAATCTGTTGGCAGGGGTAAATTTTGTTTACCCCCCCCCCAAAAAAAAATGTACCACCGGGGTAAAATTTTTCGAATTATATTGTGTTAAACCTATAGTTTTTATTGTTTACTAAAAATAGATTATTAATTAATTTTTAATGCAATATTGTATTTATCATTTATAAATGTTTATATTATACATGTATAATGTACATGTTGTTTTATCCCAATAAATATTCAAATTTAAAAATATCATGGTATGTTTGCATATTTGAATCACGCAACCTATACCATATAAAAAGATCTCATATCAATGATGACAATTTAGAATCGTTCTATTTTTTTCAAACCTTTTAAGTAAAACGATTAGCTAATATTAAGGATAACAAAGAATCTTAATGACGTTCAAAACACTTTTGACTGTTTAAACATGATTTTGGTCCCCAAAGTTTTATAATAACGTTTTCTTATTAGTTGGCTTAACAACTTTGGGGACTTTATTGAATTGTGATTGGTTGGTTTATTAAGTAGAGCGTTCAAAAGTAATAAAAAATGTATTTATCTATAAAGAGTAATGATTCTAAATATGTATTATGTTAAATTTTGATTAATTTAATATAATTTTATTATTGCCGCAGCTACTATGTAACTGTTTGTACGTCGGAACGTCCATTTATCTGACGATCCAAAATTTTAGAAATGATTAACGTCTTTCTTGCTTCTTGTTTATCTCTTATAATAGGATGTATTTCTCTGTGTCTGTCTGTCTGTTGTATACTCGATGGATCTTGTTAACAGCTAAACTAATATAATTCTCCTATAGCTTTTATAGGTCCTGGAGAGGTTTATCTTTTTTTGGGGGGGATAGAAAAAAGAACCCCAGCCCCAAAAAAATTACATTTTCTATTTAAAATTAAGATTGAATATTAATATCCAAATTTTCAACCAAATTTAACATCATTGGGTATCGGCAATGGATTATCGTCTGTTGTCTTATCCCTTTAGATCCCTGAAATTTACAACTACCAAAAATGACAATAATCTTTACCAAATAAAAGAACATTTCAATTCTAAACTGTACATCAAAAAACAAAAATGTAAATCATAATTCAGTTACGCTACTAGCAAGATTTATTTTACTTTTGATCAATAGTTTTATTTTGATATTTATAGTTTTATCTTTGACAACCACCAATTTTATACAAATTATATGTTTAAATGACAGGAAAAATGTACACGTCCCATCAGCCTCACTTGCGTATAAACCACAGCTTAGCCGCACTGAAAAAAACGCGGCTAAACAGCTTTGCATCTATGAATACACTTCGCCCATAAAAATAACAGATTTGAATCATATATATTGGCAGAGAACATGTTTTTTAAGGCATTCTTTTATATTTTATTATATGTTATATACTAAAAATTAAGTCAATTGTAAAATAAGACCTCTGGAATGGCAACACCATAATAAATCCTTATTTGTATAACACGTATTTAAAATTTTGATTTATAAGCACATACTTATTGAACTTACTCTAATATATAAAAAATTGTCTGTCTGTACCATAAGATCTCTCTTACTGTTTGACCGATACGATTTTTTTCACGGTGAGGGGAGGGGACCTCTTCACCCTTCAAAGAGAAATCGCCCTTGGATAAATCCCCCCTTCATATAAAAATATTTTTTTTTAAAGTTTATTTTTAAAACTATTACTAATATGAATGGAATGTGGAGGTTCGACTTCCCCCCTCCCCATCCCCATATTTCTCAAGTGCCCTATAGGTCTTTTAAGGCGTAGCCGCTAGTATAAAATACGTTTTATTTTATTTTATATTTTTATGGTTTTTTTTTATTTCCTCAATATTCAATCAAGATTAATAAATGTTGATGTTTAGACCGTTGAAAAATCTGTCATATTTTTTACTTGTTTTAACGGAAAATATTATTTATGAAACTTATTTATAATTTACTGTATCTGTCAACGAAACAAACAAAAAAAATCTGTTTATAGTTATATAAATATTTTATGTGCTTATTGTTGGTTAGGCTAGGTTAAAAAGAAAGCATCGCAAAGGGTTGATAATATAATTTTCAGAAAATGAATTATGAAAAAAGAGGCGGGGGGGGAGGAGTTCTTTGGTTTCACTTATAGGTTTTAGGGATAGTAACGATTTAGCAATTCAAATTAAGCTAAAGTTTTCAATTTAGTTATATCAAATTTGCATTTTCAAAATTCTTCTTTCGGCCAACCTACACAAAATTGTAAAAAATTAAAATGTTTACTGTCTAAAAAGCTGGTTTAAAAACTGTTAAAAAACCGTCAACGAGATGGTCATAAAAATATGCAGCTCTACATAATAAGAAAAGTGTACATTTTTGTTTGGCCATTAGTTCGTACATTAAAAAAAATACATTTAACTTCCCTCGTTTTTTTAATATTGAAAAATATAATTAAAATCTTAAAAGTGTGTGTTTCATGTTGTAATACTGTTCTGGTTCATCTTTATTGCTGCGCTACTTATGAACACACTGTGCATTTTACATTGAATGCCTACTTTTTTATCAGGGTTCGGCAGCCGCATGACAGCCGCTATAAAGTTGCCATGAAATGGACAATCTATATCTAATGGCAGCTAAGGCTTATGCTTGTAATATTTCAACCGCAAAAACGGCAACGAAATGGCGGTGCTGCTGCCGGCTGCAGTGCCCTGCTTTTTATATCATCATTAAATTTTGAAGAGTATTTTGCAGTTTTTTGTGTGCAAAAAGCAGATTATAAACTAGGGATATAGGAGGAGGTAAATTATATAAGAATAAAATAGCCGCTGGTAAAGCTGCCTTTTACCACTATTTCTACTGCAGCGTTAAGATTTATTAAGTGGCTGACAGCCGTTTTCAGTAACAATTTCAAAAACTTTTTAAAATCTTCCTTGGTTGGTTCCAAACTAGCATTGTCTAAACTTTTCAACCAATAATTGAATCTACAGATGGGCTAATTTGGGGATGTGCATAAATTTACAATTAATTATCTTATCCCTTAAGATCCCCACTTAAAGTTATAGTATCCTAATTAATAAAGTGTATGTCAGTTAAAAATCACCATTTCAACTTAGCTACTCGGGTGGTTCTATGCTATTTTTCTACTCCTTACCAATCTGTTAATGCATGCCTTAATAAACGGATTGTGCAATTTGCATCGCGGGGAGTAATATACCATATTATTCATCTATAATATAAGTCATACATTTTTTTAAGCAAAGCCTTTCTATATACAGGGTCAGTCCGTCCGTCCGTAAGTCCAGAACGGATAGCTTTATTCATTAATTTAGGCATGTGAGAATTGTCCGATTTATTTCATACTTTGCATGATGATTTCTGTAGTAGTTAGGTACGATTTAGAAAGCGTAGCAACTCTATACTTGTTACCAGAAAGTCTTTACGCCCATTTTAAATTTTTAACTTTTTTGACAACAAAGGTTATGTATTATAATTATCCAATTGATCTGATTTTGGGAATACTGATTCCTTGGACAACAAAGTACAATGTTATAAGCGAAGCATCACTTTTATGGATGTTTTTAAAGCGAAGCTTACCTTTAAATTTCTATCATATAAAGTAGTAGGATGTCTTTGTTCGTCCGTTAAGATCTCACAAAATTATGAAATTGTTATGATTTTTGGATTATTTTTTAAAAAGATTTTAATATAAAATTAATATTAACGTCTTAACCCTTACAGATCGGGCCCCAATTCCCACCTTAATAGATCGGGGTGGGGGGTCATATTGACCCCCCCTCAATCTCGGCTTCTGTTACAGTGGTTCATGTGTATTTTTAGAGAAAATTACTTTTTCTAGTCATAGCGGTCAGGCCGCTCCTTAGCCGCTTTTTAGTGGCCAGCCGCTAAATTTTAAAACAGCTGTAGAGCGGCCAATTTTGCAGCTAGGATGGCCAAATTTTAGGATGAACTTTTATTTTTTATAACAAAAAAATACTTTTTCTGATCATCGCCGAAAAACGGCAAATAACGGAAACCGCCATTTTCGGCGGTTACGGCGGCAAAACGGCGGTTAGCGGCGCCAATTAATATTTTTATCTGTTTATTTTATAATTACTAAACTTAAAAAGTCATGAAGTCACAACTCTCTATCTTACCTATAAAAAAATGACATTGAAAAAACTAGAGGGGGTAACAGATTTTCTTTTTGTAATTCCCATTAACAATAAAATAAAATATTGATTATTGAAAAATTTTATGTAGGTAACAGAAAATTTAGCAAAATTTATGATCTTTTGTTTTAATTTTAAAACAATATAATAAGTAACTGAAGAATTTTCTATCATTTTTCGGAGTCCTTTTAATCGAAAACTCTTATATACCAAAATTAACGTAGAATTAGGTCGAAAGAACGGACAAACGTACAAAAATCTAGAAAATCTAAAATTTTAACAAGGCAAATTTTTACTTTTTCGTTCCCTGACATTTTTAGCTTTTTAGTATTATTGGAAAATTCAGCAAAATTGTATCAAAAATAAAATCAATGAATTTTTCAACTACGACGTAACTCATATTGACAACATAGAGTAATAGGGAAAAGAGCGTTTAACTTTTTTTATATTTTGTTTATAAATTATTCATTACTCATTCTATGTATCTCTCTTCTCTCTCTCTCTCTCTCTCTCTCTCTCTCTCTCTCTCTCTCTCTCTCTCTCTCTCTCTCTCTCTCTCTCTCTCTCTCTCTCTCTCTCTCTCTCTGTATCTCTCTCTCTCTCTCTCTCCCTCTCTGTATCTATCTCTCTCCCTATCCCTCTCTCTCTGTTCCTCAACTAAATGTTACATTACAAAATCTATTAAAAATGAATGCCAAATTTACTAGTTTCCCTGTATAATACATTACTGTATTTGTGCACTACCTATTGTCCATTCTTCGTTTTCTCTACTAGTCTCTATGTTAATGTCAAAAAATCCAGGTGGTTACTAAAATGCTCCTAACAAACACACACACAAACAAACAAACACACACACAAACAAACAAACACACACACACACACAATCAAACAAACACACACACACACACACAAACAAACACACACACCACACGCACAACACACGCACAACACTGAATTTAATTTTCAAGGGTAACCGATTTTAACAAACAAATCGGGGATGAGGGGAGAAGTTTTATTATAACTATAAGAAATTTTCAATAATTTTAATAAGAAAAAGTAAAAAAATATCTTTTGAGTTGGAGAAATTATCCTAAGAGAGTGAGGCACCCTATCAAACAAATAGTTTAAAATCTTTTCTGGACCTATAGGAAGCTTTACTGAACCTTATCAGCCCAGCAGTTAGCCAGGTTTTAAGCTACAGACGTATAATTACTAGAACGGAAGGAAGGATATGTTGGACTGTAAATTATACTAGTACAGAAGTTTTATAGGCACGTCTTCTAATTCGTTGGTTTAATAGATTTTATATATTTATAAAGTCTTGATTGGTTGGTTCAAACTTTTGCTTGTACTTTGTTACACAAATTAATTTTTAGATAACCAATACCTTTCCTTTGAGATAAACAACAATAATGTATTTATAGTAAGTTAAGGAATGGGGGGAGGGGGATTTTTCAAAGAAATTTTCCCCTAACAACAAAATATTATACTGAGATATTTATATTTTATAGAGGTATACTAAATTCCTATTCCTATCTATTTCTCAAGATTGCATAGCATTTTTTTTATTTGGGGGAGGGTGACCTCCCTTAACACCCGCCGACCCATCTTCCAACATTTTTTCTTATTACATTTAGGGAATTTCTTAGAAATGCTTGGTCTAAAAATTCTGCATTTTTAAACATCTATTACTTTAAATGAAATTAAACAAAAATCTATCAAAAGAATATGAAAATATAGGTTAAACAAGGATGACAACATCTATAAAAGCGAAGCTCTGAAACGATATGACAGACGAACATTAACTTTTGTTGAGTGTCAGAACTGAATATACAAATTATGAAAATAAAAGGTTTGACAAAATTATACGTAAATTTGTTGCAAAACTTCTTAAATACAGAATTCTGTTTAAGGACATACTGACATTTTTATTACTTTATTATAGAGATGCTTCGCTCAAAATATTGTACCTTATTGTAATAGGAATCAGTAATCAAAAAATCAGATCGATCGGATGATTTTATCACATAAAAAATTGTTATTAAAAAAGTACAAAAATCAACATGTTTAAAATGGACGTACGGACATTCTGATAACGATTATAGAGTTGCTACGCTTTCTAAGTCGTACCTAACTACTACAGGAATCACCATGCAAAGTTTAAAATCGATAGGACAATTTTAACATGCCTAAATTAACGAATAAAAGCTAACTATCTCGGACGGGCGGACGGACCGACCGACCCTAATTATAGAAAAGCTTCGCTTTTAATAGAGGGGGAAATGAGGATTCGGAGTTTTGTCATTGTTTAGACATTGTTGAAATAGTAAAAAAATTAATGATTTAATTAATAGTCCTTTAAAAAAGAACTACACTTGAAATATATATTTTATATTAAATAATGAATAAATTTATTGAACAATGAAATGAATTTATTAAACAGTAGTTTTATATAGGTAAATTTACTTAATTTTTGCTGTATAATATTCACATAAACTTTTATATTTATATAGGTTATTGTAACACACAAATAAAAATACTACATACCAAATTTTAATTTTTAAAACTTATTTCAAAGATTTGTTAAGCATTTTTATCCATACGTAGGGCAGTAAAACAAACAATCTTTTTTATATAAAACAGTAGTGTCAGAACTGAATGAGAGGATTTATATCTACATATAAGTCTAAACAAAATTGTAAGTAAGTTTTTGATATAAGATATTGTATAAGAACATACTTACATTTAAGGACTTGATTATAGATATGCTTCGCAAATTAACTTAAATACTTACGTACAAATATAGTAGATATGTATAGTCAAGCAAATTGAAAATGAAAATGAAAGGAAACCAGAAATCAAATATACAAATCAATCAGAGATATTAGGAAAAGTTTATTTATGGATTCAAATCCGATTAATGTCTGCTGGAAAACTGCTTTGAGCCATACTGAAAAATAAAATATCGCAACGTATTACAGACAATATTCTTCAGCTGACAAAACTGGAATTAATTTTAAAATTTTTCTTTTATTATCCGCGAAAAGCTGTCTGAAATGCAATGTTATGAATAACTATTTTTGGATTTTTAGTCAAATTGGTAAACAAAATGATATTTAGTTAGAAAGTTAGTGCCTGCACCCCTAGATTATGGGGTTAGTAATGCCTACACTATTGTAGACGTTTTGAAATTGACAGCTTCAGCCTACTGTTTTGTTTTAAACAGCGATCATCTAAAGGTACAGCCGCCAGAAATATGACAATCCGCAGTTGCAAGTGCTTTATTTAAGCCGGAGCTGAATCTGCAGTCGCAGCAGCCAACTCATTTTTCCGATATAATTATTTTTGTATTCAAATAGAATATTTTATAGCTTTTTCACCTACCCTTAAATCCATCTAACAATCGAAACCAATAACATTATAATAATACACAAGTGTTCAAATAAAATTATTAAAATGTAGAAAAAGAATAAAAAAGTGTTGATTTTAATACATTCGTTAAAACATTAAAAATTATAAGTTTTCTGGGGCAGAAATTATAAGTTTAATGTATAAGAGGTGCATATAAAAAATGGAAAAAAAATAACAAAAAAAAACTTTTTATTCCTTATTGAAAAAACGTAAAAATCAATAAATTATATTTGAATTTATACAAATAAATATAATAATTATTGAATATCTTATTTGATATCTATATTCACATCTAAATATTACATTTATACTAGGGTTGGACTGGATATCCGATTTAGCCGGATATCAGATATTGAAACTTTCAGAATACCTGATAACCGGTATCCGGCCCAACCCTAATTTAAACGAAGCTTTTCTACATTAAGTTCTGTATTATTTTTGTTTCCAGTATGGCTTCGAAACCGATTAATATCCGTTAGATTAGAACCGGTTCTCTGCAATACTTAAAAATCATGTGTTATCGTATTTTAGACGATTTTCCATGAATAAAAAAACTAGTGTTAATTTTATTTTATTTTCCGTACAAAATTGTCTATGATACGAGGCTATACATGATTTTTTCAGTTTGACTGAAATAGCTATTCTGTAAAATTATAAGGGGGCCCTTTGTATTACCTCTTACCTCTAATGTGAGTATGTTAGAAGTGTTCTATCGACATTAAACTTTAGATAACAATTCCTGAAACAGTTAGGTACACATAAAAAAAAAGCATATCAATTCCATAATCTTTATCATAACGTCCGTGTGTTCATTTTAAACATGTCATTTTTTAGATTCTTTTAGTGTTTAGATATATAAAATACTATAGATACAGACATTCAGAGTGAGTGATTCCTATGCTTAAAGAACAAGAATAAGATTAGACAAATGTAGTGTATGACCCCTAGAGACAGCTAGTTATAATACAAGGTACTAAATAACCTTAACTTTCAGATATTTGAAATAACATAGATACAAACAAACAGAGTGAGTGATTCCTATCCGCTAAGAACAAGAATAAAATTATACAAATGTAGTGTATGGCCCTAGAGGCAGCTAGTTATAATACAAGGTACTAAATACCCTTAACTTTCAGATATATAAAATACTATAGATACAGACATACAGGTGGAGTGATTCTAATGCTTAAAGAACAAGAATAAAATTAGATAAATGTAGTGTATGACCCCTAGAGGCAGCTAGTTATAATACAATGTACTAAATACCCTTAACTCTCAGATATATAAAATACTACATATAGATACAGACATTCAGAGTGAGTGATTCCTATGCTTAAAGAACAAGAATAAAATTAGACAAATGTAGTGTATGACCCCTTGAGACAGCTAATTATAATGCAAGGCGCTTAATCACTTTAATTGACTCAAGATTAGATTAAAACTTTTCTTCTTTACTCTTGCTCAAATGTTGCTACAATTTAGCAGTTTTTCTAGGATTAACAAGTTTATTGAAGATAGGTGTTTGAATTTTTTGTAAAGATTCTTTTGGCTTCTGGCCTATGAACTTAAATCCCGAAAAATTGATTTTTTTCAGCTACTTTATGGGATTACCTTCTCCCCAACACCTCAAACTAAGCCAAAAGATAAAAAATAAAAATAAATGAGGTTTTTTTCATAAATGATTACAGACAAGAAAAGCTGAGAACTTCCTTCACCCTTTTATTTAACAACTTTTGTCTGTAAGTAATTTACCTTGAAGTTGTCTAAAAAACTAGAGGATTGGATAAGAACCTGAAGGATCACACCTGGAACCTAAAATTGTCTGAAAAACCGATGTATTTTATTTTAAAAGCAGGTTTGTGTTAGAATTATTCTATCCCCTTGAATTTTGGAATAAGGATTAATAAGTCGACAAGGTATTATTGTTAGAAGCAAAGCGTCTTTACAATCAAATCTTAAGATGTATATGTCCATATTAATTCAAGTATATTCAAAATAGATTTATTAGTAGATTAGTGATTTAGATAATGTTTCATTTATAATTAAATCTAAATGCCTTTTTATAGTCATACAAATATTTTGGATCAGTATCGGGTCGAGGCACGAAGATGATTAAAGTCCCTCAACAGATTATGACGTCATACAATAGAATAGCCAATGAGAGGCCAGTATACACTGTAATTGACCAATGGTAAAATTTGAGCTGGCCTCTCATTGGTTATCTTATCGTACGACGTCATAATCTGTTGAGAGACTTTAATCATCTTCTCGAGCCAACAAACTTTAGCTATTTTGTTAGGATATATTCTTATTAAAGACTCATCTATTTTACTCAGGGATCTTAAGGGATAAGACAATGGACGATAAATTAATACACATCCCTAAGAATGATAAACAAAATATCTCAACTGTAGAATAGAATTGCAAAGTTGGGCATTTTTAGTTTGAACTCACCAATCAATATTTAACAAATTAGTAATAGTTTATATTCCAATGCAACCTCCCTCCCTATTTTACTTGATAATAGATTTGCAAGTACTTTACCCCAGAGTACGCTAAATAAAATTATATAAGGAAAAACTTTTAAATTTTTTTTATCCTCTGAGGATCAATTATAATTATTAATGATAATTTTATAGTATAATGTACTTAGATGTATTTTGTTTGTTCCTTAAGATCTTACTAACCACCGAACCGATTGAGTTCTCCATTAAAAATTTACATACGTCCGGGAATGGTGTTGACTATTTTGTTTCTGGTCATCCCAGTTTTAAAAAGGTTTTCTTTTATTTGGGTCTGTCTGTCCGTCTGCTAGTAAAGGTTAGCTCTTTGCGTTAATTTAGACATGTTAGTTATCCTATCGATTTTAAAATTGATGATTCCTATGACAGGTACGATTTAGGAAGCGTAGCAACACTATAATCGTTGCTAGAAAGTCTTTAAGTCGATTTAAAACATTAGTTATTTCTTTACTGTCCTGCAATATAAATTAGACTTTCAAATTAATGTTTATGATGTTCTGACACTCAACAAGAGTTATTGTATGTTTGTCCTTCTTTCTGATTGTAGAGGTTTGCTTTCATGGATGTTGTCATATATTTGATTTAATTCTCCCCCATCAAAATTTTTTATTTAAGTTTATCATTCTATAGTAATAAAAAGGAAAATTTAAATGAGAGCATATGTTAAAAGCATTACAATGGTTTCTTTTAGGCATTTAATATTTGACAGTTGAAACAATTTAAGCGTTTAACTAAACTTCAAAACTTAGGAGGGAAAAACACATCAAAATCGCATGGCCATTTGAATATTATAATAGATTAATATCATCTAAAAACTTTACATCTAAATTTAACATCAAAATTGTTTCGAAAAATGTAAATTCCCATAGGTGGTAAACAAAATTACTTCTTCTGTGCATTAAAATCAATAAGTGAAAAGCTCGGACACTGCTATATTGAACCAATCAACTAACCCAAGAATTACTAAAGTCTCCAAGCTGTGGTACGATTTTAATTTAAAGTCCAATGATCCCTCCCTCACTAGCTTTGTCAAAAATAATACTATTGTATTAGTAGTTTAATACCCCCTAGCCTCTAAAAGTTTTGTATTTGGATTTTTAAAAATTGTCTACTAAAAACCACCATAGGACCTAAGTTAAGCATACCTTAATTGGAGAACTCAATCGGATCGAAATCTTAAATATTAGATAGAAGAAACCTTACTATTTGATATTGTAGGAAACTAAAATACAGAGCAGCTTGACTACAAGAAACAATGCTTGATTTAAATTCTAGATAAAATCAGTTCCACTTCCTTATGCTCAATAAAAAAAAACAGATCCAATAACAAGGATGACAACATTCATAAAAACGAAGCTCAAGAAAGTAGACATTTGACAGACAAACATTATTAGTAAACGTATCAACAAACATAATTGTCCTTGGAATAAAAAATTTGAAAATGCCATATTTATATTTACCAAAATCAAAATATCCAAAACGCCCGATAGATGATACATTATAAGATTATACCTCATCAGTTTAGAATTCTCCAATTATGGTTTGAAAGTAATAGGGCAAATCATAATTATTTATAGAGTAGCTTTTCTCGTAGGAGTAAACACAAAATGCTAATACAAACAAAAAAGCCTTAAATTTAGCAATATTGGAAAGGGGCCTCTGATTCATTGATTCACTCAATTGTTTGAAGGGGGATTAAAAATGGTTTTTTTGGGGGGGGGGTGAGGTTGTAGGGGGATTTTTGGAACACCTGCGGGTATTGTAGGAGGGAGGGGAAATTTAAGAAGCTTTTGATACATATGCTAAAAAGGCATATTTTATTTATAGATTTTTAATAGCGAAGACATTCTAAAATCGTAAATTTCCGTCTAACGTTCTCTCGTAGGTTCGTCTTTTTTAAAAAGGGGAATTCACTCATAGCCTTTAGGGGCTAACAAAACTAGAATTAAGTAATAGTTTTACAATACGCGGAAAGCTGTCTATAATACGATTCGACTAAAAATAACGATATAACTTGTTTTGAATGAATAATTTGATTAAAAGTATTACGTAATAAATTTACGTATATTTCATAAAATTTTCCTCAAAAATTTTTCCTGCTCTTAAAATTGAATTTGCATAGTTACAAATCTGTAACCTCCATAGATTATTATTTGTAGATGAAAATTCAGGTAGCTAACTTCTTATTTTAAAAAGGGTATTAAGGATTACAAAATCCACAAGTAGCGAAGCTAAAAAATGATAAAGGTTTATTGGGAAAAAAAATAATATAGAGCAGTGTCATACAATAAACATTAAAGTTGATATAATAGGGAAATTACGCAACCTTTAAATCACAAAAATTTAGGAATCGATCTAGCACCCCAAATAACAGACAGATGGACAAAACAATGTATATATTAGATGGGCATATATGATGGGAATCTTCTCTAAAAAAATCAGCTGTCTATCTTGAATAGGAGCTGAGAAAATCATGTTCCCCCCATAGCGTTACGGACGGACTGACGGGCATACAAAGTGAAATATAGATTAGCTTCGCTACTAAAACAATAAGCCACGATAATGAAAATAGAATATGTGGATATTGTTCGAGATTTTCGCATTTCTGATAAATTGTTTCTACCAGCTGGCTAATATAACTATATAACCCCCCCCCCCCCCCCCCAAAGAAAAAAATCTCCTTTAATTTGTTTTTTAATTATTTGAAATTAGTGGTGGCTGCTCCAGAGATACTTATTTTTTTTTTAATTATCTCTTGGGGCAAAGCCCCTATAGGCTAGAGGCGAAACCGCTAGTTTATTTATAAGCTGTGACAATGGATACAGAATATGTGAATATATTGATTGAAGCAAATTTAGGTTGCTAATAGGGACCTAAGATTAGTCAGTTCGGTCATTCAGTTGGAGGGAGGGAACGTGGTAACGGAGATGATTTTATGGCTAATTTAGCCAGCATCGAGTATCACTTTATACATGAAAACCTGGTACAACACCCAAGTAATAATATATCGATTGCTGTGACAAAAACGATTTATTAAGTAAAAGAGTACAAAAAAAGTATATAAAAAAGTAATAAATATAAACAAGTTTTCAGATAAATATGTTTTAATCCAATTACATAATAGTTCATAAGAAATAATGATTTTATGTAGAAAATCATTTTTTATGCCTTTTTTTGTTTCCCAGGAATCTTAAGGGATAAGACATTGGAAGATCAATTGTTTTATATTCCCAATGGTCATAAAAAAAATTACCCCCCTTCTGTAGATTAGAATTTTTTAAGTTTGGACACCTCTAGTTTGGTTACAAAACATTCTATGTGAAGGACAGAAATGCTATGTTTTGCAAGAATTTGCTATGTTTTGCAAGAATTTGCTATGTTTTGCAAGAATTTGTTTAATAAACTAGTCCCCAAAGTCTTAAAATAACGCTTTCGTATTAGTAGGATCAACAACTTAGGGGACTAATTGGTAGATTCGTTTCGTTTCAACCACTAATTTTAATCTACAGAAGGAGTAATTTTGAGTATTTGGGATGTATTTGGGAGTATTTGGGATGGACATATATTTCATTTATTGGCCAGTGTCTTATCCCTTTAGATCCCTGGTTATTTAGCTTACTTCGCATCTCTGGATTAATTGATACTTGGTTGTTGCAATATTTCTCTTGACAACAACAATAAGAAAAATATAGGGACAGTCAATTACAGAGAAAGAAAGAAAAAGAGAGAGAGAGATTGAGAGAAAGAGAGAGAAAGATGGAGAGAAGGAGAGAGAGAGAGAGAGAGAGAGAGGGAAAGAGATGAGAGAGAGATAAAGAGAGAGAGAGAGGGAGAGAGAGTGTGAGAGAAAGAGAGAGAGAGAGAGAGAGAAAGAAAGATAAAAAGATAAAGAGAGAGAGAGAGAGAGAGAGAAAGAGGGAGAGAGAGAGAGAGAGAGAGAGAGAGAAAGGGAGACAGAGTGTGAGATAAAGAGAGAGAGAGAGAGAGAGAGAGAGAGAGAGAGAGAGAGAGAGAGAGAGAGAGAGAGAGAGAGAGAGAGAGAGAGAGATAAAAAGATGTAGAGAGAGAGAGAAAGATAAAAAGATAAAGAGAGAGAGAGAGAGAGAGAAAGGCAAAGAAATGGTAAGAAAGAGAGGGGTAAGTATGGTCCAGAAAAGAGGGGGTATTTCAACGGAGTAAATACGGAGTATTTCAAAAGCGGGGGATCGGATGAGTTGTCTCAACACTGTGTCCTAAGGGGGGGGGGCGGGAGGATAGAAATCGTCTGACCTTGAAGAATCCTCCATTGCGTTTTAATTTGTTTGAAAATTTGCCAGTCATTCAACTCTCATTCATAACTTAATGTTTGGAGCGTCCGACAATGCAGCAAAAAGTATGAAAATAGCAAATATAAAATGTATGCAAAAAAATTACTTACCCCCTGTCAGTCTTCTTAAGATATCCCTTTTATATGGATGTGGTCTTCCTTGTCTATTCTGTATTAATCTACATATATAAATTTGCTAAATTATTTTATTTTGTCTTTTTGTAGGCATATTTACACAACTATATTTAGCAGGGCTTTAAGGGGATAAGACAATGGAAAATAAATCTATTTACAATGTACATCCCTAAAGATGATAAGCTAAATTACTCCTTCTGTAAACTACAATTAGTGGTTGAAAAATTTGGACACTCAACTTTATGAACCAGCCCATCAAAATTTAATAAAAATCCCCAAAGTCGTTGAGCCAACGAATAAGGAAACATTTATATAAAACTTTGGTAATGTGTGTAATAAATAGCCCAATGTCCCCTCCCTCCCTGTATATTTAGGCATAAATCCTGGGAGGGATAGAACCACCTCAATTAAATAAATCTCTCTTCTTTTAGTATTTAACCAAAGCATTTACAGAAAAAAGATATAAGGAACTATTTTATTAGCAATTGTCCTACCCCTACATCGCTGCATAATTTTCAAGAAAAGAGGTAAATTTCTAAAAATAAAAAAAAGCATAATTCATTTTATAATTTGATTTATTCAGCCGAGAAGTCCTAAAAAAACGAGGTTGTTAAAAGCGACGCTTTTCTATAATTAGGGTCGGTCCGTCCGTACGTCTGTCCGAGATAAATGGCTTTTATTCGTTAATTTATGCATGTTAGAATTGTCCATTTTAAACATGTTGATTTTTCTACTTTTTCAACAACAAATTTTTATGTGATCTAATTGTTCGTTTGATCTGATTTTTGGTACATTCTGGGACAACAAAGAACAATTTTATAAGCAAAGCAACTCTATAATCAAGTCCTAAAAATGTAAGTATGTCCATAAACATTATCCTGTATCAAGCAGTTTCAAACAAATTTACTTACAATTTTGCTTCGACTCTTATACTTTTATATTCTGATTATTCAGTTCAGACACTATACAAGTGTTAATGTCCGTTTGTCCTACCATTTCAGTGCTCCGCTTTTATGGATGTTGTCATCCTTGTTTTGATTATACATATATAGAAAACCTCCTACACTAATTGAAAAATTGGTAAAAGTCCACAGCTAATAAGTAGCAGGAATCAGCATACATATTTTTTTTTGAATTTGAGGGGGGGTATGCGAAAACGGGGGTGTCATACCCTCCAAACAACAAGCATTTTATTTAAATCGATGTATTTTCTGAAAAAACATAGACCAATCGGGCTAGAGGTAAGCTAGATCTTAATTTTAATTTTAAGACAGAAAGACAGACAAACAAACAGACATCATTATTCTTTGTCAGCTTATATCAATAACGAAATTAATTCCTAAATAAATCAAGAAACCTATACGTATTTTCAGCTGTCTTTGGGGGGGCAACACATAGTAAAATTGACAACCTCTTCATCTGCCCCCCAAATATTTTTTCGCTTTGTTATACTTTACACCTGATTCTAAATTTGTGCTATAGATAGTACAAAAATACAATTATATTTCTAGCTTACCATTTCTGCGTTTTTACTGTTTTTATATTTCATAATTATTTTGCCCCATAAGTCATTAATCAAAATGAGCGGAATAAAATATTGTTTCTTGGGCATGAATTATTAATATCATACTGTGTCAATTTATAGTACGAAATAGACATTTTTTTGCCAGGGTAATAAAGGTAAATAAGTTTCTCTATAATTGTATTTTTCTCTCTTTTATTGTTTGTTATCATACTAGGAAGTAATCAAAAGGGATAAGAAAGGGACGAAAAATTAATATACAACCCAGGACATCCAAGCTTTTTTTTTGTGTGGCAAAAATTGAAAATTAAAATTTTGGGGTTAATTTTGGGGAGAGGGTTTACTATTATATCATAGAGGCAAGAACGTCCAAGCATTTTTTATTTGGAGAGGGGAGTAAAAATAAAAAATCGTAGGCACCCCCAAATTCATTTGGGGAGGGTAATCACCTTTACCCCCTTCCCCTTGGACGTACCTGTCTACAACCTCAGTGACAATAAACCAAATTCGCCCTTCTGTATATTAAAATTAATGGTTAAAACGTTTGGACTCTTTAAGTTCAAATCAAAATTGAGTAAAAGTACCTAAAGTTTCAGAGCCAACAAGTAAGATAAAGTTTTTATAAAATTCTGGGTACCAGTGTAATTAACAGCCCAATCTACCCTACCAAATAAAGCACAGTAACACATCAACTACTATTAGTATAGAGTGTTAGAATGGAGGGGACATTAGACAATAAATTTCACTGGTAACCAACGTTTTTTAATCACACTCTCTTTTTCATGAGCTATAAAACTTTTAGTACTTTTATTAGATCTTGGTTGGTTGATTCACACTAGCAGTGTCCAAACTTTTTAACTATAGGGTTGGGCCGGATACTTTTTTGGCCGGAGACCGGATATCCGGTTCTAGGTGGATATCTGACCAACGTTCGATATCCGGCAAATTACCGGATATCCGGCGCTAAAAATCATGTAACCGGATAGTTTTAATATCTTGTATCCGGCCGGATATTGAAAATGACCGGATATCCGTCCCAACCCTATTTTCAACTAAATGTTTTAACACAGAGAAAGGGTAATTTAGTTACCATCATTGTGAATAAACATCAATTTATCAACCATTGTCATATCCCTTTGATAAATCCTTTGATAAATCCTTTGATAAATCGTCGATAAACTTAATATTTCAAATAAATGTTTTGAATCAACTGCAGTTTACGGTAAAATACTCCTGGTAGCGAATATTTAAAAAAATCTATGAATTTTAAAGGCTGCTAGCTGCCAAACGGCTAATCGAACAGATCATGCCCGCACACTGTTTTAAGCAGCATAAGAAGGCCTACAAATAATCATAATTATCTCGCAGTGCAGAGAAATGCGCGAAAAAGACCTATTTTACGCGTTTTTTCTTCAGTGAAGCTTTCCCTGTGCATTATTTGATCTTTTCTATTCAAGAGTATTTGTAGGCCTTCATATGCCGGTATGATCTGTACGTTCAGCCGTTTGGCAGCTAGCAGCCTTTAAAATTCATAGATTTTTGTAAATATTCGTTACCAGGAATATTTTACCGTAAACTGCAGTTGATCCAATGTTTTTGTTTTAAAATCGACACTGTAAAAAAATCTTTTAAAATGCTTTAGACAAATAATATATTTTTCTTGTATACATATTCCTTTTTGTATGATATTTATATAATTTACTTTGCTTGGTAGGTATTTTATTTTTAAACACGCAAATATTTTTCCATAAGAGTTAGGTATGAAAAATTGATAAAATTAAAATCATTGGTTGAATAGGATAGACATCACTAGTTTGGAATCGAAATTCAATAACAGTGCTCAAAGTTTTTAAGCTTAGATAAAACTTTGGGTACTAGTGTAATTTAAAGTCCCTCCCCTCTGGAAGATCTTCTTTATAACTCACTTTGTCAATTGTTACAACTTACATCTATGAGGCGAATGTAAAATTGGATATCAATAGAGTAAAATATGATTTTTATACCATATATCTCTTTAAAATTCTGGTGAAGATTCACCTGAATGAATAATGAAAATCTACTCTATAACTCACTTTGTTTCTCCGGCCATTTTAAACATATGAAGAAATATACAAGAACAAGCGGCTACGACACTAGAGGCCTCTAGCGGAACGTAAAATGCTTTTTTAGATATTCGTTTTGATCAGCTGATAACCAAAAAAATTTTGCAGATATATGTTGTTAGTCATATTTTTTTGTTTTTTTTGTGATTTCTCTTGGGAGGGTAATGGTACCCTCCCCCAAAAATGCTATAAATCTTCCCAGAGCCTATGAAATGCTACACTGTTCGGAGGTTAGCGAGACTAAGACACCCACCCTGTTACTTTATTATAAGGATTTTTATGGGGGTTTGGTGGCAGGGTGTGACTTACTATATTTTTCGTGAAAATAACCCCGATTGCTGAGCACCATCTTTAATTTACTAGGTCCTTTCATTTCTTCTGTTTTTCTTGAACCCATTCTGTATGTGCTTTGAAATTTGTGGATATTTTTAATCTTGTTGGCATTTGCGTCAATGTGGCTTACTTAATTAATAGTACATACTAAATTATTGAAATTGAAGGATATTTTAATTATTTATGTTTAGTCTCGTGTTTTTTTTTATTTATGACCCTCAAATACAAAAGGTTATATAAGTTTTTAATAACCAATTTTTATAATGGAAAACAATGATGACAACATCCATAAAAGTGAATCTCTCAAACAGTGACACACACGAAAATTAACACTTTCAAATTTATAGGAGTGTTATAACTTAATAAGCAAAATATTAATTTATATGTCTAAACAAAATTGTATATACATTTGTTACATTTTTAGTACTTGATAATAGAAATGCTGTGCTAACGATATTGTACCTATTGTCCTAGGAATCAAAATTCCATAAATCGAAATGAATTGAAGAAATATATCCAAAAAAAATATTGTCAAAAAAGTTTTTAAAAATAGCTTTTTTAGATAAACTTTCTGTAATCGTTTTTATAGTTGCTATGCTTCCTAATCATACCTTTCAATTCAAAATCTAAAAGAGAAGCTTCTATTTACTTTATTGAATTTTGTAACATCTAGGAGAATGAAGGAAATAAAATGGGCTAAAACTATCCCAGGATTAATAGGAAATTTCCCTACTGTCTAAGCGGTAAGCGATATATTAACGGACTAAAAAAACATACTACTTTACATAAAAGGATAGTTTATTGTTTATTTTATCTCTTTCTTTGCTTGCTTTGGATATATTTGATCTTGATATCTTTTTTGCAAATGACTGGCTTAATTTTGTTTTGTCATGGTAATGTTCAATTTCTGTACATCTCAAATATAAAAGGTAAACAATTATTTTAAAACTAAAATGAAATGTAAACTACACTGGTAACCAAATTTTTTTAGAATCCATGCTCATTCGTTAGTTTAAAAACTTTAGGGCTTATCATAAATTAATTGGGTTGTGCAAGCCAGCTATTGTCTTATTATCTGAAATCCCTAAAAGTTAACTTTTTTATAAAATTAATATAACTCATCTATTTACAACTATTTGTAGTAGGTTTTTTTAAGTCTGAAAGAATTGTCCAATAGTTTTAAAACTGTCAAGAGTTCTAATGAAAATTAATGTCAATTCTAAACGACAATCTTTCAGTGGGTTCTTTCAGGGATTGGGTATAAAGAAAAAAGAAAAACCCATCCCCTTTTTAAAAGCAAAGCTTTTCTAAATTTCTATAATTAGGGTCGTTCAGTCCGTCCGTCCGGAACAGATAGCTTCTTTCGTTAATTTAGGCATGTTTCCTGTAATAGTTAGGTACGAATTAGAAAGCGTAGCAACTCTATAATCGTTACCAAAATGTCCGTACGTTCATTTTAAATATGTTGATTTTTTTACATTTCTAACAAAAATTTATTATGTGATAAAATCATTCTATTGGTCTGATTTTTGGATTACTGATTCCTATTACAATAAGGTACACTATTATGAGCGAAGCTTCAAGTCCTAAAAATGACAGTATGTCTTAAAACAGAATTCTGTATTTAAGAAGTTTTGTAACAAAATTACGTTAAATTTTGTCAAAACTTGTATATTCAAATTTTGTATATTCAGTTCTGACACTCTACAAGAGTTGATGTTCGTCTGTCATACCGTTTCAGAGCTTCGCTTTTATGGATATTGTCATCCTTGTTATTCTAAATTTACTTCAAAACAAAGTATTTCGAGGGAAAGCACCAAGTGTTTTCAGCTGGCTAAAGTTGAAACAAAGTACAGGGAATTAGAAAAAAACGCAAATCAGCTTTTTCTAATGAATTTTATGTTTAATTCATTATGGGACGGGGAATAATACTATGAAAAATAAAAAACAATTTCATCTATCTGTCTATCATTAAATGTGTCATTGCTTTTCTATAATAAGGGTCGGTCCGTACGTCTGTGACGAATAGTTTTAATAATTGATTTAGGCATGTTAGAATACCATTAGTCCGTATAAGTCCACTAAAAACGTGTTGATTTTTATATCCTTTTTTGACTTTTTTTCATTTGATATTGTTATCCTATAAATCTGATTTTTGGAATTATGATTTACAGAACTGTTAGGCACTATTATGTTTTATGCGAAGCATCTCTATAAAAATTAAAATGAATTAAGACCGCATTAAGCATCATGCATTGAAGTAATTTTTGAGTAGATTTACAGAGAAATTTTTGAATATTGAAGAGTTGTTACTTTATATTTGTCAATGTTCGTTTGTCTGTCTAATATGTTCAGCTTCGCTTTTATGAATGTTGACATTTATGTTGATATGAAAAACTAAATTTTTTTTGATGTAATTTTGTTTAGAATACTTAAACCCATTACAGTTTTAAATGTGAAAATGTTTTGTATTTGAAATTAGATTTTTTAGAATTTCTTCGAGTTTGACTTGCTACATTTAACATTTAAATTTCCTCGAATTTTTAAATTTTAAAACTTCAAACACTATTTCTGTTCATCATTTAAGTTTTTCTCTTTTCTTTCATTGTTTTACTGGTGGCTTCGCAATTAGATTTTGATTACCATTCCAAACATAAATGTTTGAATTTTTTCGCTTTGATTCTCATGAATATTGTCATATTTGTTTTTACTTTTATATCTACTAGCGGCTTCGCCCCTAGCCTCTAATTTTATTTAATTTGAGGAAAAAAAATAAGTAACTACACACAACTCCTTAAAAAAATGAGGCGGACCACCACAGGACCAGTAGAATCCAATCGGTTCAGTGGTTACTTTATTTTTTTACCAAATATTTCAGACAGACATTTGGAATAAAAAAGACGCGTGAATTTTTTTAAACTCTATTTCTTTTTTTTCAGTGTGTAATGTTAGAATATATTTCTGTGACAAAATCCATTTCATCTAATTTCCGCTACAAAATTGCCCTTCTAGGATTTTACTAATTTTATTCTAGAAATACATTTATATCTATCTATTTGTATACTTTAATTCGTTTACCTGTCTATCATATCTATAATACAAAGAAGAATGATGTCTGTCCGTCCGTCTGTCTGTCTGTCTGTCTGTCTGTCTGTCTGTCTGTCTGTCTGTCTGTCTGTCTGTCTGTCTGTCCGTCTGTATTTCCGTCTGTCTGTCCGTCTGTCCCTTAAGATCTAGGTAACCACTAAACCGATCGGATTTTACTCTTATACCTACTGGTCCTGTGGTGGATTTAGGCTATTTTCTTGGGAGGTGGGAACCCCCAACTCCCCCAAAACCCAAAATCCCCCCACCAATTTTTTTTTAATTATTAAAAATAGTGGTGGAGTTGAGGCTCTTCAGGTAATAAAAGATAATTATAATTATACCTCTTGGGGCAAAGCTCTTAGAGGCTAGTGGCGAAGCCGCTAGTAACAAAAAGAGTAGAAAGTTTTTTTGTCTGAATGTTAAACTACTGAACTGATTGAGTTCTCCTTCATAGGAAAGACCCACATGATCCCAGGGTAGTTTTAGACTATTTTATTTAATTGATTTAATAAGCCATGGGATAGTGTTAGGCTATATTTCTGCCCCTTTTGAACAGAGGGCCCCTAGATGCAAGTGACACAGCTTTTAGTCCTCAAATATAATGTTTTAGGTGGTTTTAGGATATTTTTAAAAGCGAAGCTTTTCTATAATTAGGGTCGATCCGTCCGTACGTCCGTCCGTCCGTCCGAGACAGATAGCTTTTATTCGTTAATTTAGGCATGTTTAAATGGTCCTATCGTTTTCAAACTTTGCATGGTGATTTCTGTAGTAGTTAGGTACGTTTTAGAAAGCGTAGCAACTTTATAATCATTACCAGAAAGTCAGTACGTCCATTTTAAACTTGCTGATTTTTTCTTTTTTTTAACAACAAATTTTTATGTGATCTAATTACCGATTGTTCTGATTTTTGGTATACTGATTCTTAGGACAACAAAGTACAATATTATATGCAAAGCAACTTTATAATCAAGTCCTAAAAATTTAAGTATGTACATAAACATTATCCTGTAACAAGAAGTTTTTCAACAAATTATCTCACAATTTTGGTTTGACTCTTTGCTTTGCTTTTATGGATGCTGTCATCCTTTTTTGATAGTATAAAGCCATGGGGTGGTTTTAGGCTTTTTTTTGTCCCTAGATGCAAGTGGCTCTGCAAATATGAAATAGTAAGGATATAAAGTCTGAACATTAATATTTTAATAACTACTTAACTGATTCATAATTCTCCCCATAGGGAAGAATCACATAGATCCCAGGTTGGTTTTAGTCTATTTTATATTTAAATTTGAGCCTAGTATTCTGAAAGCAATAATCTGTATTTTATATATCTATCTATCCAATTTTTTCGTTTGTCCGTTAAGATTTCTCAAATGTCTCAAGCAACTGAGTTCTCAATTTTTGGAAATCTTTACATCCTGATAGTATCAAGTTGTCTTTCTTTATGGTCTTTGTATGGTTTTAGGCTATTTTACATATCTAAAATTTTTTAAATTTTAAAATACAGTTTGTTTATGAAATTTAAACATAATGTAAGTTAAGTGTTCTACTTAATTCGACACCCACGTTCAATTTAAAATATTTTATAAATGTAATTATAAACAAGAATGACAACATCCATTAGTAGCGAAGCACAAAATATTATGGAATGGGAATATTTGTATGCTCATTACGACTATATTGTGGTCATAAGTGACATATTATTGACATAATATTTTTCAAACCACTTTATGACCACTATTCATGTTGTCTACAGGGCTTTTTATGAAAATGCTCAATGCTGACATTTTATCGATAATCGATATAAATATATTCTAATGACATACCTCAAACTAGTGAGTTGTAAGTTGGGAAACAGTACTTTCTAATATTTTTTGTCACATCCCCCCCCCCCTTCCGCACGCCATAGCTTGAAGTGATGCAATAACAATCAGTTAACTTAGGAGAAGATTTAATAATTAGGTCATTCAGAGCTTGGTTGTCCAATGAACGGGAGGGGGGGGGGGGGTTAAGTGGCGATTACCCCCTCCCCCCCAAAAAAAATGTATAGCTTGGACGTCCTTGCCTATAAAATATAATTAATTTGGGTGTGCCGTAGGCACCCCAATTTTGAATTTGTATCCCCCAAATAAAAAAGCTTGGACGCCCTTGATTCAGAGCGAAGAAAAATGAGACCAAGAGGTTATAAGGAGAGAGTAACTAGTTAGGGATAGGACAATAAAAGATAAATCAATCGTACTTAATAATCAGGAATTATATGAATAAGAGCTTCTATATAAATTAGCAGTGGCGTGCACAGTGGGTTGTATTTTTTTATGGGGATGAAAAAACGGAAGGCAGGCATATCCAATTTTAATGTTAATGAGGGTGTGGTGTGGCCCACTACACCCCTCTTAAGTTTTAATTAGATACATGAATTCTTAATATTAACATAATTTAATTAAAACATCTGATTATAAGAATACGTGCCTAATTGTTCTATGAATCATTAATGTGAATATGATAAAGATATCGTACATAATTTCCTTTGGTACAGATTTGGATATCGAGTCGTATAAGCTATCAATATTGTACCTAATTGTTATAGAAATTATCGTATAAAATAAAATGGACTTTCTAAAATGTATAAGTTGACAATTAGATCTATTTGTTACGGACGGACGGGAGGTCGGTCATATGAAGGGCCTAAATCTAGAAAACACGCGCTTAAAAGAGTCAAACTGTTATTATTATTCTACTTAAAATCACGTTTATTATTATTGTAAATTTAAGAGAGAAAAAAAAATAGTTGACCTATTTAATTTCTACGTGATTTAGTAATTTACTTTAGTGTTTTGAAAAAGTGAGATTAGCAACTAAATACACCAGCGGCTACGCCCCCTAGAAGCCTCTAGGGGCACTTAAGGTTGGAGGGGAAAAGTCGACCTCATTCCATTTTAAATTTGAGTTTCGAAAGAGTAAACAAATTTTTTTTTTTTTTTGGGGGGGGGGGAGGGGGGGTGAAGACACCCTCTCCAAAAATAGTATAAAACCTTCCCAGGACCCATAATAAGCTTCACTGTAAAGGAGAACAATATCGGTTCAGCGGTAAACGAGATCCTTCGGGATAGACAAAAAACACTTACTACTTTATATTATAGGATAATTATTTTTAAAGATTTAGGTTGTATTTTAATCAACATATATATAGTCAATGATCATATGATATCATTCACATAATGGCATGTCAATAACGTGTCAGTTATGACCACTTTATTACAGGGATCTAAAGTGACAAGACAATGTCGATAAATCATGAAATACAAAAAAATGATACCTCTTCTGTGGATTACAATAAGTGGTTAAAACGTTTGGACACTCAACTAAATAAACCAACCAATCGAAATTCAGCAAAAGTCCAAAAGGTTGTTCAACCAATAAATAAGAAAATGTTATATATACTTTGGGGACTAGTATAATAACAGCCCAAAGTCTTCTCTCAGACTTAAATACCTTAAACAATTGATTTTATTTTCAAGGGAATGCTTCTACTGTTTAAATATATTTAGTCCATAAAGGCTTAATGCGAAGCAGCCATTATATTGATAAAATGCCTGGTGTAAAAACACAGCCCACCCTGCCATGGCCATAATTAATCTTGTTTTTATTTACACCTTTCAACCATTTGCAACTCCGCACCAGTGAGAGAGAGAAAATTATATAGAAAATACATTTTTAGTATATATAATATAATGTATTTTTACAAGCATGAGAGTTTTACATACTTGCGAAGCTAAAAAACTAAATTTAAGTTATTATATTTTCAAATAAATCAATGTTTAAGGATGGCTTACATTACAAATGGTTTTCCAAACGGCAAGGAAAGCTTTATGTAGATGGACAATAATTGGACTAAAACAAAGAGGAACAGACAAAGATACTCTAGTCTAGAGTAGCTGCGCTTCTAGAGAGAGAATAACGCCTCTAGTCTAGAGTAGCTGCGCTTCTAGAAAGAGAATAACGCCTCTAGTCTAGAGTAGCTGTACTTCAAGAGAGAGAATAACGCCTCTAGTCTAGAGTAGCTGCACTTCTAGAGAGGGAATAACGCCTCTAGTCTAGAGTAGCTGCGCTTCTATAGAGAGAATAACGCCTCTAGTCTAGAGTAGCTGCGCTTCTATAGAGAGAATAACGCCTCTAGTCTAGAGTAGCTGCGCTTCTAGAAAGAGAATAACGCCTCTAGTCTAGAGTAGCTGTACTTCTAGAAAGAGAATAACGCCTCTAGTCTAGAGTAGCTGCACTTCTAGAGAGAGAATAACGCCTCTAGTCTAGGGTAGCTGCGCTTCTAGAAAGAGAATAACGCCTCTAGTCCAGAGTAGCTGCACTTCTAGAGAGGGAATAACGCCTCTAGTCTAGAGTAGCTGCGCTTCTATAGAGAGAATAACGCCTCTAGTCTAGAGTAGCTGCGCTTCTATAGAGAGAATAACGCCTCTAGTCTAGAGTAGCTGCGCTTCTAGAAAGAGATTAACGCCAGGGAGGTAGATGAATTTGGGCTGTTTATTACACTAGTCACCAAAATTTATAATAACGCTTTCTAATTTAATGGCTTAATAACTATGGCAATTTTATTAGATTTTGATTGGTTGAATTGACTGTCCAAACGTTCCAACCACTAATTGCAATTTACAGAAGTGGTAATTTTGTATGTATCAATTTATCGGCCCCTGTCTTATCCCTTAAGATCCCTGTAATAACGCAGAGCTCAAATTATACATTAATGTATCTCAATAAAATAAAGAATAAAAGTACACATAAATCCTGTTTACTCCTCCCCCCCCCCCCCACATACACTTTAATTTAAATCCTGTTTCTACTATTTATTTGCTCTATTCCCACACCTTACAATGTAACCTTTGGCTGGGGCCTTATGGGCCTTCAACCCCTTGTGTTTCATCCCCCCCCCCCTTTCCTAACATACTTTTTCATGTTAATTTCTCTTATTTCCACTGAAGTCTGATGTCTGGAAAATTTGCTTTCCCTTTTCTGGCATTGAACCAGTCGAATTACCCCTTTTTCTCTTGAGCCTTTTTTCTTACTCCAGCCCCAACATCCTTCCCCGTGAGTTCCTCCTCTCGGAAGCAAATAAGAAAAGAGAGAGAGAGAATGAGTTGCAAAATTTTCCAGAGCTGGTTGCTGTCGTCATCGCCGGGTGAAGTGGAATTATTCTGTGGAAAAAATAAATTAGACACTGCGTATCAGACTTCTACCAGGATTCTGTACAGTCATCGCTCAATTAGGAAGAAAATATATACAAGAGGAAAAAAATAATGTTAAACATTTTTTTTCTGGAAATTGTTAAAACTAATTTTTAAATAAATTTTTTGTTGAGTTGAATTCTTAAATTCTATCTACTAAGATTTCAGAAACTCTTGGATCAATTACCCTTTCTATTATTCACTTTTATTGCAAAAATTATTTTTTTACTGTTAGTATTTTTTATAATATATCACTGAGATTTTGCATTTTTAGATATCACCATCCTGATGGCCACAGGACACAAACAAACCTTTCTGAGTCATCCAGATACAATACCAATTATATATGTATAAACAATAGAGATTTAGATAAGACAATGTATGTGGGTGGGTCGGGGGTGTAGTGTTTTAACCCCTTTTAATTCAGTTATTTTTTTGATATTGGGGTTTGATTTTTAATCTTTAAGAGTCATTTTATAATAACTTCTTCTTTACAGTTGAAATGAATAAAAAAATTATTAAAAAATTGTTTTTAAAACTTGCATTTATTATAGGTTTAAGTTTCAGACACTGCATTTTCTTAAAGTACTTTTATCATAAGTGCATTGTTTATTTGCACAAGAATGAATGGATATTGATTACAGTACATGTGTTTATATGTTGTAAAAGGTACCTTTAACATCAGTTTTGTTACACTAATTATTTGTTTAACAGCAAACCAACTGTTCAAAGCTCAATATATACTTGATGTAGGATTTTCCTAGTTTTGTTTCAGTACAACAAAATATTATAGCAAAATGTGTATAATTTAGAAATATTTTTTTGAAAGCCTACATTATTTTATGATTATTTTTTGTAAAGGTATGGTTGAGTAATGTTTAGGAGAATTCTGCAAGGTTAATCCTATTATATAAAGTAGTAAGCTTTTTTTGTCTGTTCCGAAGGATCTTGCTAACTGCTGAACCGATTGGGTTTTCCTTTACAGTAAAGCTTCTTACAGGTCCTGGGAAGGTTTTAAACTATTATTTTGGGGTGTGGGACACCCCCAACCCCCCAAAAATAAATCCCCCCCCCAAAATTTTTTTTAAAATTTTTTTAACCAAAATTTCTCCTCCTCAATTGCACCTAGAGGCCTCTAGGGGGCGTAGCTGCTAGTGCACAATAAAGAGCTAGAACCATTTTTTTTGGGAAGGGGTTATCTGTAGTCTGCTTGATATTCATAGTTTTATTAATGTTTCTTATGGTCTCCATATTTACCTTAAAAACAGTTATATTTTCTCTCTCCTAATTTTGTTTAAATAGCTTGATATGCAATCAGTGTGAACAGTTTTTACATTTAAACAAAAATTTAAAATTTTTGTATAGAAAACTGAAAACTGATCATTTTAGTCTAAATGCTTTTTGCAAAACATAAACAGAATTGTCATTATTCTCTTGGGAACTGTTGACAATAGACTAAAGTTAGTTGAGCTGGTTGTTTGTTTGTCTGGTTATATGGTTATATGTAAAGTCAGGTGTCCAAACCATATGAGAAAATAGAGAGAGTAAAAGATTATACAACTTAGCATACCTGTACACATTCTTACAAACTTTTTGTAAAAGTTGAGAGTATAAATTTTCCAAATTTTTTTATTCTATTTATAATATGTAGGAGTTTTGAACTTTTGTTATAAGACTTGTAAATATAAAGTTGTATAATCATATTTAATAAGAAAAATTGAATTGAAGCTATAGTACAAAATGATAGAAACTTGTGCAAGTGAATTTAACCCTCCCCACTCCAGTTATTCTATCAGCTGCGGCCGTCAAAATTTATGTTTTAAGACAGTGTTGCGGAGCTGGGAGCCGCCATATTTTGCTGGAGCAATAGTTTTCATTAAAAAACTAACAAAATTATTTACAAATTATAATTTGGTAACTCTGTAACGTAGGGAAAAAAAATAGGTTGAGTTTTTCTTGATTTTTGGTCAAAGCCGAAGCCAAATCCGTAGCCGGAGCTGGAGCCAGAGTCACCATCATCACAGACAGCTCCACGGAGCCAGAACCAGAACCGGAGCCGCACCAAAATCAAACGGCTCTGCAACGCTGATTTGAGAATTCTAATATGAAATTTATTATTTATATATAAAAAAAAACAATAACAAGCCCTTTTCACTCCACATGGGGTGCATAGGCCGCTGACAATTTGTCAGTGTTTCTGTAACAATGTGGCTTTTTTATGGATATGGGATAGGGTTGTCAGCCCTAATTATATAATTATTTATATATATCACAAGATAAACATTTTCTGAAAAAATTGTTTTTCAAAAATTGCTTTAAAAATAAGAAAATTACAGCGGTTTGAAATTTTTAAGAACCTAATTAAAAAAAAGAACCTAATTACAAAGGTTGTTAAATAAAAGGGAGAAGGAAGCAAATTTTAACTTTGACCCACTTATAGTCAGAAATTTATTATCAATCAGGCGACATGCACAAAAAATTTAGGCCTCTAGCTCTAGAGGAGCTGATATAATAGGGGGGGCGTTGAATGCCCCCCCCCCTGACTAATAAAGATGTGACTAGGGGCCTGACTGTTAAGGGTTAAATCAAGAAGTTTGTACTTTTTAAAAAAACTAGTGGCTGTGCCTCTAGTATTTAGGGGCTATGTATTCAAAGGAATATGGAAGGGCATTAAAATAGCCTGAAACCATACCCAGTATAAAAATGTAATAACCTAAAACCATCCCAAGACCTATAAGAAGCTTGCAGATAAAGGAGGACAAAACCAGTTCAGCGGTTAGCGACATCCTTCACTACAGATAAAAAAGCTTACTACTTTATATAATAGGATATCAAATACTAATAAAACTCTCTTTAAAGTATACCAAATAATACATGATAATAAGTTCATCAAATAATTCATAATGATTTTAATAAGATTTGGTTTAGTAGCAAAGTGGTTGTCTTTCTTTCTGTCTGTATGACAGTAAATGTACACATATTAATTTGTCATTTAGTCTATCAATAATATAATGAGGTAGTTGTGTTTTAGTTCAGCTGCTAGTTTAGGGAGCTGAATTTTTTTGTGAAGATTCCCTTTATCAATGAGCATTCAGTATTGAATTTACTTTGCCAATTGGTCACTGTTGCATCACAAACAGAAATACATAAGATCCAGAACTACAAAGGTGTATATGAGGGCCGTATATTAACTTACAGCCTTTATGTTTATTTGAGGCTAAAAGAACTGTTGTGGAAAGTTGTATATCTCAGTCCAATTAGGGTAATAATACAAAAGTTTCAAAATATTTTTTTTTTAACTCTTAAATCAACTTTAAATCACAGAAGGATAGAAATAGAAGTCTGAAAATCTGTTTTTCATTTAAATGCCTATAAAATTGAGATTACTATTAGGACCTTATATTTTATATTTTTAGATTTAATTTCAACCTAAATAGAGTATTGATTACCACTAAGGCCTTGAATTGATGAGATTTTTTTTCAAACCACTAGTACTGAGCCAAAATTGTCTACCTTCAATTCCAATCTATACTATATTATCTTTGCTTCTAATTAATTCAATTTATTTAATTTTAGCATTATATGCAAATATCTTCCATAATGTTTAGCAATAATAAAGTTGGATTTCAATTTGAAACATGTACTTTCCATACACATCTGCAACTAACAATATTAGTCAAATTAATTTTGAAATTCAATTTGATGCAATAAGATCAACTGTAGAACAATAATTGGAAAGAAATTTAATATGTTATAGTAAGTAAATTTAAGATTATACAGTTATAAATCAAAGTGAGAAAATGATATATTCTTCTTTAAGTTTATTTTCACTAATGGCTAAATTAAATGACATTGTGAATTACTGTAGATGAGGTTTGTCTGCCATGTACTTTACATTACAATTTTTATCATTCTAGTTGATGCTTAGATGCAATAATCACATTGAAAACTAGAATGTACTCCAATGATAAAATCTGGAGCAGAAAAAGCTAGATTTAATCTGAAAGTACTTGAGAAGATGCATAAAACATAAAATATCTATTTTTGCATGCAATCATTCTGTCCATACTACTTTAGATAACTGATAGATTGAAATATATTGTAAATGGAAAAAAAGCATTAATGTTAATCAATAATAAGAGAAATAGCTCTGTCTTTTAGAGATGTATATAAAGTATTATTATTATTTTTTTGCATATCTTTTAAGAATTTGAAATTTCATTTATTTATGAATAACTTATTATGGTTACATGAGACTGTTAACAAAATCAGATTTACTAAGCTGCTATGTGGGATAAGAAAGCATTAATGTGTTCAAATTCATAAAACCAATTGGCTCAACAATATTCACATAGAATATAACAAGACTTAATTTTAAGATGGAAATTCTCTTTATCAACTTAGCTCCTATCTAAGAAAAAAAAAACACCTTAAACTGAGGACTCAATCAGCACAGTGGTTAGCAAGTTCTTAAGGGTGAAAATAGAAATCCATATTACTTTATGTAAAAGGTTACTAACGGCTACGCCCCTTTGAGGCCTTCCCAGGACCTATGAGAATATACCTTGTTAAGAAGAACCCGATTGGTTCATCGGTTAGCAAGATCCTTCGGTACAGACACACAGACTAACAGACAAACATCCTGTTCCTTTAGTATAAGGATAATCTTATGGTTCTAAATCATAAATGTTCTGTAAATTTTAGTGTTTGTTAAATAAAACTCAATAAGAAAGCATGACTATTTTCCCTTTTTTTTCAGATGTACTGAATTTTAGTTTCCGAAAATGTACTTTCCACGTCCTATCTCAATATTTGCTACTAGCTAAAAAAGCTTCAAACTCCCCCAAAAAAAATCAAAAATTGAAAAATTGAAATTTTGAATGTATAATGTATAAATCGTTTATACATTTCTAGTGGCTACGCCCCTAGAGGCCTCTAGGGGCACTTGACGTTAGAGTTAAATTTAATAATTTAATTTCTTATTTTAGATTTTAAAAGAAAAAGTAAAAATAATTTTTTTGGGGGGGGGCGAAAAATATTTTTTGGGGAGGGGGTGCCCCCCCTCCCAAGAAAATAGTTATAAACCTTCCCAGGACCTATGAGAAGCTACCCTGTTAAGGAGAACCCGATCGGTTCAGCGGTTAGCGAGATCCTTCGGTACAAACATACAAATTCACAAACACACAAACACACAGACACACAAACATCCTGTTACTTTATTATAAGGATATCGCTTTTCCTTTTGACCGGAGTAGCTGAAAATAGCGTTTGCAATAATTGGGTTATCTGCTGTACACATTTGGAAATTATTGAAGAAATAGGCAATCCATTTTCAGCATTTTTTTTTTTGGGGGGGGGGGTTTTCATTTTTGGGGGGGTTGGGGGTGTCCCACCCCCCAAGAAATAGTTATAAACCTTCCCAGGACCTATGAGAAGCTACCCTGTTAAGGAGAACCCGATCGGTTCAGCGGTTAGCGAGATCCTTTGGTACAAACATACAAACACAAACACACAGACACAAAAACATCCTGTTACTTTATTATAAGGATATTGCTTTTCCTTTTGACCGGAGTAGCTAAAAATAGCGTTTGAAATAATTGGGTTATCTGCTGTACACATTTGGAAATTATTGAAGAAATAGGCAATCCATTTTCAGCATTTTTTTTTGGGGGGGGGGGGATTTTTCATTTTTGGGGGGGTTGGGGGTGTCCCACCCCCCAAGAAAATAGTTATAAACCTTCCCAGGACCTATGAGAAGCTACCCTGTTAAGGAGAACTTGATCGGTTCAGCGGTTAGCGAGATCCTTCGGTACAAACATACAAACACACAAACACATAGACACACAAACATCCTGTTACTTTATTATAAGGATATCGCTTTTCCTTTTGACCGGAGTAGATGAAAATAGCGTTTGCAATAATTGAGTTATCTGCTGTACACATTTGGAAATTATTGAAGAAATAGGCAATCCATTTTCAGCACATCTTTTTTTATTACCTTATTTTTTTTTATTTGTAAAATTTAGGAGCTGCCTAGGCATCATTGTTTCTTCGCTTTGTTATCCTTGTTAGCCTGCAATGAGCAATAATAGCATATGTACACTGGTCAATAATTTAAATTGCATATAGACTTTTGTACTTTAATGCAAAATTGCATGAATAAAGGAATATGCCAATTATATTGGTAAATTTTACAGATACTAGACCTTCATCTGCATTGCATTCATTTAATAAAAATGGCCAGATTAACTTATATTGTTTTTATTATTATTCTATAATTTATTGATATTTTTTCTTACTGTAAAAATTTTTATTTTTTATCAAATTTAAGTTGACTTATATTAGTCAAAATTGTGCTTGTTTAAAAATTTCTTTTTTATATATGAATCCCTGAAAATGCTAATTTGTATAAAAATGGAATAAGTGCCTGTGTGTGTGTGTGTGTTTGTGTGTGTGTGCGATTGCAATTAGTAGCAAATGTCAATTGCATTCTTTAAACACAAATTATAGATGATCAAAACTTTGAACTTAGATTCTATACAATTTATTCCTAAACATCTTTGATTACACGTCTTTGTCTAAAAGTCTTAACCAATTCACTATTTCATTTCAAAGAAGCTTTGACTTTTACCGTAGTACAGTAAGCTTGTTTGATTACCAACCCCTTCAATTCCCCGTTGAATATATCCTTTATCATAACTGCAATAATAAGCTTACTTGAAAAAATTTAGTTTGTTTATCACAGCATATTGGCTGGTTCTCTTGATGTCTGTTCCATGCTTTTCATTTTGATGGTGGGTACAATTATGGGCTTTAAAGTTTTGAGGGGGGTAAAATGAGATGTTTCAAAGTTTGAGGAGAGTGAACATCCCTATCTCTCCATCCTTGGAAGTCTATGTATCTGTATGTACACCCATTTACTTAACCCTCCCCTTGATTTTGATATTAGTAGGGTATACAAATTTCCAAAGAATAGAACCCAAAAATAAGCCATATGGAGGATGAATTAGTTACAATTAAAAGTTAGTTCCTACAACTGATCATTAAATTAATAATGTAAAAAAGTATTAGGTATTGTGCATTTGTTTACTCTATGAATTTCTCTATCAAAATTAAAGTGAACAAGTACAACAGCATTCATAAAAGCGAGGCTCAACAAATAAAACTGACAATGAAAATTAACAAATACTTGATCGAATTGTCAACACTTTTGATAATGTATTTCAGAACTTTTGATTTGAATTATATTATGAACTTTTGAACATTGTAATTGTAGAAATGTTTCTTTCTCAACATTTTACCTTATCGTCTTGGGAATCAATATTTTAAATATATAATGTCGTCATAAAAAAATGTAGTAACAAATGCTAAACAAAGTGTTGACTTACTTTTACAACAACTAGCCTCTAGGGGCTGTGCAACAAGAGGTTTTAAAAAACTAATTTTTCTTGTTTTAGATTTTTAAAAAAATATAAAACAATTTTATTCTTTTGAGGGGAATATATTTTTCGGGGGGTTAGCGCCTAGCGGTGTCCCACCCCCCCAAGAAAATAGTTATAAACCTTCCCGGTACCTATGAGAAGCTACCCTGTAAATGAGAACTCGATCGGTTCAGCGGTTAGCGAGATCCTTCGCTACAAACAAATAGACAGACAGACAGACAAACAAACATCGTTCTACTTTGTAATATAGATAGATTTGCTATAAACCCTAAATGGGCCTATCTGCTAAATTAATTTTTAAGTTTTTAACAGAAAGGACGATTCATTTATGTCTGTCTGTATTTCTGTCCGTCTGTCTGTATTTTTGTAGATAGATAGATAGATAGATGTAAATTATATTTTTTTGGAACTCTTATACTTACAAGTCTAACTTTATATGATTACATTTCCCTTGAAACTAAATTTGCCTGTATTTTTTTTCTCCTATATTAAAAGGATATAAAAATGCTCTGTGTGCATTTATGCAATTTTGATTAGTGTAGAAAATGTCCTGGCCATAAAAAAGGATCTTTGAAATATTTACCGTTCTGTAACCTGTGCTTTCTTAGCCGTTATCAAAGATAGACTTCTGAAATTTTGTGTAAGTTTTCAGATGACAATTAAACATCTATTCTACAACTCATGATGTCCGTCTGTCTGTCAGTTATGCTCACGAGTGCCTTCTATCTCCTTTGCTGTTATTTTTTAGAGCATTTTTACTTAGAGAAATTGTCATACATGTTTTAATCGGGGCACTTTTAGTCTTAGTGCAATAGTTTGTCAAAGTCGTTATGCATTTGCTTTGCACGGAGCCCTTGTAAAACAACACATAAATAAGATCAGCCAATCAGGCTTATCCAAATTATTTACTAATGATAAAGTAGTATATAGGACGTCGATTAAATCAAATCCAATAAAATGCCATAAAATAATCTCAAAATTATTAAAATTGTAAAGACTGCTGTTAAAGATACACAGATTACTAAAATTCTATTTAAGATTTCTTTGATTGTTGAGCATCTACTGTCCACTACTTATGAGTGTGGCTATCCTTGTTTTTTTCATATATTTAGATATTAATTTTAAATATTACTAAAATTACTTAAGTTTAATTGTAGGGACACTTTACTTTGGCTTTGCACATACATGCACAAATTATTGTGTGTATTCACTTTCGCACATGTATCACATAATATAAAAATATCAAAATAGCACATTTTACAAAAGAACAAATACCTAATTAATACAACTGAGTAAGGACGTCCAAGCTTTTTTGAGGGAGCCAATCTGAAAGGTCTTAAATGTTTCAGGAGGGTAATCTAAATTTTAAAATTTTGTCGGGAGTAAAATAAGTAGTTTTAGAGTCCTTTCCTCTAGGTACGATTGATGGTTCAACATGTGCCCAAGCCTTTTTACAATAGGTCCAAAGGCACTAACATCCCATCTATTGCAGACAACTAACTCTTTGTGTCGAAGTCCTAGCTGTTTAATGCAAATAGTTGCGTCTTTTTAGATCAATATATTCCCTTGTTTATTGTAAGTGACATACCTGCATCTGACATATTAGCAGTAGGTGAAACATTTAATATTTTTAGTTGTGACGCGGTTTTCGCCGATATTCGAACCCAACACCTCCCCAACGACGAATTCATGCACTATGTAACAGCCCTATTCCACTTTCCTGAACTCTGATCGCTAAACGGCCACTTAAATTCATTAAATTTGTTATTGCGAATACTAAACAAATGCGGTAGTGATTGCACATCCCATATAAATCTCAAACATACAAAATGCTTTAGACAAACAAACAATGATTTATCAAATACCTATTATCAGAAAAGGGGAGAATAAAAATAGCCTAAAACCGGTTAATAATGTCCCTTTGAAAAACATATTTCAAAGGACGGACGGATAGACAGACATAGTTCTACTTTGTATTATTTATAGGAATTATATAAATTGCAAGGATTTGGGGAGTTAAGACAATGGATGATAAAATGGTATACATCACCAATGATGATAAAAAAAATTGCACCTTCTTTAGATTAAAATTTTAGGTTTAAAACTTTGGACTCTTCATATGGAACCAATCAATAAAATTTCAAAAAGTACCCATAGAGTTAGAGGTAAAGAATATGATCTAAAGCAAAAACAAAAAAAAACTCTTATTTGAATCACTCTGTATTTACCTATCCCTGTAATCCTAGCTACCTGACCTATTGACTACTGTATCTACCTATCCCTATATCCCTAGCTACCTGTCTATATTGATTACTGTATCTACATATACCTGTATCCCTAGCTACCTGTCTATATTGACTACTGTATCTACCTATCCCTGTATCCCTAGCTACCTGTCTATATTGACTACTGTATCTACCTATCCCTGTATCCCTAGCTACCTGTCTATATTGACTACTGTATCTACCTATCCCTGTATCCCTAGCTACCTGTCTATATTGACTACTGTATCTACCTATCCCTGTATCCCTAGCTACCTGTCTATATTGACTACTGTATCTACCTATCCCTGTATCCCTAGCTACCTGTCTATATTGATTACTGTATCTACATATACCTGTATCCCTAGCTACCTGTCTATATTGACTACTGTATCTACCTATCCCTGTATCCCTAGCTACCTGTCTATATTGACTACTGTATCTACCTATCCCTGTATCCCTAGCTACCTGTCTATATTGACTACTGTATCTACCTATCCCTGTATCCCTAGCTACCTGTCTATATTGACTACTGTATCTACCTATCCCTATATCCCTAGCTACCTGTCTATATTGATTACTGTATCTACATATACCTGTATCCCTAGCTACCTGTCTATATTGACTACTGTATCTACCTATCCCTGTATCCCTAGCTACCTGTCTATATTGACTACTGTATCTACCTATCCCTGTATCCCTAGCTACCTGTCTATATTGACTACTGTATCTACCTATCCCTGTATCCCTAGCTACCTGTCTATATTGACTACTGTATCTACCTATCCCTGTATCCCTAGCTACCTGTCTATATTGACTACTGTATCTACCTATCCCTATATCCCTAGCTACCTGTCTATATTGATTACTGTATCTACCTATCCCTATATCCCTAGCTACCTGTCTATATTAACCATAGTATCTACCTATCCCTGTATCCCTAGCTACCTGTCTATATTGACTACTGTATCTACCTATCCCTATATCCCTAGCTACCTGTCTATATTAACCATAGTATCTACCTATCCCTGTATTCCTAGCTACCTGTCTATATATTGACTATAGTATCTACCTATCCCTGTATCCCTAGCTACCTGTCTATATTGACTACTGTATCCACCTATCCCTTGACCCATGGATGCAACGCGCAAAGTGCACAAAGTTAAAGTCAATTAATTTTGCACTTTTGTTGGATGCGTGTGTGTTTGTGTGTATGTGTGTGAGTGTGTGTGAGTGTTTGTGTGTGTGTGTTTGCATTACAACTGTGACAATTTGCAACCAGAAGGGGGCCAGATTCGGGGACACGGACTGGTTTAATCCTATTTAATAAAATAACAGGATTTCTCTTAGTCTGTATGCATTTCCAATTAGATCTTGTAAACGGTAGGAATAATAAATGGTCTGGAGTAGATTTTAGGATTGTCAACATAGGATATAAGTCAAATCAAAGAAATATTTTCTCTTCCCCCTCTTAATGAAAATTTGCTTTAAAAAGAATTTAATCATTGGGGATATGTCCTGAAAAGGGGTGAAGCATCTACCCAAGAGAAACAACAGTAAAACAGGACTGATATAGTATATATAGTATATATAGTATATATAATAGTAATTATGACCTAATCTTAACCTTCTAAATTAAACTAGTAATTGAATTTTATTCAAAATAGTATTTCTCGCTATTTTTTTTTCCCCTCAATTTTTAAAAATGTCCTTTCATACACCCTAAATATCTTATTTCAACAGGAAGTTAAAATATTCTCACCCCCTCTCTCCTTCCCTTCCTTAATAAAAGTTCCTAAGTTTTCCCACGCAAAATTCTACAACATTTTTTATGTGCTATTTTTTTTCTTTAAATTTTGACATTTATTAATTATCTAAATGAATGTTTTGCTGATAAATTAAATAGTGCAAATCAAAACGAAATTGAAAGCCCGTATCTCAGTATTGATTTAAAATGTTCTTATTTTGACAACACACAACTCATTAATAAATTTAAGAATTGCAGGAAGATAAAATTCTTAAGCTGGAATCTTGGTTCCTTACCCTCGAAATTTGATGAATTTAAAGAATATATCAATTTTCTTCTACAAAACAACATTTATTTTGACATAATTTGTATTCAAGAAATATTTTCAATTATTGATCAAGATCTATATAAACTTGAAAATTATAATTTTGTATTTTCATCTAGAAAAAAGGGGAAGGGAGGGGGAGTTGGAATCTATATTCATAAAAAACATAGATTTACTGTAATTGATGATTTATCATATTTTGAAGAAAATCTTTTTGAATCTTTAACATTGAAAGTTATTACTGAACAGAAAAAAAGCAATATAATTAGTTGTGTCTATCGTCCTAATTCTCCAATACAAGGCATGAGTTCTAATGATCAGATGGAATATTTTATTGATAAAATATCAAATTTACAAGCAGCAATGTCATCTTATAAAGGTGACTCTTACATCATGTCTGACTTGAATTTAGATCTCCTTAAATTTGAATCTCATTTAAAAACAAATGATTTTATAGAGAACACTTTATCTAACGGGTTTTTGCCTTTAATTACTAAACCAACTAGAGTTACACATGCTTCATGTACATTGATTGATAATATTTTATCTAATTCTTGCAATAATACATTGGAATCTGGCGTTATTCTGAACTCAATTTCTGATCATTTCCCTATTTTTCATGTTAGTTCTCAAACACAAAAAACAGAAAAGCCTAAAACATTTATCAGCAGGGATATAGCAAGTGAAAAAATTATTCAATTTAATGCAATGTTAAACACGAACAACTGGGGTAATGTTCTTAATGAATTAAACCCACAAATTAGTTTTGAAAACTTTCATGAAGTATTTGATTGTGCTTTTAATTTACATTTTCCCATCAAAGAAGTTAAATTTAATAAAAATATTCATAAAATAGAGGGATTTATGACGGGAGGGCTTATGATTTCTAGACGAAAAAAACTTGAGCTAGGGACAATTTATTCAAAAAATAAAACACCAGAAAATAACATTGCATATACAACATATAGGGACATTTACAATAAGGCAATAAAAGATGCAAAGAAAATTTTTTACAGGGAACAACTTAATCAAAATAAAGAAAATCTAAGAAAAACCTGGCAAACTTTAAGACAAGTAATCTCAAAATCAAATGACAAGACATCGTGTATAGATGAAATAATTGTCAATGATACATCTTACAGTAATAATCATGATATTTCTAACAAATTTAATACTTATTTTACTTCAATTGCTGATGAAATTGCCAGCCAAATTAACCCTTCCCCACTTAATCCGTGCGACTTTATTCCTGATACAGACAGTGTATTTAAGCTAAGAGAAATAAATATTCATGTTCTTTTTAATTTAGTGAAAAAAATGGAAAATAAAAAGAGCTCTGACATGTTTGGATTATCAAATTGTTTATTAAAACAAATTATAAATAGTATTGCCGTACCTCTTGTTCACATTATTAACCAATCTATTAAAACAGGTCAAATTCCTTCACAATTAAAAATTGCTAAAGTTTTGCCAATTTTTAAATATAGTAACAGCTCTAAAATGGATAAATGTAACCCTGGCAATTATCGTCCAATAAGTTTGCTACCTATTTTTTCAAAATTGTTAGAAAAAATTGTATCTGAACAACTCACAAGATATCTTGAATTTAATCAAATTATCTATGAACATCAATATGGATTTCAAGCAAAAAAATCTACACTACATCCTATGATTCACCTTTTGAATTATCTGGGACAAGCAAAAAATGAAAATTTAATTACTATAGGGGTATTCTGTGATCTTGCTAAATGTTTTGATACAATTTCGCATACAATTTTATTAAAAAAACTTAAAAAAATTGGTATACATGGATTAGAATTAGAATGGTTTAAAAACTATTTAAGTAATAGAAATCAGTTTGTTTATACAAATGGCGAAAAAAGTGATTTATTAGGAATCAGCAAGGGTGTCCCACAGGGAAGTATTTTGGGCCCAATTTTGTTTCTAGTTTATATCAATGATATTAAAAATTGTACTAGCTTAATGACACTACTCTTTGCAGATGACAGTAATTTTTTGATATCAGGAAAAGATTTGAATGAGATAATTGAAATACTCAACATTGAACTTAAAAATATCTGTGATTGGTTTCGTTGCAATGAAATGTCTCTTAATCCAACTAAAACTAAATTTATGATCTTTAATAAAAGGGAGGATTCCATAACTTGGGACCAAATTAAAATTAAATTAGATTTTAATAATGAAAATGAGAATGATACAGATAAAATTAGATATTTGGGTTATATCAACCAACAGAGTGAAATTCCTGCAATTAAATTTTTGGGTGTGTTTATTGATTCTCAACTTAACTTTAAATACCATATTGAATATTTAAGGAAAAAAATATCTAGAAGTTTGTTTTTAATCAATAGAGTTAAGCATATATTATGTGAAAAATCCTTAGTAACACTATTCCACTCCTTTATAAATAGCCATTTATTGTATTGCTTGCCAGCATGGAGCTGTGGCTTAGAATCATCTATTAAGCCTTTAGTAGTTCTACAAAAAAAAGCTATTAGAATTATACACAAATCCGCTTATAACAGCCATACGCCACCTTTGTTTAGGAAAATTAATGTTTTGCCTATTAAGGAGCTATCTATTTATACAAAACTACTATTTTTTTATGATTTTATTCGCTGGAGGCTACCAAATTCTTTTGATGGTGTATGGATTAGAAATAATCTAAGAAATCAGAGACAACTAAGAAATTCTAGTGAGTTTTATATTCCAATAGCCAAATTTAAAAAAATTGAAAGGTTTCCATTATTTTCATTTCAAAGACTATGGAATAATTTTTGTCATGAAAAAGATCTTTTAAATGAGAATATTCCTAAAAAAACATTTGCATTAAATCTTAAAGATGAACTTTTTAAATCTATATGTAATATTGAAGAATGTAATGAATGTACTTAAAATATATTGATTTGCCTGGATTTATTAAAAACCTTACATTATTAATTACAGAAATGGTTTTAAAATTTAAGAAAAACTAGCCTTAAAATTTGTTGTAACCCTTCTTTCCTTCTCTTTTTCCCCTGTCCATTTAATTTTACCTACATTTATTTTGACATTATTATTTCTTATTTTTCTTATTATTTTAATGCCAACCTAAAAAAGGCAATGCAAACATCTCGGATACGCATATTCCTACTTTTAGGGAAGCCTAATCAGTGCCACACATAACATCTAGTGTTAGTCATGCAATTTAAATTTATAAATATTATGAAAAATTGTAAAGTACACCTGGTACTAAGCAGTAGCTTGGTGTACTATTGTATGTACTGCTTCGTAAGACGGGGCGTAATCTGTCACTGAATAAATGTTTTTTATGTTTTTGTTTTTATGTTGATTTAAGTTTATACTTTATAGGAAACAGTAGTGTACAGATAAACAATTTTTAAAAGGCGTCGATATCCTTAAGATAGATGTATCAACGATTATAAAACACCTGAGATAATTTGCACAGTTTATTAAACATAATTCACATATTTTTATTCTAATGGCATGCTGCATGATACTAATAATTTTAAAACATTTTGAAACAAACGGAGCCTTATTTGACATATTATCGATTGACATGACGTGTTTGTTTGTTGACATAATAACAACACAAAAGTTTTACAAGTAAAAGGAAAATCTGGACTGGTTCCAAAAGTCTTATAAACATTTTCTCTCATTCAATGGCTTAAAATCTGTAATACTTTTATCAAATACTAGTGACTGCGCCCCTAGCATCTAGAGGCTCTGTGCTGGAACATTGAAAAATAGCCAAAAACCATTCCAAGACTTAAATCTAAAGTTTAGATAGCCTTGAACCATCCCATGAAAAATCGTTTAAAACTCATAGTGCTCCCATAATCCATAATAAACTCTCATTGCCCAGAACGATAAGACCCATTATTTACTTTATTAAAAATAAATTCATTTTTTTCATTTCATGTTGCTATTTACATTATATTGATGTATTTAATTTATAATCATAAAAAAGAAAATAAAAATTTATAATATAGTAAATTTAAGAAAACTCTGTTTTAAAAGAATTCTAGGATCTACTGCAGTTCACGGTAAAATATTGCTGGTAACGAATATTGCCAAAAATCTATGAATTTTAAAGGCTGCTAGCTGCCAAACGGCTGAACGTACAGATCATACCCGCACACCATTTTAAGCGGTATAAGAAGGCCTACAAATAATCTGGAATAGCTAAGATCCAATGATGCACAGGAAAAGCTTCACTGAAGAAAAACCGCGTAAAATAGGTCTTTTTCGCGCATTTCTCTGCACTGCGAGGTAATAATGCATTATTGATTTATGGCTATTCCAGATTATTTGTAGGCCTTCTTATGCCGCTTAAAACAGTGTGCGTGCATGATTTGTACGTTCAGCTGTTTGGCAGCTAGCAGCCTTTAAAATTAGTAGATTTTTGGCAATATTCGTTACCAGCAATATTTTACCGTGAACTGCAGTAGATCCGAATTCTATTGTGGCGACACTTCCTGTGTGTTCAAATATTGAAACTAAAATTTTAATCATATTAACCCTTTGATGATGATAAACTGAAAAAAAAATATAATTGAAGAAATCTTAAAGTCATTTAAATTATTTAATATTCACTACTTTCTTTTAGATAATAATGGCGGGGGCGGAAAATTGATCTATTGAGAAATAGATAAATAGATATATACTTATAGAACACTAGCCAATAGCGAGAGAGTTATATCGAGCCAACTCTAGTTACTTTATATAATAGGATTGAGTGTTTAGTTAAAACTAGCAGTTTCCAAAACCTTTAAATCTAAAATTTTAAAAACATGAGGAGTAATTTTGTTTCTCATCTTTGGGGATGTTCATTAACTTACCAACGATTGTCTTATCCCTTAATATCCCTGGATTGCCTTACAAAAAAAATGATGACACAATTACAATTTTGAAAGCAGGATATACTCTGGTAAGCCGAGCGTACTCGGCCCACGGGGTAACGAGTTCGGATTCAACGGGCCCTAGCCTTTAAGTATTCTACCAAACAAACAAGCAGGATTCAATCATACAGAATTATATATTTAAACTGAATAATATTTACAAGTTATGTTTACTATATATATACAACAAAAATATGACAATAGTTAGGTTTGAAGGGGGTGTGGGGCGCTAGGGCTTAGCGCCCGACGGTAGACAGGCTGTGGGGGCAGCGGTGGTAAAAAGGGGAGGCAGTGCCTCCCGATTATATAAGTGCATGATGGACTCGTGATAGTTGCATGTTCAAGTCCCCTCCCCACATTTAGGCAGGCTTAGTTTGACCGCCGGGTGCGGGGTTAACAGCGGTCATGAGATGGATAGTGATATAATAGGATTAGTGCGGTGGGTTTGTTATCATAAGTCACAGCGAAGCAGCTCTGTATTGGGCCTGTCCGTATGGGTGTCGTATTACCACAACCTCCCCTTCAAGGGTTGCGTGGCTCTTGAGACACCAGGCCTTGAACCTGGGGATACGACAGCCGGCTCATGCGCCGGACAGGCAGTTCCTGGGGCACAGCTCGATGGAGGACAGCTCGGGCTACACAGGCTCCTCGGGACACTCGTTGCTCGGTCTGACTGTGGTTGGTGATCAGCATTGTCAGCTCCTGGTTAGCTTCTAGGCGTGGGTTGGCCACGGCCAGGCCTCGCCGCTGGAAATTTTGCCTCGTCTGCAGGATCAGTTCTGTCTCGGCTGGTAACTGGACACGGAGGCCTAGGCAGATTCTGGTGGTTCCTAAGGGTGGAATGGTGATGGCAAAGGGCGCATAGAATTCCATGGGGGCGCCTGCTTGATTCAGGTTGCTTGGCCTCCTAGCTCCTACCCGGATGGGGATGGCTGTCATCAGCAGGGGGCACATGGCTTCTTCTTCTTCTTCTGGGGCGGCTTCTTCCATCGCAGTGGCTGGCTCTTCTCCTACAGGTCCGCTGCTGGCTGGCAGGTTCTCCATGTCTGCGTCAGGGTTCCAGATGGCATCTCTGAGTGGCTCTGGAGCGGGCGGCGGCGGCGGTGGTTTGTTGGGTTGCTCCTGCAGGTTTTCCTCCACTGGGTCACGATCTTGGCCGCTAGGCTGTGGGGCGGCTGCGGCTGGCTGGTGCACTGGGAACTCTCCTGGGTTGCTAGCTGCGGGCGCCGCCACTCCAACTGGCAGCTCGGTGGCATCCTCGTCGCCGTCCACGTCAACTTGGATGTCTTCTGGGATCTGGTGGGCAGTCACATCTCCAGTGTATTTGCGCAGTCGGCCTACATGCGCGGTAACTTCTGAGATCCTGGCTACTGGAGAGGCAGGTTTGATGACATAATGGACTTCTGTAGCTTTCCTTACTACCTTCCAGGGGCCCGTCCATCTCTTGGTAATCTTGGCTGCCTTTCCTGGCACCAGGCGAGGGGCCAGGTACCAGACCAAGTCTCCAACCTCATACTTGGCCGTGCCTTCGTAAGCTGCCGCGCTCCTCCTGATGGCTCCCTCCTCCTTCTGCTGGATGGCATCATAAACTGCATAGTAGCGCTGCAACAGAGCTTGGACGTTGGCTGGAACTGAAGCATATTCGGTCTCTGGCAGCCGTAGCACCATGTCCACCGGAAGTTTGGCCTCTCTCCCAAAGAAGGCCAGGAACGGGGTCACACCAGTGGATCTACAGGCCTTGGTGTTGTAGGCAAAGGCGATGGCAGGCAGGTGGGGCTCCCAGTTGTTATCGTCTCTGTCTAGGAACAGGCGCATGCCTGTGTTGAGCGTCCTATGAAACCTCTCCACTCGGTTGGACTGCGGATTGTAGGGTGGTGGATGTGTCAGGCCAATCTCGAGCCGGGAGGCCAGTTCCTGGAATACCTGGCCGGTAAATTCCATTCCATTGTCGGAATGGATCTTCAGGGGGCACCCGAACGTGGCCAGGTGGCGGTGCAACAGGGCTTCAGCCACCGTGAGGGTGCGCTTGTTGGGGATGGCGTAGAGGCTGACAAACCGGCTAAATCCATCTTGGCAGGTGAGGATGTAGCGGTTCCCAGCTGGGGTCTCTGGCAGTGGCCCCACCAGGTCGATGAATAGGACTTGCTGTGGATACCCCTGGCGGGAGGGCACGTGGATCCCCTGCTTCAGCCTCTCCTTGGTAACTTTCTGGACACACTCAGGGCAGGTTTGTACCATCAGGCGGACGTCACGGGCCAGGTTGGGCCACCAGAAGTGCATGGCAACGCGGGCGATAGTTGCGTCCATCCCAAAGTGCCCAGCCATGGGGGTCCCATGGGCTAGGAAGAACGCATCCTGCTGGAGGGCCGCAGGCAGCAGGTATCTTGTCCTCTCTCCTGTCAGAGTCTGGTCAGTGGTGGTGAGGCAGCCATGCTCGTCAAGCCCCAGGGCTGAGAAGCGGCTGGCGTACTGCTGCTCGTCTCGTTCCTTGCCACGCAGCTCAGCCTTGGTTGGGGCCTTGCCATCAGCCACCCATTGGCGGACACGGAGCAGGAGGGGGTCCTGTGTCTGGGCTTCCAATACTCTAGCTGAGTCCAGTCGGGCGGCAGGAGGCCGGCTAGCTGCGGGCTCCCCTAGCTGGGCCAGGTTGTGGATATACTCAGCCTGCTCTGCTAATTCTTCGGCGCTAGCCGTTGGCATGTTGGCATCTTCCCGGCGGCTGAGGGCGTCGGCGTTGGTATTCTGGGTGCCAGGCCTGTGGCAGACGGTAAAGTCTAAGGCCGCTAGCTCCTCCTGCCAGCGGGCCACCATCCCTGTGGATGTGTTCAGTGATTTCATCTGTAGCAGGGCAGAGGAATCAGTGTTGATCTGGAAGCTGCGGTAGGACAAGATGCCGTGGAATTTTCGGATCCCATAAATAATGGCGGCCATCTCTCCCTTCCAGGACGGGTAGCGCGTCTCAGGGTCGGTTGTCTTGCGCCCCACGGCGGCAATCAGCCTCTCCTTGCCCTCCTGGCATTGACTCAGTATGGAAGAAATGGCGCGGCTGCTGAAATCTGTGGTGAGCTGGAACACTGCTGGTAAATCAAACCTGGGCGGCGCTCGGATGGGGGCCTGTCGGAACTTGTCCTTGAGTTGCAGCAGCTGGGCTTCCATCTCAGGCGTCCAGGTTAGGGCCTTGGCCGTCTTCTGCCGATTCATCTCGTATGTGAGGTCTGCATACTCTGGGATGAACAGGCGGTAGTATCCAAAGAAGCCCAGCAACGCCAGCAAATCCTTGGGGGTGCTAGGGGCTGGCCAGTCCAAGATGCGGTCAATATAGTCCTCTTGCATGGCTATCCCCTCTCGGCTGAGGGTGTGACCCAGATAATCCACCTTGGACCGGAACAACTTGGTCTTGGCTGGCTTGAGGCGGATCCCTCCCCTGCGGTGGGCTTCCAAGACCTCTCGGAGCCTGGCCAGGTGGGCCCAGGTATCCTGGTGGAAGGTCAGGACGTCGTCAAGGTATGACTGGAGGTTGGCTGTGCCTAGTGGGTTTAGGACCCCTGCAATAAACCTGGAATAGACAGACGGTGCCGTAGCCAGGCCAAAGGGCATCCTTTTCCATTGATACAAGCCCCTGGGGGTGGTGAAGGCGGTGCAGGGCCGGCTATCCTCAGACACACGGATGGTGTAGTATGCGGCCACCGCGTCTAGAGCACTGTAGACACGGTGCCCGCCAGCTCGTTCCACCAATTGCTGGATCCTAGGCAGGGGGTAGCTGTCCAGCTCCAGACACTTGTTGAGGGCCCTGTAGTCGACGGCCCAGCGGGTGCTCCCGTCCTTCTTCTTGATGGGCACCAGGGGGCTGCTCCAGGCGGAGTCCGACGGCTCTATGACTCCTTCCTGCAGCCAAGTGTCCAGTTGTTTCTCCAGTTCAGCCTCTTGCCGCGGGTTCAGATCCCTAAATCTCTGGCGGATCGGCTGGGTCCCTGGCTTGAGGCGCAGCTGCAATTCAACCACATCTGTGCAGCCGGGGGTAGAATTGGAGAAGACGTCCCTGTACTCTGACAACGTAGTCCAGACCTCCTTCTTGAGTAAGGGGTCCTTGCGTAGGAACTCATTGTCTTCCATCTCCAAGGCCTCCCACAACTCTTGCATGTCTATAGGCTCAGTAGGTTCTTGGACCGAGTGGAGACGCGGGGGAGGCGTATCAGAGACTTCCAGAATGTCAGGTTTGACCAGCTCCCCTGCCACTGGGAGGCCAGCATCCAGCAAGAGGGGCACCTCCCCCTCATTGACCACCAGTACTCTAAACACAGTGGCAGAGCCAGGCCTGTGGGCATACAGGCCCTCTGGAATAACAAGGTCCTCCCCAAACCTCTGTTCTGGGGCAGCTAGTTGAATGGCATCCTTGGTGCGATGGCCTACTAGCTCAACAGGGACTGCCATAACCCCGCGGCCAGGCAGGACCACCCGCTTGGCTGTGCGGAGCTGGGGTGGTTGACCGTCAGTTGGGGTGACAGCGCTCAGCCTATACGTGGCTGGTGAGGGGTCAGCCTTGGCTCCGGGACCCACCGGCCGCGACTTGACGGGCTCGGCTTCTGGAGAGGCTGACGTGTCGGAGCCAGGCTTGGCTCCGGGGGCGTCCGGCCACGATTTGACGGGCTCGGTGCTGGGAGAGGCCAAAATGCTGGGTCCAGCTTTGGCTCCGTGGGCGTCCGGCCGCGACTTGACGGGCACGGCGCCGGGAGAGGCTGGGGCCTGAGAGTTGAGTGTGGCTCCGGGTACATCAGACCGCGACTTGACGGGTCTGGACTCGGGCTTGGCTGGTGGACTGGCTGGAGGTCCCAGGTAGAGGGGGCCAGGTGGACACGGCTGGCCGTTGATAAAAATGTCGGAGGAGAAGATTGGTTCTGGAGGGCTGGCAATCTCAGGAAACGTTGTTGGCAGGCTCTCCCTTGGCACCTTGGGCACTGGGGGCAACCCCATGGCTAGCAGGTTAGCGCCCTTGTGTGCGTTGAGCTCAGCGTCCACCCAGTGTGTGCCTTTCTCAACCACACGCGGCTGCTCAGGCAGGGGGCCTGGCAGAGGCCCCTCATAGCTTAGCTCTCTCTCGGCTGTCTCCCGGTCAATGGGGACGCCACGGAGTGGGATAAACTCCCCACGCGCCCACAAGCAAGGTGGTTGCATGTCGAAACAGAGCCTAGTTCCGAACTCCTTGAGAAAATACCCACCCAAGTTAAGAGGGTGGGAGAGATTTCGGACCACAGTCACGTGGTATAGATGGAGTATAAGAGTGTGTGAAACTGCCATATATAACTCTTTTAATTTTCCAATTACCTGGAGGGGCTGGCCTTCCTCATTAGCAGTCAGGATCTGGGTGTTGTCCGGAATCAACATGCGTTGCACGCCCATTGCGTGCATGAGGTGCTCAGAAATTACAGCAGACCCTGGTACACGGTTGCCAGAATCAACCATGGCATCAACCTGTACATGCTGGGCAGGGTCAGGAGTCGGAAACCTCACCCTGATATGGCAGGGGAAGTGGAGGTCCTGCCCTTGAGACAAGGGGGCCTCTCGTTCGGCTGGGGTTGGCAGAAACTTTGGTGGTGGCCGCACCGCAGCTATGGTGGTATCGCTTACCATGGTGGCTTAGACTGTAGCTTCGAATCACTAGAGCTTATTAATTATCACTTGGTCAACAATTTTATATTTATTTCTATCACTTGGTTGACTTTTTATACACAATGATGTGTTGTTATCACTAGGAGCTCTAGGTGTGATTCTGGAAGCACTGGCAGCAGGGAATGTCCGTCCTGCAAGGTTCAGAGGGGTGACGGCGGTAGGGAATGACCCGTCCTACAGCGCCGCTGGTTCGAATCCCGACAAATGGCGGCAGGGAATGGCCCGTCCTACAGCGCCTCGGGTTCGAATCCTGGGAGACAGCGGCAGGGAATGTCCCGTCCTGCCGTGCCTGTGGCTCAAAATCTGCTATCCGTCGCAGTGGTAGGGCTTACTTGTGTGCTGAAGCTTCGCAGCCACACATTGCCTTCTTAGGGAGACCAGCACACAGCTGTCTGTCTCGTAGGTTTGGCCTGGGTGTCCTGGGGCTTGTCCCAGCTACACTTGCCAATTTAGACTCAGTTTTGTAGCCGTCTGAGCTAAATTATCCGGTTGCCGTGGCTGCGCACCTAGCGCTACTCCTACACGACACGGACAAAGCGTCTTAACTGGCGCTTTTAGCAGGCTAAATCTGCTTGCCGTAGGCCAGAGGCCCACATATTGCGTTCAAAATGATGGAAATTCGACCTAAAAAGGCCGTCTCACGGGTCAGTTGGCTTCTCAGTTGGCGGCTGATTGTCCCCTTACTTGCCAAAGGGTCCAATCAGAGGTAGAATAGGCTAGTTCTGTAAGGCTCGATTGAAACACGCTGACACCAAGTTCTGGTAAGCCGAGCGTACTCGGCCCACGGGGTAACGAGTTCGGATTCAACGGGCCCTAGCCTTTAAGTATTCTACCAAACAAACAAGCAGGATTCAATCATACAGAATTATATATTTAAACTGAATAATATTTACAAGTTATGTTTACTATATATATACAACAAAAATATGACAATAGTTAGGTTTGAAGGGGGTGTGGGGCGCTAGGGCTTAGCGCCCGACGGTAGACAGGCTGTGGGGGCAGCGGTGGTAAAAAGGGGAGGCAGTGCCTCCCGATTATATAAGTGCATGATGGACTCGTGATAGTTGCATGTTCAAGTCCCCTCCCCACATTTAGGCAGGCTTAGTTTGACCGCCGGGTGCGGGGTTAACAGCGGTCATGAGATGGATAGTGATATAATAGGATTAGTGCGGTGGGTTTGTTATCATAAGTCACAGCGAAGCAGCTCTGTATTGGGCCTGTCCGTATGGGTGTCGTATTACCACAATACTTCGCATAACTTTGTTACAGGGGTTATTACGTCCATAAGTAAGACAGCAATTTAATCATATACATATACTATAATATAATACAGTTAGTTTTTTTTTTTTTTCTATTAAGATCTCGATAACCACTAAACCAATAAAGTTCTCAATTTAGGGGAAGTTTTATTTAGGTCCCTGTATGGTTTTATGCTATTTTACTTACTGAGACTACAGTCATATAATAGTTTTTCTGTCCCAGCCTTGCAAGAATAAGAGAGCCCCAGATGTTAAGGGCGCAACCAGAGGTGAATTCTTAAAAAAAAACTTTGGCCCCACTAAAAACAGTGAGGCAAACTAAAAATTTAAATGATTAGATAACTTTTGCCTCACTAAAATTTTAGTGAGGCAAACGTTTTTTAAAGAATTCACCTCAGTAGTTTTATTAAATGTTTTTCTGTGTGTTTTTAGAAATTGAATTTAAACCATCTCTAATTTTGGGTATACTTTTTATCCTAGTAATATTCTTTCCCCCTCCTTTAGGGAGAGCTTTAACTTTTTATAATTCAACCCCAGTTTGGCTATCCTACCTTACCTGACCTAACCTAACTAAGACTAAGCATCAGCTAAATATTTATTATAAATGTTTGTTAAATTTGTCAGTTCGTCAATTTTTATTTAGAAAAGAAATTGATGGACGTACAAACATCACCAACTTATTAGTAGATTCGCTTAAAAAAAACTTTACTATTATGTACTTGATTATTACGCATATTTTTCAAATATTTTTCCTCAGTTTTGTTTATAGTTTCATTTACACTTTACTTTTTCCCTTTTTTATTCCCCTCTGGAATAAGGCAGAGAGAGGGGACAATGGGCTGTTTTTTAAACTATTCCCCAAAGTTTTATTCGATGGCTTAACATTTTTTGTGACGTTTATTGAATTTTGATTGGTTTGTTCATCAAGTTGAGTGTCTAAACATTTCAACGACCAATTGTACCCTACAGAGGGGTAATTTTGTTTGTCATCAATGGTGGTGTACATCAATATATCGTCTAATAATTTTTCATTGAAACCAGTTTAACCAGTGCCAGCTTAATGTAGCTGATAGACAGACTTGCAGAGACTCGGCTTAGTACAGCGTCATAACTAAAGAAGTTGAAAAGGTTTCTACTGCTACTATTTCTGGTGTGCGACATTAAAAGTTGGAGTAGGGAAAATGCCTTGGCCCAAAACAGGCGCAACTCAAAACCACGCACAGTTAGGACTTCTCAGATAAAGGTCGTGCAATCAAAGAGTTGGTTGTCTGATGGGTGCTACAAAATTCTCCGGTTGTTTGGACAGAAAAGGAGACATTTGACTCCCTTAAATTATCCTAGGTAGTTGGACCTGGTGTATGAGTGTCATGGACGTCAGCATCCCCGCCCGTATGAGGTAATTATTGATAAGGTACAGGAGATACATACCTTTTAAATAATGTTTGAAGGGGGGATTAGAATATGGTCCAAACTGAAAACATTGGAAATTGCGGAAAAACATAAAGATACAGATTGTGTAATAACTTTGATGAACTGAAAATAGTTGCCGAATGTGTACGCAGTTTCCTGGGTGTTTCCTCATCCTAGCTCAATATTTACTACTAGCTACAAATCTTCAAACTTCCCTTAAAAAAATCAAAATTTGAATGTGTAAACGATTTATACATTATACATTATAAATTTGAATTTTTTAAATTTTGATTTTTTTTTGAAGTTTGAAGCTTTTTTAGCTAGTAGTAAATATTGAGCTAGGATGATAAAACACTCAGGAAACTGCGTACACATTCGGCAACTACTTTCAGTTGACCATAACTTTAGTTCACAGAATTGGTCGTCAAAAACAATTGTCAGGATTTGTACAGCATAAACATGTATCTTTGTTTATTTCATCCATTATCTATAATACAAAGTAGCTTGATGTCTCTCCGTCCCTTAAGATCTCAGTAACCAATGAACCGATTTGATTCTACTCTTCAGGGTATATACCTCTTTGTCCTGTGGTGGTTTTAAGCTATTTTCTTGGGGAATGGTACACCCCCAACCCCCCAAAAACAAAAACAAAATCCCCACCTTTTTTTGTTTATAGGGAAGGTAGTTCACATAAAACTAATGGCAGCACCAGTAGTTTTTAATTTTAATTTTTATTTTTTTTAATTACCTCTTGGGGCAAAGCGCCTAGAGGCTAGGGTCGAAGCCGCTAGTATTGTATAATATGCCAAGTCAGATCTCATAAACGGCTTATAATTTTGATTAGTAACATGATTGAAATTATAAGGTTACTGTTATTGACAATATAACCATAAATTGGCCTATAAAATGGACTGTACTTTTAGCTTTTTCAAATCTAGGAAATAATCTTTGACGACCAACAGTTCCGTTTTACGAATTAAGGTTTTTAAATAAGAGTACATCACATATTGTTACTAAGCAAAATTACAATAGTGATTTTTGATTATTTCATTGTTGCTTAAAAATACAACATTTATCGTCCAATTTCTTATCCCTTACCCCTATTCCGGCGAGGGTTGCATTAAAAGTCCTCCCCATCCCTATTCTATTATGAAAACTGTAAGAAATGTCATGACCTATTCAAAAGCAAAGTTGTTCATTACTAAATTTAAGGTAGATTAAAATTAATTATTACTGCCGTGGTACCGTGATTTACCGTTACAAGCGGCGATAACGGTCAAAAACCTGAAAAGTAAAATATGTGCATAATTTGATAATACTTGCTTTAATTTTCTCAATTAACCAGCCATTTAATTGCTTTTAATATACTTGTTTGTTCCAATATCAAAAACATCTGTTTGTTTGTCGCCTTTAAAAATATGTCTGAATTTACCTGGATCTTAGATGATTTTCTTGATTTATTGGTGAATCCGATTTTTGTACCTAAAACTTTTTTTTGTGCCAAAATAGAGTTAAGATTCCTGATAAAAAGACAGTCAATTGGACCAGCAGCTATAAAGATAAAATGAGTTGCGCTACTAAAAGGTTACAGTTACATAATCGTATAATAAACGTAACTAAGAAGTTGAACTATAATAAAAACTATAAAATACTATTTCAATATAATCCTGTGTAGCAGTAATTATTTCTGTTGAATCTTTAAAATTGCTGAACCAATTAAATTTCCTTTTAGTGGAGGCTTTATATGTATCTTACAGTGATTTTGGGCTGTTTTAATAAGAATTAGGGAATAGTTATTTATTGCATCTTGTTATAAGTCAGCTTCCCGCTGATATCAAAATGAAAAATTATAAGATAAAAACCAGTTTTCTTAGACCCGCGTAGAGGAAGGCCCGGACTAAAAAACTGGTTTTTTGATGAGAAACGGTTATAATCCAACGGATATTAATCGGTTTCGAAGCCATACTGAAAAAAACGAGTATTTTTTTTCTAGCTTGTCTTTCATTCAATTTCCTTTACCACTATTATGATTGTGATGACTCTAATAATGATGACTCAATTAAGTAGCAGCATAAGGGATCAATTAAAAAGCAGATAACCCAGCTATTGCAAAAGCTATTTTCAGCTACTTCGGTCAAATTGAAAAGCGATATTATGTATAAACTATTTATACATTATACATTCAAATTTAGATTTTTTAAAGTTTGAAGCTTTTTTAGCTAGTAGTAAGTATTGAGATAGGATGAGGGTGCTATGTACACAATCGGAAACTAGAATCAGCTGACCGCATAAGGTCATTTGCACCAGTTCCAACCAGGAATGATAAGGGATAAGACAATGGGCGATAAAGATGATAAACAAGAAGCAGCTATTAAAAAATGACGTCATTTGTAATTTGTGTTTTATGCCGTCATTTTTATTAGGCGCTATTAAAGCTATTAGATGACATGTTAAACCATTTCAAGCAAATTTATAAACGTGCCAAAGAGTTGAAACCAACGAATGAGAGAACATTTGTTACCAACGTTTGATTTTGAGTCAATGTCTCCTCCCTACCTGGAACCAGCGAATATTACAATATTTGGCGCAATCATGCATACATAAAACTATATGATTTTCTTTTAAAGGAACTTATCTGTAAGACAAAGTAGAGCGAGGACTAACTGTATTCTGTAGTTCGGAAGCTTAAGATCTCGGTAACCGCTAAACCAATTTTGCTCTACTTTTTTGAAATATACATACCATTTTTCGGGGGGCTGACCCCCCCCCCCCCCCTTTTATAAAATATAGGAAAGAGATGTAAGTGTATGCACAGAGGCGTGCAATAGGATGGGTTTAAGAAACTTACACCCCCCCCCCCTCCTGAGCAGATTTCTCTGTAGGTAGGAAGACTTCCCAAAGAGAAAGTATCATGTGCAAAATGTAACCATCTTCTTTAAATGAGTATGGTTTATCGCATCTTGGAGTTTTTTTAATCGAGAAGGAAAAAATTGTCATGTCTCATATCATTGAACACGTCCCACCCTTTACCATAACAACCCAAATTGTGTGCACGCGCTGGAGAGTAAGTGTTCAGTGCAGTGGAAGTAAAGTAAAGTATCCTCCATACAAAATTGTTAAAATAATATTTAAAGATGTCAGAGATCCAGCATTATGACATAAGACTTAATGGTTAAAAGACATAATATACAAAAGATCCAATGAACAACGGACCAAAATACAAAAGAGCTAATGTACAAAATACTTAAAGGTATTAAGTAGACAGAAGACTTAATGGACAACAGAACTAATGGACAGATCTATTCTACAAAATATATAATGGACAAAAGATATAATAAACCAAATATTTAATGGTCAAAAGACCCAATGTGCAAGATACCTAATGGCCAACAGGTCTAATGTGCCAAATACCTTGTGGAATAAAAACTGAACAGAAAATTTTTTGTGCCTGAAAGAAACAGAGGAAAAAGCTTTACTATAATAACATTGTCCAAAATTCATCAGCCTACAATGAAAAATAACTATGAACAGAATTTTCTTTTGCTAGAGATTTTTGCTTTACTGTTTTCTATGAACACTATTGTATGAAATGGTGCAACCCGTTTATGGATGAACTGAAATTAGTTTCCGAATGTGAACACATTTTCCGAGGTGTTTCCCAATCCTATCTCAATATTTGCTACTAGCTAAAAAACCTTCAAACTTCAAAAAAAATCAAAATTTGAATGTATTAACGATTTATACATTATACATTCAAAGTTTTAATTTTTCAAATTTTGATTTTTTTTTGGAAGTTTGAAGGTTTTTTTAGCTAGTAGCAAATATTGAGATAGGATTGGGAAACACCTAGGAAAATGTGTTCACATTCGGAAACTAATTTCAGTTCACCCGTTTATGACTCTTTTAAGGGCTGTATATGAATCTCATTTTTACTATTTTGCATACCATCAAGGAAAGGGTTAATTACTTCAAAAATTGATTAGACTTAAAATATAAATTTTAACCTAAATTTTAAGTTCTCTAAACACCATTTATAAATTAAATTATTGATCGAAAAATTTGGAAGCTGTTAGTTTGTATACCAACCAAGTAGGATTTTTTAAAAGTCCCTATAGCTTATAGGTCAGCGAATAAAAGAATGAATAAAAATAAGGAGAATAGATTATTTACAGTCTAATGTCAACTCCTTTCAAACACAATTTTTTTTCTCTATTAAGATCTCGGTAAACACACGATCGAAAGAACTATTTTTCATGGAAAAGTGTTTTTTTTTAAATTATTAAACTGTTTTTAAACTATTTTTGAATGGGGGGTCAAAAATATACTAGGGCACCTATAGAATCAGACTGCAGAGCCCAAATTTGAATTAAGTCCCCAATAAACATTTTTTGGGGGATTTAAAAATTAATTTTTACTGTTGCTCTGGTCATTTTTACGAGATCAAAAGGTCTTTTTTTACTTCGTGTAATATTGTAACTTAGTGAACAATTTTATATAATTCACTTTATACTGATACAATAAAAAAAACATTACTCTGTTCAATGGAAATATTTTTTTTTTCTAAAACAATTAATTTCATTGAAAAATCTGACATAATACAATAAAAAACATAATGCTGAATTTAAACCAATTAGAAATTAGAATTTCCGAAAGAGTGTTTTCACAAAGTGACTTATTTCAAACGTAGTTAAATAATTTTATTTAATAAAAATGAAAAGAATGAAAACCCTACTCATAAAAGATACATACTTTTAAAAAATATTTTTAAAAATATGTTTGAATAATCTTATTTTATATCATATTTGTATATGTGACAAAAATAAATTTGTTGTATTGCATAAACATTTGTTGTCATCTTAATATATTTAACCCTTTACAGCCAATTTTTATGTGTTTTAATGTATAATGGACATGAAACATTTTTATGTTAATTCATTGATATATTGTAAAGAATTAATTTTTAATTAGTATCGATAGATAAAATCAAAAGACTTAACTTTACTGTATACTAGCATACAATATTTACGAAGCAAGACACTCTAAAAGCTGAGTATTTTACCTACAAAGGGAAGAAACATCACGATTCAGTAAAAATTATTTGATCCACAGTAAAAAATAAACTTTAAAATCCTAATAAAAATTGATGTGGGCAATTGTTCTCATTTTTGGCTTTGCAGTATGATTCTACAGATGTCAAAGTATATTTTTAATATACCTTTTAAAAATAGTTTAAAAACAGTTTAAACGATCTCGAGTAAAAGTTATGTAGTCTTTGTTTGTCGTTAGGGTTTTGTTAAGCATTTAAGAAAGATTTACACTGTGATCCCGAGATGGATTTAGGCTGTTTTAGTTGACGTATTTGATGGGTTTAGGCTATTTTTTGCCAGATTAGAATGTGAAGTTTTGAGTTTCTAAATAGTAACAAAAAGAGAGTGAAAAAGATTTTAATATTTTAGACTTGGATAAAATAAAATATGTATTTGATTAATGTAGATTAAAGATATAATAAAAAGAAAGTTATTACACTAATCCTTATTTATTAATAGTTGTATGGTTGCAAACTTTCATACCATCAACAAGGGATCTAAAGGGATAAGACAATGGCCGATAAATTCATATACATCCCTAATAATGATATACACAAAATTACCCCTTCTATAGATTATAATTATTGTAGAAACAGGTGGACACTCAACTTAATGAACCAACCACCTCTCCCTCCCTGCCATCACCACTAAATAAATAAAGTTATAAGAAATAGATTAGAATAAGGCCCAGTAGAACCCTTAAAAGTGTTCAGTTTAGGGGACCTAAATATCGTGTCTGATTATCAGGGAGTTAGAAAACATAACTATGCTGGTTCCCAAAGTTTATTTATTAAAGCACTTTCATTGGACTAAAGACTTCAAGAATTTTTATTTTAATTACTTGGTACAAAATAAAAATGTCAAAAATTTAAAACCAACATTCTATAGAAGGGGTAATTATGTAAATCATTGTTGGGGATGTCCATAAATTATAATCATTATAAGTTACCCCGAAATAAGCTACATTAAAAATTCTATTACACGTCAGTCCAACCATTTCCGATATCATACAAAACATACTTAAAGACAAATAAACAAACAGACATCCTGTTAATTCAGTTCTTTTTAATCTAATATATGAAATGTGATAGCATTCAGGAGGGGAGGAGACATATATGGCTGTTTATTACTTAGTCCTCTAAGTTTTATAATAACGATTTCTTATTCGTTGGCTTATCAACTTTGGGGACTTTAATAGCATTTTGATTTGGAATGTATATCAATTTATTTGTCATTGTCTTATCCCTTAAGATCCCTCGATAGTATTATTATTGCAGTATTTCCAATCCTGCATTCGCCTCTAATGTGCTTTATATGAAAAATTGTTTTTACACGCCACGCGCATTCTTCCAGTGGGCTCACTTTAAAAGAAATTTTTAGTACTTTATCAAATTCAGAAATTTCAAGGGATCTGAAGGGATAAGACAATGGACAATAAATTGATATACATCCTTAACGGTTATAAAGAGAATAATCTATAGAAAAAATGAATGGTTTAAAAGTTTTAACACTAGTAATAACCAATAAAAATTCTATAAAAGTACCTAATGTTTTTGATCAAACAAAGAAGTTAACATGGGTATAATACTTTGGCCTTAGTAACAAAATAAATGTAAAATTTTTCACTCATAGATTATGAGTAGCGACTATTGACTACTATCTAGTTACAGTATTACTTTCAACAAACTAAAACTTACTTTTTAACCCTGCAAATGTTACTCATAGTGACTATTGCTTAATATGTTGTACAGTTTAACATTAGCAAACAAAAAAATCTTACATTTTCCACCAATAGGTTACTCATAGCGACTAGTGATTAATATGTAGCTATAGTATTACATTAGGAAACAAATTAAAAGTCATATATTTAACCCATTTGTACTCACATCGAGTGGTGCTTAATATATGTAGTTACAGTATAACATTAGCAAACAAACTAAAATTTACTTTTAACCCATATTTACTCAAAGCGACTAGTGGTTAATATCTAGTTACAGTATTACCTTTTACAAACTAAAAATTACCTTTTAACCATAGGTTCCTTATAGCGAGTAGTGCCTAATATGCAGTTACAGTATAACATTAGCAAACAAGAAAATAGTCATATTTTTAACCTAAAAGTAATGAGCTGCGAGTAGTGGTTAATATGTAGTTACAGTATAACATTAGCAAACAAAAGCCATCGACCTTTTTATTAGTTGAATTACAAAGCCAAAATGCAGTTTTGAATTTTGATATTGATCTAAAGTAGAGTAAATATAGTGCTAATAGAGTTATTTAGAATGGGGAACACTGTGTTTTTAGATTTCAATACCAATGTTCCTGTAAAATCTAAACTGGTCATAAAGGTTGAAATAAATGTGCAATGGTTTATGTTGATAAAATAGTGTTATCGTTTGTGGCTTATGTTACACTTTATCGATAATTAATTAAAATGATTGCTATTTATATCGACTATATTGTTTAAATTAAAACTAATTGGCAAAGATTATAGATTGCTATGCTTTTTAAATTGTAAATTAATGTTGTTTAAGATCAATAGGATAACTCAAACATACATAAATTGATGATAAGTGCTATCCGGTTCGGACGGAAAACCCGAAAAATTGTTAAAAAAGCTCGCTATTAAACAAGGATGACAACATCCATAAAAGCGAAGCTCTAAAATGGTAGGACAAACGAACATTAAAACTTTTATAGTGTCCGAACTGATTAATCAGGAATCAGTATACCAAAAATCAGATTAATCGGGTAATTAGATCACACAAAAAATTTGTTTTTAAAAAAGTGAAAAATCAACATGTTTAAAATGAACGTACGAACTTTCTGGCAATGATTATAGAGTTGCTACGCTTTCTAAATCGTACCTAGCTACTAAAGGAATCACCATGCAAAGTTTTAAATCGATAGGACAATTCTAACATGCTTAAATTAAAGAAAAAAGCTTTCCGTTACGGACGGACGTAAGGACGAACCGACCCTAATTATAGAAAAGCTCCGCTTTAAAAAAAAGTAAAACTATTTTTGTGTAGTATGTAGAGGCGCACATATAAATCTAACCCTTACTTTTTTTGTTAAAGTAAATGGTGTTTAAATTGGTTTTTCTATACTCATATATATCCTGGAAGATGTTTTTATAAAGATTCTAAATTATAATTCACTAGAGCATACCTCCCAAGCATGTAAGGTGTAGAGAGAGGCTAGAAAATAGCTTTGAAACATCGTAATGCTTAAATCTTTAAATTAATAAAAAAAAACAGCCTAAATCCATCACAGGATCTATGCTAAGGTTACCTAAAATGGATCAATTCCACCTTTAGAATCAGTATTTTAGTGTTATAGATTATAGAACATTACGTTAAATCACACATTTTGTACTTTTAAATTCAAATAAAAATCAATCTTTTAGAGGAAATTTTTCAAAAAAAACTCATCGAGGCAATTACAACTGATCTGAAAGAAATCAAAATAAAATACCAAACACCCCTTTTTCTGCCTTTTAAAGTCGAAAAGTGAAACATACGTAACATTTTAATTGAGTAAATATGTTGGAACGATATAACACCCCTTTTCTTGGGCTTGGCTTTTTAATTCAGGTACTAAAACTGTGTAAAAATGTATGTAATGCACCAAGTATGCCTTTGTAGCATAGCTTTAATACATATATATATAATATGTAGGTTGGTTCATTCTGACTTCCAGTGCAAATAAGGTGTTAAATGTGCAATAAAATTAATGTATTGCAATAAGATGTGCTTTTTGAGGCGTTTTTTTTAACATGTTTCTAACAAGAGGAGATACGGGACTTTAAATCATTTCAACTTTTATAAAAACATTAATTGCTTGGTATAAACTAGGATTAAAACTTTTCAACCAATAGATTTGATCTACAGAATTGTATCAATGTATAGTCCATTGACCTATCCTTTCTAATTTTCAACGTGTTTCTAGTCCTTGTAATGGTTCTCATATGATTACAATCTTGTTTTAAATACATTTATGATGGTTATTTTCATCCTTGTTTGCTTATATTGCAATGTAAGGTCATAAACACGCATACCTTGTGTATAATGGTTATGGGTTTCCTAACATTTTTTTTTATACAATCTACAATATTTTCTCTTGCATAAAGTTTAGCGACTGCTGATTTTTAAAACGGACATCAATGGTTGCAGATTTTAAATAGACAGATAACTTTATTACAACTTTCCGCTGAAGTTAGATATTAGTCATATGACATCCAGTGTTGGTTTAGATGGAATTCAAGAAGAAAAGCAATCAATGAGCACTTATGGGCTGCTCTAATTAATAATACTAGCGGTTACGTCCCTAGCATTTAAAGACGCTGTATTTAAAGAGTTAAAAGGCAAAATTTGGCCTAAAACAATCCTAGAGCTTAAATCTTAACACATAATAACCTTAAACTATTTCAGGTCCTATAAGAAGCTTTAGTATAAGGAGAACTCAATCAGTTCAGTAGTCAATGAAATTTTAAGCTTCAGACAAAAAAAATATTACGACTTTATATGATAGGATATACCGTTAAATTCCTGTTTGTAGTGTGTTTCATTGCATCAAAGTCTACCTGGCCTATGGTTGCCTTTGGCTGCAGCCAAAGCGACATTGAAATAATTTGTAACGTGTCGGCTTTCTGCCGGAGATGTATTAGAATTGAAATTTGAATACATACTAGAGACGTTAAAATGCTACATGCCAGGAGCGTAAAACCAATCTGAAGAGTATGTAGACAATTAACAGACGTGGCTTTTAACCAGAAGTTGGGAATCAAAGTGTTGGTTGTCTGTCGGATAAGTCAATAACCATCAGGCAACAACTATATGCACTAAAGAAAAGTCTGAAGGGCCATTCCATGGATATATATGAACAAACATAAGAAAATTTAATAAAAAGGAATGATTACTTTTCTTATAGAATGTGTTGAAAAGATGTAGTGTAAATTGCTTTGCCAATTTTGAACGTTGCTTTTGCAATAAAATTAAATTCTAATACATTTTATGGTATTACAATTTTAGGTAATTTTGGATGCGCTCCTAACCACTAGGGTTAATATCCCCCCCCCCCCCCACTCCCCCATCCTGCCTATATAGATTGGTTGGTTCAAACTAGTAGTTACAAAACTTTTCCAGCCAAGTTCAAAAGTTAAGACTTCAAAAGGGGTAACCTTATTTATTATCATCTAGGATATATCTTCAAATGTCTTATCCCCATAAAAAAAAATAAAGTATTGATCGGTATAAAAGATGTTAAGGATCATGGAAAGATAACGAAGTAGCGGGTTTCGTCGTATTTTCCCAGTCGTTTTTTTGGGTTAGAAAATTGGCCCTGAAGGGGCCTTAAATAGAAGAAAAGATACTTTGAAATTACGAGAAAAAAAAGCTACTTCGTATTCTTCCCGTGATCCAGTGTTTAATTTCAGAAGTTCGACGATGAAACAAAACGAGAAGATGTTTGAATAATTTACGAAAATGTTAATAATACTTACATTTCAAATAAATGAATTTGATAAGAATATGCATTTTAAACAAGTATCTCATTTCTCATTGTCATCTAAACTTATGAAATCTTGATTGATTGGTTCAAACTAGTAGTATCCAAACATTTCCATCATAATTGGGGGGGGGGGGGGGGGTACATCAATGTATTATCCATTATTCCTAAAGTTCGTGCTAAAAAATGTCCTTGGTTCTATAATTATATTGTTTAATAGGAATTGGACGATTCTGCCTAAACTCACAAGAACAATCCGTAGTTCTTCAAATCTTGTTACCAAAATCTAATACCTACTAAATCTATTTTTTTATATTCTTTGTTATAAAGTTATAAAGATGTCGAAATTTCTGGTCCTAAAGAATTGTACAATTATTGCCAACTCTATAGATAGCTTTATAGAGGCTAAAGAAATGGACATAATAATTGTATGAAAAATCGCGCTCATTTCAAAATTGTGAAACTTATTTCAATTTCTCAATGCTTAAAATCTTTACAAGAAGAGATGCAACCATGGATAAATTTATTTAGGTTGAAAATTAGGCGAAAAAAAAATTCAGGAAAGATTTTAAGAAGGAAGGAGCTATTTGACGTTTCATATTCATTCATATCCTTTTAGCTTAAAATCTGTGGGTACTTTTTTCAAATTATGCGTAATTGGTTTTTTAATTAGCAGTGTCCAAACTTTTCAACAAATTATTGAATTAATTAGTTAATATTTATTACATTAAGATGTACTCATTTTGTCATCCTTTGTCTTATCCATATCCTTATAATAAAGTAATAGGATATGTGTTTGTTTGTTTGTACCGAGGGATCTCACTAACCGCTGAACCGATCGGGTTCTGCATAACAGGGTAGTTTCTCACAGGTCCCGGGAAGATTATAACTATTTTAGGGGAGGGTACAACAACCCTTCCCAGAGAAATCGGCAAAAATAAAAAAAATAAACGCCGCCCTGCGTACAAATTTGTAATTAGCGAAAAACATAACTAACACCATCTATCGGCGAAAAAAAAATTTTAGCTGATTTTAAAATAGACTGAAAAGAAACAATTTTACGTGTCCCTAGAGGCCTCTAGGGACTTAGCCGTTAGTAAGATATAAAGGTTAAGTTTTTGCTTCACTTAGCGTAAAAATGCTATATAGTATCGACTATTGCTAGGTCAGGCTCCTGATATAAATGCTATACACACGATAATATACGGACAAAAGGCCTATATAGAAGAGCTTTTTTTAAACGAAAAATCATGTTATTCTCTAAACTGTGAGTATATAATCTCTGAGATGCATTTTAAAATTTGTCTTTGTGTTGATACTCAATTGTGCTATGCATTTCATTTACTAACAGAATCCAGAGATCTAAAGGGATAAGACAATGGTCAATTAATTGGTGTACATCCCCAGTGATTATACACAAAATTAATTGTTCTGTGGCGTAAAATTAGTGGATGGAACGTTTGCACACTCAACTTATTAAACTAACCAGTCAAAAAAAATCAAAAGTCCCCCAAGTTGTAAAGCCAACGAATAAGAGAGCGTTATAATAAAACTTTGGGGACTAGTGTAAAAAACTGCACGTTGTCCCCCTCTCTCTGAAGAGAATCACATAATAAAACAAAACAAGGATGACAACATCCATAAAATTAAGCTCGAATAATCACACGGCCAGACAAACGAACATTAACACGATATATAGTTGCATTGAGCAACATTTAGATGTTTGAACAAATTTCCTGTATGAAACTATCCCAATAATGGATGCTTAATAAGGGCATACTTACAATTTAAGACTGATTTATTGAGATACTTCGCTTATTATAATATTGTGCATTTGTGTAACCCTAGGAATCAATATTCCAGAAAGGGAAAAGTAAGTTGCAGGTAAAATCCGCAAAAGTGTGTGTTTTAAGTCTTAACAAGGATGACAACATCCATAAAAGCGAAGCACTAAAACGGTAGGACAAACGGACATTCACACTTGTATAGTATCTAAACTGAATTATCAGAATATAAAAGTATAAGAGTCGAAGCAAAATGTAAGTAAAGAAGGTGTATCAACTATTTTTTTTATAGCTAGCCGGTTCTTTTAGTAAGTAGTAGATGTAAAATTTTTCATAGAATTCAGATATGCAATCGGTTTTTTTGTAGACCTCTTATTTTTTAAGTAATTTAAGTTTAAAAAAAAAAAAATTAAGTCGATTTTAAGGTACTAAAATGCAACAAAAAAAAGAAAGAAAATGGTCATTATGAACAAAAATAGTAAGATCTTTAATTTGACACCTTACTTTTTCAATTCTGTCAGGTAATTATTGAAAAAATCGATTTTTTTAAACCCACGAGAATAAAAACTTTGAACTTAATTTTATTATTTCACAATTAAAAAAATATGGGTTCATATATACCATTAGAATCAGAAAAATATTACGAATCCATTGTAAGCAAAATTGAAAAAAAAAGTTTACAATATAGTATATAAACTACAATAAAAGGAATTATATGAAAATATCATATTATGTTGTACAGGCAACGTCTTAATTCTTCAATTGAGTATAAAAATGGGAAGGGGGTAAAGAGGGGGTAAAGAGGGGGTAAAAAAGGGAAGACAATAGTGTTGTCTGAACAAAAAAAATAATTGGCCATTTCTGTAATTTTTTAATTTTTTAATTTTTTTCAATTTTGCTTACAATGGATTCGTAATATTTTTCTGATTCTAATGGTATATATGAACCCATGTTTTTTATGTCTGTTTGAGAAAATATTTAGGTCTAAAGTTTTTATTATACCGAGGTTAAAAAAATAGATTTTTTCAATAATTACTCAACAGAATTTTAAAAGTAAGGTGTCAAATTAAAGATCTTACTATTTTTGTTCTTACTGACCATTTTCTTCTTTTATTTTGTTGCGTTTTAGTACCTTAAAACCGACTTAATTATTTTTTTAAAAAACTTAAATTACTTAAAAAATAAGAGGTCTACAAAAAAACCGATTGCATATTTGAATTCTATGAAAAATTTTACATCTACTACTTACTAAAAGAACCGGCTAGCTATAAAAAAAAAAGTTGATACAACTTCTTTGTTGAAAAACTTCTTGATACAGGATAATGTTTATTGAGTTTATGGACATACTTACATTTTTAGGATTTGATTATAGAGTTGCTTCGCTTAAAATATTGTTCTTTGTTGTCCCAGGAATCAATATACCAAAAATCAGATCAAACGGATAATTAGATCACATAAAAATTTGCTGTTAAAAAATTAGAAAAATCAACATGTTTAAAATGGACGTACGGACATTCTGGTAATGATTAACTACTACAGGAATCATCATGCAAAGTTTGAAATCGATAGGACAATTCTAACATGCCTAAATTAACGAATAAAAGCTATCTATCTCGGACGGACGGACGTACGGACGGACGGACGGACCGACCCTAATTATAGAAAAGCTTCGCTTTTAAAAATAGTAGTAGAACGATAATATTCACTAAATATGTGTATTTCTTATTGAAAAGAACCATAGACAACAAATTTTTTTAAAAAGTTAACATAAATTTTTATCGTTCTACTACTGTTTTTAACTTAAAACACACAACCTTTACGGATTTTACCCGCAACCTACTTTTCCTTTATTGAAAAAAAAACAAATCAATAGTCTAAATAATGATCTTACGACTTTATTATAACTGCTATATAAATAAGTTAAAAATCGATAAGATAATTCTAACATGCCTACGTTATTATATATAAGTTACATCTAATACAGACGGACCTATCCTATATGTAGTAAAGCTTCTCTCTTAGAAATGTTATATGTAGCGCAGTAATATCAGTTACAGGCCTAAAGGACAAAGCGAGTTACAGAGTAGTTTTACTATCTAAAAATTTAATATATTTTTAATGAAAAGAGTATTTTATGTAATATGAAATACAATTTAATATTACATTTTCAAATAAAATTTTCAACTAAAATTTTTCAAATCTTTTCTACAATAAATTCTTATGCGATCGCACATGAATATTGAATTTATAAAATATGAACTAGCGGATACGCCCCCTAGAGGCCTCTAGGGGCACCTGAGGACTCTAGGAGTAAGTGGAATTTGATAAGCCAATTTCTTATTTTAAATTGTAAAAGAAAAAGTAAAGATTTTTTTTTGGGGGGGGATAATTTTTTCTAGGGGCGATTTGTCCTGGGAGGGTGGTGGTACCCTCCCCCAAAATAGTTATAAACCTTTCCGGAACCTATGAGAAGCTACCCTGTTAAGGAGAACCCAATCGGTTCAGCAGTAAGCGATAGATGTACGTCTGTATATCAGAATGAAGCTTAAGATCTCACCAACTACCAAATTTTGGGGCTATTTTCTTTGGGACATGAAATACCCCCCCCCCCCAGCTCTAACTATAATAAATAGAAGTAGAATTGTATGATGTGATTGTGGAAATATATACTGAAATGTTATATGGGGTGAATTGCCCCTATGTACCAACTGTGAAAGCGGAGCATCTAGATACTAGCTACTGGCATCAATATAAAAATTATTGTATTTAAATTTAGATAAATTTGTTTCATGTTCTAATTTTCTAAAATTTGGATCTGTCGGTTTTTCTAAGAAAAGGTTAAATCGCAAATGCACATATTATTAACAGTCTTTAAATCGTAAGCTACGCTACTTGTGACAAAATCATTCTTATTTTATAAAACCTGAACAAAGGCTAATAATGTAGCCTAAATTATACATTGCAACTATAACAAATAAAAAGTCATAGTTCCATTTTTGCCATTGAAGCAATGTTTTTTTTCTATTTATGTTGTTTTATTTAGAAAATGGATCATAAATGCATATAAGTTGCATTACCATGCATTAAAAAGGACACACATCCTTTCAAATGTTGTATAACCAGAACAACCCAAGGACGCCCAAGCCCAGAGGAGGATAATTCAAGTATGTGAGGGGGGAGGGGAGGTTAAAAAGGCAAGTGAAAGGTTAATTATTTTTTTTTTATGTCTAGAGGCCTCTTGGGGCACTTGAGGGTAAAGTAGGAAAGTCGACCTCATACTTTTAACATTAGTTTTTTTTTTAAATTTGGGGGTGGAGGAGGGTGCATTTATTACTTTCAAATGAGGGTTGGATGATGGTGGTAACCTTCCCAAAAATAGTTGTAAACCTTGCCTGGACCTATAAAAGCTTCAATATAAAATAGAACTATTTCAGTTACGGAGATCCTTCTGTAAAAACACACAGACAGACAGACACATAGCCTTGTTACTTTTTTTATAGAAATTACTAACATGGGAGGAAGGGGATATTGGACCGGTTGGACTTGGCTTAACAACTTTGAGGACTCTTATTGAATTTTGATAGGTTGTTTTATCAAAATGAGTGTCCAATCGTTTCAACCTTTAATTGTTACTACAGAAGGAGTAATTTTGTGTATAATCATTGGGGATGGCTTATCCCTTTATATCCATGATTAATAACAAAAAAACTATTGTTGCAAAGAGTGTCCTCCCAATATGAATGAGGTCACTGTGAAATTCTTGTGTTATGGAACATTTTCAACTTTAGGCCATCCACTTCCCTGCCTGCATACAGGTTCAACCAGGGATAGCAAGGGATAAGACAATGGAAAATAAGTTGATGTACAGAACAACCCTTTTGTCTCTTCTGTAGATTAAAGTTATTGAGGGAACCAAATCAAGGACAAGATTTCATAGGAGCTAAAGTTTTTTAATCGAAGTTTTTTTTATTTAGGGTCTGTATATTCGTCTGCCCTTACGTAACAGTTAGGTATTTTTAAAATCTATATATACTAGAATTGTCCTTTGGATTTCAAACTTTAGATGATTCATGTAACAATAAGGTACGATTTAGAAAGCCAATCGTTACCAGTTTGGACGCTCTACGAGTGTTCGTTTGTTCTACTGTTTGATTTTAGAGCTTCGAAGTTACGGGTGTTGTCATCCTTGTTTACCCTACAAATCAGATATGTTGTTTTTAAAACTTTGGGTACCAGTTTAATTTAAAGTTCAATGTGCTCTCACTCCCTGGGTAAATTAGTCACTACTGCATTTTTAAAGTGTTATATGACACACATCTTGCAAAATTATTGCAAAAATTAATGTTAGGGTTATTTGTAAATTTAGTTTATTGCAACTCTTTATGAATCACTTTTTTTAAGAAGTATATATGGATAATACATAAATATGAATCATGGCCAAAAGTAGCATAACATCAATTTTAAGCTATTAAATCACACAAGGTACAAGTCCCCTCCACGCCATCTTGAACATTCTCTGCTTTTGAATTGCAGTGCAACGAAATCAATCGCCCAAGGTATTAAGAAAGGTAACACCCATTAGACAACCAGCTTTTTAATTGCACGAACTCTGTCTAGAAGTCCTAATTTTGGGCCAAGACATTACCCCTACTCCAACTATTTATGTCGCGCAGCTGACATAGCAGCAGTGGTAACCATCAAGGCCAATATATTTATTAATTCATATATTTTCCTTCTGTTTTCAAATGATTCATTAGTTTGATGCGCAAAATCTTAATGTGTAATATGTTACAGGGTTTTAAAGGGAAGACAATGGCCGATAAATTGATGTTTATCCCCCTATTCATGATGATACACAAAATTACTCATCATGTAGGTTAAAGTTAGAGGTTAAAATGTTTCAACTCTAAACTTAATCAAAGGACCAATCAAAATTCACCAAAGTCCCCAAAGTTGTTAAGCCAACGAATAAGAAAACGTTTTTATGAAACTTTGGGGACTAAACAGTCCATTGTCCCCTCTCTGCCTGAATATGTTCTCTATAGCGTAATATGTTTGTAATAGTTATTTCTAGCGGTCGTATTATAAACGGCTTTCCGCGGATATAGAATGTACAATTATAAGATTAAAACCAGTTTTTTTAGACCCGAGGTGTCGAAGGCAGCGGCTAAAGAAACTGGTTTTAATCTTATGACTGTACATTTTTATATTCGTAGAAAGCTGGATATAATACGATGCAAGACATAGTTTTTTCGTATGGCTGAGAACCGGTTCCTATTAACCGGATTCGAATGAATACGAGAATAGTTATTTCTTTCATCGTATTATAAACGGCTTTCCACGAATATAGAATGTACAAACATAAGATTAAAACCAGTTTTTTAGCCCCGAGGTGCCGAAAAAAAAATTTCTAAGAGGATAACGCCAAACTAAAAAAATGGAGATGCCTCCACTTCGCTTTCGAAATTTTCGGGGGAAAAATTGGGGGGGGGGTATTTTTTTGTTTTCACCCCCTAAGAAACCAAAAACCACCACAGGACCAGTAGGTATATTCCCTGAAGAGTAGAATCAAATCGGTTCAGTGGTTACCGAGATCTTAAGGGACAGACGGACGGACGAATAGACAGACATCATTTTTCTTTGTATTATAGATAGAATAAACGCTGTTAACCTTTACTTGTTGATGTATGATGGATATTATGATTTGCTGAGCTTCGCTTTCTTGGATGTTATCAGTTTTGGGTTTTATTTATATTTAAAAAGTTTAGGATTATCATCTTATACGCAAATTGTTAATTTTTTTTCTTCATAAGAACTATCTCTCGCATTGCAAAAAGTATTGAATGTGCACATATTTTTCTTGCGAAAAAAATGAATATATCAGGGATTGACAGCTGCCAGTAAAAACAGCAGTGAACAATATCTAGCTAAAACCGCCTTTAAACTTAATTGTCAAGAATGGGACAACTTAAATCATTGGTTTGAAAGTTTGAACACCGCCAGTTTGGAACCAACCAATCAAATTCAATAAAAGTACCCAATGTATTTAAGCCAACAAATAAGATAATAAGATTATAAAACTTTGGGTACTGGTGTAATTTTTCTTGGCTGTTGGCAACAATTCACAGTCGAAATTTTGAGACCCTTAAAAGCAATTTAAAGCGGCTGGAAGCCAGGAGTAAAGTAAATATTGATTCTAGGCTTACGCTATTTGCAGGGATCTAAAGGGATAAGACAATTGACGAAAAGTTGATATACATACGAAAAGCTGATAAACAAAATTACCTCTTCTGATTTATTGGTTGAAAAGTTCAGTCACTGTTACTTTTGAACCAACTATTCAAAATTAAATAAGAGTTCCCAAAGTTTTTGAGCCACAAAATAAGATAATGGGGTTATTTGGTTACCAGTATAAAATAACAGTCCATTGTCCCTTTACTCCCTGCGCTAAAACGCACTTACATATTTCATAATAGTAAGTTATTTTTAGAAAATGTGAAACGTAATTTTCAATAATTTTAACACAACACAAAACTTATAGTAGAGAAGCTATCCAACAAGTCTTATATGGTATCTTTTTTGTATTTGTATTTTTTCCGATTATATGCCTTTCAGCTACATTTTAACGCGTTTATTACTTTTGTTGAATTTATTTGCTCGTATACAATTGTTGTATTCATAATAAATCTTTTAAACATTCTTTTTAAAAGCAAAGCTTTTCTATAATAAAGGTCCGTCTGTACGCCACAGACAGTTAGCCCTTTTCGTTAATTAAAACAGGTTAGAATTGTCCTAACGTTCGCATGGTGATTCCTGTAGTAGTTAGTTATGATTTAGAAAGCGTAGCAACTCTATAATCGTTACCAGAATGTCCGTACATCCATTTTAAATATGTTGATTTTTAACTTTTTTAACAACAAATTTGTATGTGATAAAATTTTTCGATTGATCTGATTTTTGGAATACTAATTCTAAGGACAACAAAGTACAATTTGAGCAGCGAAGCATCTCTATAATTAAGTCCTAAAAGTGTGAGTATGTCCTTAAAAAATTTCCTGAATTTAAACAAATTTAATTTTAGTTTGTTTCGATTTCTATACATTTATATTCTGATTATTCAGTTCTGACACTCTGCAAGTGTTATTGTTCGTTTATCTTACCGTTTCAGAGCTTCACTTTTATGAATGTTGTCATTCTTGTTTATAATAGAAATTTAAATTGACATAAATAGATGGTACAGTATAAACAAAGCCGTACAGACTAAAAGAGACAATTGAACAAGGATTATAATGCCTACAGTGGCGCAGCAATAGCACTCTAAGAGTATTTAAAAATAAAAAAAATAAGGATGACAACATCCATAAAAGCGAAGCACTGAAACGGTAGGACAAACGGACATTAACACTTGTATAGTGTTAGAACTTAATTATCATAATATAAATTTATAAGAGTCAAAGCAAAATTGTAAGTAAATTTGCTTCGCTTATTACATTATACTTTGTTGTCCCAGGAATCAATATACCAAAAATCAGATCACTCCGATGATTTGATCACATAAAAATTTGTTGTTAAAAAAGTAAAAAAATCAACATGTTTAAAATGGACGTACGGACATTTTAGTAATGATTATAGAGTTGCTTTCTAAATCGTACCTAACTACTAAAGGAATCACCATGCAAAATTTGAAATCGATAGGACAATTCTAACATGCCTAAATTAACGGAAAAAGCTATCCGTTACGGACGTACGGACGTTCGGACGTACGGACGGACCAACCCTAATTATAGAAAAGCTTCGCTTTTAAAAACAGTACAATAATGGACATATTAATACATGGGTCTTACACCAGACTTTCATGTTCTCTTATAAAATTGCGGCGGGCTAAAATTCTCTTTCACCTCATTACCATATCCCCTCTCCTACTTCTGGATGAACGAACTGACCAATAAACGAATTCCATGTTAGCCAGTTATATTGACGACATTTTTTCCCCTGTCATATTATCCATGAATATTCTACATCCATTAGCATAGAATAAAAATAAAAATAAAAGTTTTATTAGATATTTCATTTAACTCTAATAATTTTATAACAAGTTTTAAAGTAATTTTTAAAGATCTTATTAATAAATGCACTTATGAACAAACACCAGCTATAGAGTATCTATAATACTAAAACAGTGGAATTTCCTTTTTTATACCGTATCGCATCGGAAATACTTTCACGATTGTAAGGTGTCTGTAATATTATGTGCATTAACAAGGACTATTATGTACATTTTATAAAAAAAAATAAAAATCAAATATAAAAACTATATTTGTTTTACTTATTATCAATCTGAATGATCCTTCCAGGTTTGCTGGCATCCCAAAACCACCAGAAATTTTTTACATATACAATTATTAGTTCTGTGTTATAATTACGAGACCCCACAAATTTACTTATTCATAGCCTCCTATCTCTTACAAAAAGAAAACAAACAAAAAACACACAAACCCATGACAGTTAAAGGTAAAAATAGAGACAACGAAGACGAAGAAAGTCCATCAAAAATACGAGGGATTATCCATCTCGTTTTACGGGGTTTTCTTTCCCACTCGTCCTCTCCTCATCCCTCATTTTTTATGACGTCATTGGGGGACTTCATTTGTCTTCGAGACAACTTATAGTTGAATTATATAGTAGCTTCGCTACTAAATTTTAGGCCTATACTGCAATTTAAGCAGACAATGCAGATGACTCATTTACAATTACACACAGACAGATATTGCAGCTACTCTATGGTAATTCAGAGTCCGATCGTATACAATAACCATTTTTTTTAAGTGAAGCTTTTCTATAATTAGGGTCTGTTCGTACGTCTGTAAGTAAAGGATAGCTTTTTTCGTTAATTTAGGCATGTTAGAATTGTCCTATCGATTTCAAACTTTGCATGATAATTCCTGTAGTAGTAAGGTAAAATTTAGAAAACGGGGCCACTCTATAATCGTTACCAGAATTTCCGTACGTCCATTTTAAACATGTTGATTTTTAAAGTTTTTTAACAACAATTTTTTATTTGACATAATCATCCGATTGATTTGATTTTTTGAGTACTGATTCCTAATTCAGTAAGGTACAATATTATAAGCTAAAAATCTTCATAATCAAGTCCTTTAAATGTCAGTATGTCCTTAAACAGAATTCTGTATTTAACAAGTTTTGCAACAAAAACAAAACTTTCATATTTATATTTTGTAAATTCAGTTCTGACACTCTATAAGAGTTAACGTTCGTCTGTCATACTTTTTCAGAACTTCACTTTTATGGATGTTGTCATCTTTGTTTTAAGTATTTTTTAAAAGCCTTATTTTGAAGATTTTAGTAGTTATTTAAGAGAAGCTTTTCTATATTTAGGGTCTGAACGAATTCCATTTGTTTGCCCGTTTGTTTGTCCATCAGAATGTGACGGTTAGCTTTTAAAATTAAATCAAAATAATTAAATAAAGTTATAATTGTTTTATCGAATTAAAACTTTAAATGATGAAGCGTAGCAACTCTGTAATTATTACCAGAAAGTCCGTAGGTCCATTTAGAAGATGCTGATTTTAACTTTTTACAACATTTTTTGTATAATATAACTATTCTTTTCAAATTTTTATTTCTTATTCAGTGGTCTTTTTTCAGTTGATTTGACAGAATGTTAAAATTGTCATGTTTAAATGAACATTCAGACTTTTAGGTATCGATAGAGTTGATAATTCATACCTAAATATTACAGGAATTTTGCAGGGAAGTTTAAATCTATTGGACTATAGTAAATAAACAATTTAGAGCTTTCCGTTACAAACGAATGTACGGACAAGTAAACGCTATAGAAAAGCTTCGTTTTAAAAAGTCATCTTATCCATTTTCTCTGTATAAAATACTAGCGGCTTCGCCCCTAGCCTCTAGGGGCTTTGCCCCAAGAGGTGATCAAAAAATTAATATTTATTGTTTTTAGTGAGAGAATGTTGCTATTCTTTATTCAAAATAAATGCTGGAATAAAAAATATTTTTTAACAAAGGACAAAGGAAATCTTCTGCAAAAAAAAAATAAAAACTGGGGGGGGGTTGTTTTTGGGGGGGTTGGGGGTGTCCCACCCCCCAAGAAAATAGCTTAAAACCACCACAGGACCAATAGGTATATACCCTGAAGAGTAGAATCTAATCGGTTCAGTGGTTACCGAGATCTTAAGCTTCAGACGGACGGACAGACGGACGGACGGACAGACATCAAGCTACTTTGTATTATAGATATTGAACTTAACCAACAAAAAGTGGTTTATTGATTTTTGCACTATTATAAATAGAAGAAATATCCCTCAATTTGACAGTAATGTAACAAACCCCTCCCCATCTCTGTTTTTAGATGCGTAACTTCAGAGATTTTTGCGACTAAGGTGCTCTAGAGTAACAGGGATGGTTTAAGGATATTTCTCGTATTCATTCGAATCCGGTGGATAGGAACCGGTTCTCATCCATACGAATAAACTATGTCTAGCATCGTATTATATCCAGCTTTCTACGAATATAGAAATGTACAATCATAAGATTAAAACCAGTTTTTTTTGCCGGGGCTAAAAAAACTAGTTTTAATCTTATAATTGTACACTCTATATCCGCGGAAAGCCGTTTATAATACGATACGAGAAATAACTATTCTCGTATTCATCGATTTCGGTGGATAGGAACTGGTTCTCATCCATACGAAAAAACAATGTCTAGCATCGTATTATATCCAGCTTTCTACGAATATAAAAATGTACAACCATAAGATTAAAACTAGTTGTTTGCCCGTGCTTTCGGCACCTCAGGGCTAAAAAACTGGTTTTAATCTCATAATTGTACATTCTATATCCGCGGAAAGCTGTTTATAATACGATGCGAGAAATAACTATTTCCTGTTTTCTTATCCTTTGAATAGATGTGAATTATAAACTTTGCTTAAATTCTGACATACTTTTCAAACTAGACAGACAGATAAACATCATAGCACTTAAAATTCAATTATATATAAAAAAAAACATTTCAATTAGCAGATTAATTATATAGGACATACAATTAGGTCAGTAATCATAATTTTTTAATTAAAAACAAGTGTTACATAATTACATTAAAATTTATCATATATTTATTTCTTTTATTTTTATGCTTTAATTTTTAGTGGCGAAGCTACTCTATAATTCACTTTGTCCGTCCGTCAGTCCGTCAGTCCGTCCGTCAGTCCGTCAGTCCGTCCGTAACGCTATGGGGGAAATGGGATTTACTCAGCCCCTATAAAAGATAGAAAGCTGAAATTTTTTGACAACATTCCCATCATTAAGGAGCACAATTAATTAATTTTAGCAGGTTTTAGGCTATTTTTTTATTTTCCACATTTTTCCTCATATCTTTGGTGTTTATGGTCCGATTTTCAAAATTTTTTCAGTTATAGATATCAAAATTAAATTTTCCGTCGTTTAGAGACCCAACAATGACGGTCAGACTGCCTTTTTGCAGGTTTTTGGCTATTTTTATATTTTTTACATTTTCCCCCGTATCTTTGGTGTTTATGGACCGATTTTCAAAATTTTTTCAGTTAAAGATATAAAAATTAAATTTCCGGTCAATTGAAGAAATCAACAATGACTGTCAGACTGCCTTTTTGCAGGTTTTTGGCTATTTTTATATTTTTTACATTTTCCCCCATATCTTTGGTGTTTATTAATCGATTTTCAAAAATTTTTCAGTTAAAGATATCAAAATTAAATTTCCCATCATTTGAAAAAAAACAACAATGACCGTCAGTCCCATTCACGAAATTTTGTGCTACTTATGGATGTTGTCATCCTTGTTTTTTATATTGATTTAAAATATAAAATTATATCCTTAAATATGTATTAACCAGCTAAAAAATATTTTTCAGGTAAACGTCTGTGTTTGGTAAGTTTTATGAAAACTAGCGGCTACGCCTCCCTAGAGGCCTCTAGGGCCACTTGAGGAGGGGTGAGTTGAATTCCAGGGAGTAAGGGAGGGGACAATGAATCGAATATTCAATTTTTAGGAGTCTCAGACTTTGGGGACTGGTTTAAAGGGAATGTGCAAGAATTTCTGAGTTTCTGACTGAGTTTGGGGACTTGCGCATGAAATGCCGCTACTCGTTATGTATGTTTTGAATATTGCAGACGGGGAGAAGGGATAAGGGAAGTGGGGGCAAGGGAAATAACTACTCGTTGTGTTAGTTTGGAATGTAGCAGACGGGGAGAAGGGAGGTGGGGGCAAGGGGCAAGGGAAATAAACAGAATAAAAAGGGGCAGTCACATTCTTGTTAGCAGCTGGCCGGGTCCAATAATCTTGTAATATAAAAATCACACCATAAAACCTCAATATATTTCATCAAAAACAAGTTGTGATTTCACTTTACATGACGCTATGGAAATCTATTATTCAATTAACAATCCCTTTATAATTTCCTACAAATTTATTGGATTAAACTGGATTTCATGCCCTTTCTTTGATAACTCTTATATTGAATTAATTGCCCATTGTCCCCTCCCTTACTCCCTGGTTGAATTCACTCATTACAAGCTTCCATTTTATATTATAGTTTTAAAAAGAAAAATTAATAAAAAAATGTAGTTAGTCGATTTTGTAGAGGTGATTTCTCTTGGGAAAAAACCAAAAACCTTCCCTGAACACCTATAAGAAACTTCACTGTAAAGGGGAACCTCGTTAATCTGGCGGTTTTCGAGATATTAGGCTACAGACAGACACACACAGAAAGACAGACAAACATCCTGCTACTTTAATATAAGGATTTATTTTTATACTTTATCAAAATTGTAAACTAATTATAAATTACTTGTGTATATCAGAGAGAAAGGGGACAATGGGCTGTTTTTTACACTAGTCCCCAAAGTTAAGTGTTATCAACCACAAATTTTAATCTACAGAAGAGGTAATTTGTGTATCATCATCGGGGAAGTATATTAATTTATCGGCCATTGTCTTATCCCTTTAGATACTTGTGTAAATGCTTCTCTACTTTGTTCCTATCTTCATATATGTTTGTGGATTTTCATACAGGGTGCACAAAAAATTAATTTTATATATCCTAATCTATAAAAGTAACAAGATATTTGTCTATAGGTCTGTGTGTTTGTACCGAAAGATCTCGCTAACCGCTGCTGGACTAATATGGTTCTTTTAACAGTGAAACTTCTATTGCATTGGTTCAAGGAAGGTTTATAACTATTTTGGGGTAGTGAACCACCACCCCTTCAAGAGAAATCATTCCTAGACAAAAAATGACCTCCCCCTCAATTTTTATCCTTTTTGTTTTATGATAGACGTCATTTTCCATGTTTTTTTTTTAAATAACTACGAAAAGTAGAATTTGTTAAATTTTCCTTAGGCCACCCTGTAATTGTGTGTGTGTGTGTGTGTGTGTATATACTTGCTCACTAGTCTGCTAATGTGTGTGTGTGTGTGTGAGTTTGCATTTTTCGCAAATAATTTGCGTTGAAGATTTGCAGAAAGTGACTGGTAAAATGTTCAGGGGGTAGGGGGCGGGGGGAGATACGTGGGAAGGGGGAGGGGGGCAACAAGACGGGGTAATTTTTGCATCAAGGGTCCGAGGGGGAGGGTTTCAAAAGCGCGACAACACAGAGAGTTTAACGAGGGGGGGTCAATCTGGGGTATGGGGGAAAATAAATACGAGGCCTAATATAATCAAGGGAATGTGCTTGGGAAAGGGGAAGGGCGGTTTGTAGATAATATATATAATAGAGCAATGGGGGGGGGGTGCGGGGGGGGGGAGGCCTTGCGGGCCTAGAGTTGTGAGATAGATAGATAGATATCTACTAGGATAGATAGATAGATAGTGGTACACTATACAGAGGAATAAACTTTGTATCTTAGTTTGAATATTTTATTCGCCCAGAAAACACACAAAAATACGTACATACCTTTTTATTTCATGAAAAAAAAACATTAACAGAAAAAAGTTATTTTGACAACTAAAAAAAGTACTCTAATTTTGTTTATATAAAAAGTGATATAAATAAATGTTAATAAAAAAGTGCCAACATGAAAAAAAAACTATATACTCTACATAGGTATGCTGAGAAAAAGTGACTTCTAAAAGTTTATATTACTGAAAATAAACTAACTGAAAAAAATGCTAAAAAGTTAACTACATAGTGACTATTAATAAAGAATAAAAAGTGTATAAGTGTGAAAATAAAAATAAAAACCTTCCTTCCGAAGTCTCTCTCTTCCTCTTTCTCTCTCTCTGACACTGTCTCCGAGTCGGAGACGTTTTTTTGTGTCTGAGAATCAGAGCGTACATTTTTTTTAAAATCTGTACGCTCAGACACAAATTATGAAACATAAATAAAAAGTAAAAAAAAAATAAAAACTTTTTGTTATTGTTAAATGAAAACTGTAAGTAAATAAAAATATATCATGTGAAGAAAATAAGATATGTTGAAACTTGATTATATAAAAACAAAAAAAGAAAAATTCCGTTGAAAAAAGAAGGAAAATTACAATGTAAAAAAGTGTCTGAAGTACGTTTTATTTGACGTATTTAACCTTTTTTGTTGAAAAATCGCCGAAATTAACGGCGCAACCGTGATTCAAACTGGGAATGCACGATTTGGACAATATTGCAGCCGTCACGGCTGGCATCAACCCGCCAACGTCGCAAACGGCGACCATCAACGGCGGCGGATGTAAATCTTGCGGTGAGAAGCGCAAGTTTGACGAAATTCGGCGGAGCGGCGGGATTAACGGTTCAACGGCTTCGATTAAGCCGACACATTTGCCGTTTGATAAAAAATATCGGGTAAGCAATTTATCAAAAGCAAAGTTTTTTCTAAAATTATATCTTTAACGCCGAAAGTTAATCATTAATCTTTAATTAAATGAGTCCCCCCTTTCTTGATTAAAAAGAATATAGAGTAACTACGCTTTTAAAAATTTCCAATCATTTATGAAAATGATATTATTAAATTGACTATTTGACTATAAAATTCATTTATTATTAATATCTATACATTATAAAACTCTGTTTAGTCATTCGTCTAGACTTGTTTAAAATATTGGAAAATAAGGAAAAACATAAAAAAATCCTTTTTATATATTTGTAATTAAAATTTTAGAATAAATGAGACTATGAGAGAAAAATCCTCCAGAATTTTTAAAGAAAATCTTTGAAAATTTCAAAATGGATTTTTTGAGTATTAGAAAGAAATAGATAAAGAATAATAGTCTTTTAATAGAAATTTTATAGAAAATATATCTAACTATTTATTTAAATGTTATTATGTATATTATTTTTTATGATTTATCCTTAAAATTGATTAATATTTTAATTTTAATATTTTTTGTACATTTAAAGGGAAAAAATCTCGCAACCTCTAAGGAAACATTGTAAAACATTTAAAATAACTTGCTCTTTGAGTCTTTTTAAAAACAAATCTCTTCTAAACGTCATATATCCATTTTAAACTATTGAAGAGGATTCCTGTAGTAATAAGTTAACATCTTTATACCATTTTAAGCATGTGGATTTTTTAGTTATTTTGAATTAAAATTAAAAAAATAAATTATTTTGTAGAAATATCCTATTGATTTGATTTTTAATAATATAGTAAAAAAATAGATTAATTTTAAGTTTTATAATTAATTTAATACAGTACATAGTGTTTGAAATAATACATTATATTTAATTCTTAAAACTAAATTGAAAATATTAAATCCTTATTAGAGTTGGATTAGTTTAAAATTTTAAGGAATATATCTATAATACATTGTAAAGTACAACAATTCATATTTTGTAAAATATGATTATATAAAGTAAATATTTTTAAGAAAACAAATTGTAATGATCTTGCTAACTGATGAACCAATTGATTTTTTTTAATCTTTGAAGCTTTATATGGGCCCTGGGCAGGTTTTTAACCATTTAGAGATGTCATCCCTTCAAACTTACGTCCAATTTTATGTTTTTTATACTTTGTATTTTTTGTTAATTTTGGATAACAAAAGTAATATTTAAAATTTAACTCGTTTTGCTAAAAACAAACAAATTTAAAACAAGTATGAAAATATGTATCAAAGCAAAGCTTAAACACTAAACGAAACAAAATCTAATTGTAAAAGTGTTTCTGTAATAGAAAATTGAAAAAAGATCATAATTAAGAGGATGAGCGGATGGAGGCAACGATAAATAATCTATCAATCTAATTTCTGGCTTTGGTTACCAGTATGACATGAATGCACTGTACATTAATTGAAGTGCTAATTAACTTTCCCTACTTTAAAAAAAGTGGTAAACTTGTCAAATGATTGTCAATAAATGGATTGTTCATTTAGTTTTTGTATTTATCTATTAGATGGTCAAAAAAAACATTTTTACACACAGACATAATAACAGAAAAGAATGACTGTTTTCTAAAATTTGCAAGGTGTGACCAAAATTAGAAATAAACCTCAGCTTTTTGGGACATTTTTTACAAAGAGACAATTTTAAAAACAAGGATGACAACATCCATAAAAGCGAAGCACTGAAACGGTAGGACAAACGGACATTAACACTTGTCTAGTGTCTGAACTGAATAATCAGAATATAAAAGTATCTAAAGAGTCGAATCAAAATTGTAAGTAAATTTTTGAAAAACTGCTTGATACAGGATAATGTTTTGGACATACTTACATTTTTAGGACTTGATTATAGAGTTGCTTTGCTTATACTATTGTTCTTTGTTGTCCCAGGAATCAATATACCAAAAATCAGATCAAACGGATAATTCGATCACATAAAAATTTGTTGTTAAAAAAGTAGAAAAATCAACATGTTTAAAATGGACATACGGACATTCTGGTAATGATTATAGAGTTGCTACGCTTTCTAAATCGTACCTAACTACTACAGGAATCATCATGCAAAGTTTGAAATCGATAGTACAATTCTAACATGCCTAAATTAACAAATAAAAGCTATCTATCTCGGACGGACGTACGGACCGACCCTAATTATAGAAAAGCTTCGCTTTTAAAAAGAATTCAGATAGTTTTGAACTTGATTCAACTAACTGCTGCTAATTCAGTCGCATGTATTGTATTAAGAGTAAGAATATGGAAATGATATAACGCAACAAACTTCAATACAGAAAATTCATGGAATGAAAAGGCTGGTTGTTTTTATGGTATAAAATGTTATGTAAACAAAACTATAATCAATTATTAGTTCTAGAATCGTCACTTAACACTTTTTGTCGCTTAAGAATCACTAAATATGGAAAAAGTTTTCTATTATGTGTTACATTTAAATGTTAAATTTTCCTCCAAAGAGCGCGTTCCATTGGAAGGAATTTACTAACTTTTGATATAGTAGACCAATTTGGCTAATTTTTTTTTTAATAGATCCATATGGGTACCAGAATTCCGCTGATATAATTAATTTTGTTGAAAAGTCTATATTCAGAGAGAAAATTATGTTTTTTTACCTAACATTTTTAAAAATGCTTTATTCAGCCAGGAAAGCAGGTATTTGGCTAATAAGGGTCGAAAATGATAGTTTATTACCAGTAGTTTTGGATTGAATTGAATTTTATTTCATTTTTTTTCAATTAATGCCACTTTTCATTATTTTAAAAACACCCATTTTATGAGAAATCAAAAAATGGTGATTTTAACACATTTATAGTCATTTTTATTCATGCTTCATAAAATAAAAGTTGTTCCTTTTTTAATTCTTTATACAAAAACCAAATAAAAAAAAAATCCCGGTATTTTGCATTTTTTTCATTAAAATTAAGAAATCTAGGGTCTTTAATCAGCTGTTATTTTAAAGCTTGTATGTCTGAGTTCATTTACAAAACATTTATTTTATACAGTTTTGTATTGTGGGAGGCGTAGTTAGACAAATTAGTTGGGGGGAAAGTACAAAGTTTATACTGTGTTAACACTTTAAGGACAATAAGGATGAAAAGTAGAAAATGTTATTTATGAAATTATATTTAGATGTTGCATATAAAATATTGTATATCATAAATCCATTTTGAAATGATATTTAGAAAAGTAAAATCTTTATATATTTAAATATAGGTGTTACAAACAATATGAGTCAAACGGCAGATTTTAAAAAAATTAATATTTCATTTGGACATGAGGAAAGTTAAAGACCTGAAATCTGATTTCTTTTACAAGCTGAGTAATAATTATTTAGCGAATGGTATTATGGACAGCTTTCTGCGGATATTAAAATGAAAAAATATAGGATTATAGTCTGTTTTGTTATCCATGAGGAGCACTCGCCAGTAGTTAGGTAAGGTTATGTAAAATTGAGTAGCCCCTTTAGGGTTAGGGCCCTTTGCAGGTTAAAGGTTAGGTTATATTATTAGTACTTGATTATAGAGATGCTTTACTTATAACATTGTACTTTTTTGTAATCGAAATCAGGGTCCCAAAAATCATTTAAATATGTAATTTTAACATAGTGAAATTTGCTGTCAAAAAAGTTAAAAATCACCATGTTTTAAATATACGTACGGACTTGCTGGCAATGATTATAGAGTTGTTACACTATCTAATTCGTACCTAACTATTATAGGAATCACCATGTAATGTTTAAAATCGATAGGACAATTCTAACATGTCTAAATTAACAAAAAAAAGAGCTGACCGTTACGGACGGACAGACGGATGGACGGCCAGAGGGACCAACCCTAATTATAGAATGGCTTCACTTTTAAAGATATAACTTTTTAGATATGTGTGAAATAAAAAAACTTCTTGTCCTTTCATCTGTGAACACAATCATATATCCCTTAGAACGTCAGAGCTATGGATGTTATAAACTTAAATATTCTCCATAATTGTAGAAATGTTGTCGAGAAATATCAAATGTCCAACTTTAATAGCGGTTGAGTAAATCTCTATAGCACCATAGCATTACGGACGGACAGATATAGTGAATTATAGAGTAGCATTGCTACTAAAAATATTCTCTATTCAAGCCCTTATACTTTATATTTGCATAAATTTTTGTCACTTCCTTCAAAGTGCCTTGTTGAACACCAAACCCCTTCTTATTTGAACAAGGATGACAACATCCATAAAAGCGAAGCACAGAAACGGTAGGACAAACGGACATTAACACTTATATAGTGTCAGAACTGAATAATCATAATATAAATGTATAAGGGTCAAAGCAAAATTGTAAGTAAATTTGTTGAAAAAAACTGCTTGATTCAGGATAATGTTCATGGACATACTTACATCTTTAGGACTTGATTATAGAGTTGCTTTGCTTATAACATTATACTTTGTTGTCCCAGGAATCAATATACCAAAAATCAAATCAATCAGATGATTAGTTCACATAAAAATTTGTTGTTAAAAAAGAAAAAAAATCAACATGTTTAAAATGGACATACGGACATTTTGGTAATGATTATAGAGTTGCTTCGCTTATTTAATTACACTTTGTTGTCCCAGGAATCAATATACCAAAAATAAGATCAATCAGATGTTTAGTTCACATAAAAATTTGTTCTTAAAAAGTAAAAAAAATCAACATGTTTAAAATGGACGTACGGACATTTTGGTAATGGTTATAGAGTTGCTACGCTTTCTAATCGTACCTAACTACTAAAGGAATCACCATGCAAAATTTGAAATCGATAGGACAATTCTAAAATGCCTAAATTAATTCAAAAAGCTATCCGTTACGGACGGACGGACGGACCGACCCTAATTATAGAAAGGCTTCGCTTTTAAAAATGTGTATATAAGGCGGGGTAGATTTTTTACTGTTTGTTAGGTTAGGTTAGGTTAGGTTATATTAGGTAAGATTATGAAATGTTTGTTAAAATGCTAGGTGCACGGCCTTTCAAATAAATCTATTTTTATAAGCGAAGCTTTTCTATAATCAGAGTCGGTCCGTCCATCCGTTACGGTTAGCTCTTTTCGTTAATTTAGGCATGTTAGAATTTTCCTATCGATTTCAAACTTTGCATGGTGATTCCTGTAGTTTTTAGGTACGATTTAGAAAGCGTAGCAACTCTGTAATCGTTGCCAGAACGTCCGTATGTCCATTTTAAACATATTGATTTTTAACTTTCTTAACAACAAATTTCTATGTGATAAAATTATCCGAGCTATCTGATTTTTCAATACTGATTCCTAAGACAGCAAAGTATAATGTTATTAGCGAAGCATCTTTATAATCAAGCCTTAAAATGTAAGTATGTCCTGAAACAACAAAATTACTTACAATTTGTTTCAATTTTTATACATTATATTCTGATTATTCAGTTATGAAACTTTACAAGTGTTAATGTTCGTTTGTCCTATCGTTTCAGAGCTTTGCTTTTATGGATGTTGTCTCCTTGTTTCTTTATGTGTCAATATTATTCCTAGCGTTAAATAGTTTCGGTTGGCTGAAAGTCTAATTTAATGAATTCCGATCTTTTAATATTATATCTTTGTTATAATGAAAGCTTTTCTACAATTAATATTGCTTCATTGTTCATTACCGTTCTATCTATTTAAAATTATGTATAACAGTTTGGACAAAAACAATTTTAGATGAAAAATTTTTTTATTTAAAATGACAAAATTAATCCAAACATGTTTAATTATCAATCAATTACCTATTCTTTTAAATTCAAACTGTAGGTAATTCGGATGAAATACAATCTTAATTTAGAAAAGCCTAAATAAAAACAAAATTGTTAAGATTTGCACAACGAGAAATAACGACATTTCTTTTACAAAAAAAGATTAGAAAAAAAGTAAAATGTATGATAAAGGTTAGGTATATGCGATAAAATTATTTGTTTATTATCATACAAAATTCCACTTAATTATATTATGAAAAAATGTTTTTGTTAAAAAAAATAATTTGTACCTTATAACCTTTTCATCTATAACATAAACAAAAATAAGACCGGGGTTTCTCCTAATAGTCCAACAAAAAGGTGGAAATCAACCCACCATTTAATTTATTATTAAATGTTTTCATTATTTACAATTTTATGATATAAAATATATATTTTGAAAAACGAAGCCTTTCTATTATTGGAACCTATTTTCGTCTGTATGTATTTGAGATATGCCAGAGAGCCGGACCTACCATTTTAACTACAACCTAATTTGTATTATAAATATTTTAGCCAATATTTTCATTTATATCATGATAATTATTATACTTACAATAAAGGATTTAAGTCCAGTTATGAATAAAAATATTTAATGTTTCAAGGAATAATAGTAAAATGAACTCGTCCATCCTGAGAGGTAAATTGAATCAGCTGGTTAATGAAAAAGACCCTAGATTTCTTAATTTTTATGAAAAAAATGCAAAATACCGGAATTTTTTTTTTATTTGGTTTTTGTATAAAGAATTAAAAAAGGAACAACTTTTATTTTATGAGGCATGAATAAAAATGACTATAAATGTGTTAAAATCACCATTTTTTGATTTCTCATAAAATGGGTGTTTTTAAAATAATGAAAAGTGGCATTAAATGAAAAAAAATGAAATAAAATTCAATTCAATCCAAAACTACTGGTAATAAACTATCATTTTCGACCCTTATTAGCCAAATACCTGCTTTCCTGGCTGAATGAAGAATTTTTAAAAATGTTAGGTAAAAAAACATAATTTTCTCTGTGAATATAGACTTTTCAACAAAATTAATTATATCAGCGGAATTCTTGTACCAATATGAATCTATTAAAAAAAAAATTAGCCAAATTGGTCTACTATATCAAAAGTTAGTAATTTCCTTCCAATGGAACGCGCTCTTTAGAATTGTTATTTCTGCGCTATTTATTAAAATCTTTATCTCTGTCTTTTTTCAAATTTTAATTTTAGTAAAATTCTTTATTTGAGTTTAATACAGTTACAATAAATATATACAGCAAATATTTAGCAAAATAATAAATTATTTTTTTTATCTTTTATAAGTTCAATCACCTTTTAATAGTGGTTTTTATTGTGTGTGCGTGTGTGTGAGTGTGTGTGTCTGTTTTTAGCGTAAATTTTGTGTTGTCATACAAAACTTTTGTTTGTAAGTAAGATGTATGTATGTATGTCTGTCTGTCCTTAAGATCTCTCTACCACGTAAGATGTCTCCATATTGGGTAAGCTTTATATAAGTCCCAGACTGTTTTCTTAGGGAGGAGGGTAAGTTGTCCCTCCACATTGGAAAAAAGCTTAAATAAAAAACTTACTCGTCCTCCCATTCTTTTATTTCATTTCTGAAAATTAGATTTAAGGAGGGAGGGCAGTTTACTTAACTTTCCAGCCGTTTACGATACCTTGAGTAACTTAAATAAGAAGCCCAGACAGACAGACAAACACTTATCCTACTACTTATGTTAAATATAAGTAAATTTCTATGTGTTCATCTACTGTTGTTGTTTGTTAAGAATTTGCAGTGTTTTTGCTATTTTGCAAAAATTAAAGATCAGACAATTTATGTTTTTTTTTAAATATTTGGCAGTACGTCCATCCACCTTTAATAACTAATTAACAAAGTTTTTATCATAAAATAGTTACTTAAAGTTGTCCTACCTATTCAAAACCTTTATAAACATTTTTGAAACATAAACAAATCTTAACTGTATTATTTGATCTTTTGCTTATTAATCTTATATAATGATTTCTAGGAAAATAAGACATAACTTCTTAGTACATCAACTGAATTGTTTTGCCATCAGCAATTCTAACCATCCCAAACCCTATATAATGCTTCCCTAAAATTAAAAAACCTTACTTCTTTCTATTATACGATAAGCACCACCCCTTGTTTAATTACTATTGTGTTTGTTTGCAAATATTAAATACTGCGGAAGTGAATAAACACTCCTTTATTTTGCACTGGCAAAAATGTATTCATTGCTGTGTGCAAAATACTCTTGCTAAAAAAACACACACAAACTGCTTTGGGCAGGGAATAGGCTTCTCAAGAAAAAAAAAGGTTTTTATCCCAAATTAGAAAGATCTCACAGAACCAATTAAGTGTTCCATTTAGGTAAAGCTTCACAAAAGGATGGTTTTAGGCTATTTTTTGCCCCGTCCATCTCCTTTTGAATGCAGAGCCACTATGTGTGTATTGTGTAATTGTTTAGCCATTAATTAAATATTAAGATTTTTCGTTTTTATATTTCGGAATATGTATCACCTACTTTTGCCTTATCGCTTTTTAAATGGGCAAAAAACGCGTCCTTCAAATTTCGCAAAAAAATTGAGAAAATTTTTACAGCAATGGAAGGTTAAGTTTAAAGTAAACATACTCACGGATGGGTAACTGTTTTCTCATTTACTAAGTATATTTGCGATTACTTTTATTTAATGAAATCTTCCAATTTTTAACATGTACAAAACGGCCTGCTTAATTGCTTCAAGATCCATGTCAGATCTATATAGGAAATAAATGTCTATAAACGAGCTCAAGTTTTCCAAGGAATATATGATTAAAACTCATAGTGCTCCAATAATCCATAATAAACTCTCATTGCCCAGAACGATAAGACCCATTATTTTACTTTATTAAAAATAAATTCATTTTTTTTCATTTAATGTTGCTATTTACCTTATATTGATGTATTTGATTTCTAATCATAAAAAAGAAAATTTAAATTTATATTATGATAAATTTAAGAAAACTATGTTTTAAAAGAATTCGATTGTGGCGACATTTTGTGTGTTCAAATATTAAACTAAAATTGTAATCATCATCATTAACCCTTTGGTGATAGTAATGTAAAGAAAAAAATATAATTTAAAAAAATCTTTTAAAAATCATTTAAATTATTAAATATTTACTTTCTTTTAGATAGTAATGCCGGGTGAGGAAAATAGATTTATTGAGAAATAGATATGCATATAGAAAACTAGCCAATAGGGAGACAATTATATCGAGCCAACTCTAGTAAATATTCATATTTTCTGCCTTGTACTATATTAATCTTGATGATAATTATAGTCCACCCGCCCCTTCACCATATAAAGATTATGTGTAATAATCATTATATAGACATAAAAATGTAGTAGTAATGTACAATGAAAATCGTTTGGTCAATATAATGTCCCTAAAAATGGTTTATCTATAAGTAGTAAAAGACTAAAAAGAAACTTAGAAAGGTAGGCGGTTTGTTTTTCGTTTGTTTGTTTATTACTTTAGGTCGGGTTAGGTCAGGTTATATTGGGTACTAGATAGACCAGCAGGGTTAGGGCCCCCTGCATAGTATTAGAAATACCCTCAATCACTTATTTTTAAAATTAAGGAGGGGGGGGGGGGGGTGGTTGATCAGTTCTGGACAGAAACTTTGTACAAAAGCTCCGACTATTTTTATCAAAAGGCCACAATTAAAGAAGAATACTGTCATTATGGTATATTACACCGATGGCTTAAGTTGATAACATGTCAGCCAATAAAATTTAATGTCAACAGAATTCTTTAAAATTTAACATGGTTATTTTTGCTTCATTGCTGCTTTAAAGAATAGTTCTTGCTGTTATTTCTTGTTGAATTAGTCATAATACAAGAACAAGTAGCGAAATAAAGTCTAATCTTATTGCATTTAATCAAGGGAAGTATGTACAACTATCATTTTGTAAAAGTGTTAGGCTGTTTGTGTGTCCGTGTGCATAGAGCTAAGCTAACCACTGAATTGATATGGCAGTCCATTAAAGTCAAGCTTCTTTTCTATCATTTAAATATTTTTTTACATATATTTTAGGGTAGCTTCTCGCTCCTTAGAAAAACGTCCCTGGAACCCCAACCCCTTTAAAAAAATCACAGATTAGTTTATAGGGAGGTAGTAGTTAGGAAACAAATATTAATCCATTTTTTGTCAATAAAACGTCTAATGCAAATACTTTCTTAATACAAATGACAGCACCTCAAACAAACGGACATAAAACAGACGAAAAAAATTATTGAGTAGCTGCGCTACAAATAATAATCCAAACTTATTTAAATGCATTTTCACCTTTACAAGAAGCCAAACAAAAATAATGCAAGTTTATATAAAAAATTCTTGGATTTGATTTTTGTACAGATACCAACAGCTGCGCACCTTTAGCTCCTAAAGAAGCATTGCGAAAAATGAAATGAAGCTTTTCTAAAAAAACAAGGATGACAACATCCATAGAAGCGAAGCACTGAAACGGTAGGACAAACGAACATAAACACTTGTATAGTGTCAGAACTGAATAATCATAATATAAATGTATAAGGGTCAAAGCAAAAATTTAAGTAGATTTGTTAAAGAAACTTCTTGATTCAGGATAATGTTTATGGACATACTTACATTTTTAGGACTTGATTATAGAGTTGCTTCGCTTATTGCATTATACTTTGTTGTCCCAGGAATCAATTTACCAAAAATCAGATCAATCAGATGATTAGTTCACATAAAAATTTGTTGTTAAAAAAGTAAAAAAATCATTATGTTTAAAATGGACGTACGGACATTTTGGTAATGATTGTAGAGTTGCTACGTTTCTAAGTCGTGCCTAACTACTTAAGGAATCACCATGCAAAATTTGAAATCGATAGGACAATTCTAACATGCCTAAATTAATGATTAAAGCTATCCGTTTCTGATGGACGGACGGACCGACCCTAATTATAGAAAAGCTTCGCTTTTAAAAATCATTAGGTCTAGCTGTTTTTTGAGAATTTAAGAAATATAAAATATACATTGTACAATATAAGGGTAAAACAAAATATTTCTTTCCTATTTTTCTCTTTCTCCTATTCTAATTCTATTCTGTCTCACTTTTTATCTAAGTATCTCCCTTTCCCTTGAAATAAACAAGGGGGGGGGGGAGGGGACTTTCGACTGCAGATTTAACATGTAACCAAAGTTTTATACGTTATCTAATTCGTTGGCTTTTAAACTTTGAGTAATACGATTATATCTTGAAGGGGTATTTCAAACTGACAGTGTTTAACTTTTCAACCAATAATATTGATCTAGAAGATTCAATTTGATTTCTTATCCCCTGGAATATACATTAATTTATCATCCATTGTCTGATCCCTTAAGTTCACTGGTCTTTCATGCTTGTAAATCCCTTCTTTTTGCCAAACTAGGACAACTTTTTCTGATATAAGCAGAACCTCGTAAAAGTGTCGAACTATGACGTCAGAAAAAAATAACAATTAACCAATGAGAAGCCAGTATTCACTGCAATTGACCAATGGTAAAATATATTGCGGTCTCTCATTGGTTAATTGTTAATTTTTTCTGACGTCATTGTCAGACACTTTAAATGGGTTCATATAAGCAAGGCTTTTTGAAAAACCTGAATAGTTATTTTTTGCATCGTATTATAAACGGCTTTCCGCGGATATAGAATGTACAATTATAAGATTAAAACTAGTTTTAATCTTATGATTTTACATTTTTATATTCGCAGAAAGCTGGATATAAAAAAACTAGTTTTAATCTTATGATTTTACATTTTTATATTCGCAGAAAGCTGGATATAATACGATGCTAGACATAGTTTTTTTTTCGTATGGATGAGAACCGGTTCCTATCCACCGGATTCGAATAAATACGAGAAATTATCTTCTGATATTTTTATAGATCTGTCAGGGATCTTAGGGGATAAGACATTGGACTGTAGATTACGATATATATTCCTAATTATGAGAAACAAAATTATCCATCTGGAAGTTTATACACTATTAGTTTAGACACTATTAGTTTAGACACTATTAGTTTACACACTATTAGTTTACACACTATTAGTTTACACACTATTAGTTTACACACTATTAGTTTACACACTATTAGTTTTGACACTATTAGTTTAGACACTATTAGTTTAGACACTATTAGTTTAGACACTATTAGTTTTGACACTATTAGTTTAGACACTATTAGTTTTTAACCAGCCAATAAAAATTCAATAAAAGAACCAAAATTAAGAATATGAGCCAACTAATAAGATAACGGGGGTATAAAACTTTGGGAATCAGTGTGATTTACCAGCTTATACCAATTAATTCGAAAAGAAATCACGAAACCTATAAGTGGTTTTCAGCTGTCGTTGGAGGGGGGGGGGCAACGTATAGTAAAATTGTCGACCTCTCCATTTGCTCCCCAAATATTTTTAAAGATTTATTTCACTTGTTGGTTATACCTTATACCTGGTGATTTTCAGTCATATGTCCCTGCCTATCCCTTAGGTCTGTAGAGTTCCTTGCAACAAAAAATTTGCGACGTAATTTTGCGAACTTATGCTAAGTACATCACGAAAATATAAACAAAAAGATAGAGACAGCTTTTAAACAAAGTTTTCGTATTTTTCTTATCTGTTATTTACTGTGTAATACATTTGTTTTAAAATATGATGAGTATTATATTTAGTATTCACATATAACGTGATTTATTGACAATCCCATGCCAAATTTTAATTTACATCCTTATTCTAGCAAAATGTTGATATCTTATTATTGCTTAGCTAACTTACGATATAATTGTCCTTTTTTATAATCAATGATTTATAAAAGTTGTAATTTGGAATGAAACAAGGATGACAACATCGAGATGTGGCGAAGAACAAAAAATTCATGAATAGACAAACGGATAGTGAGTTATGAAGCAGATGTTAAGTGGTAATGCGGTAAAAGAATAGAAGAAATATGATGAATATTAATAGAAAAACGCAGACAGACAGACTGTCAGATAGATGGACAGCCATGTAGACAGACTACAGTAGGATAGTGAAAGCAATAGAGTAACTTCGCTAATAAAATTATAAATTGCAATTGCTTTGTCAACGAATTTATTTAGAGGTTACGGTGTGCATCTACTTCCGCATATTATAACATTATCTCATAGTCGCATAAACATACAAACAAATATATAAATGACAATGGTCGATAAAACAATGTTCATTCATCCCCAATTATTTACACAAAATTACCCTTTATGTAGATTACAATTAGTGGTTGAAACAATTGGACACTAAATTTAACTAACCAACCAATCAAAATACGAAAAAAAAGTCTCCAAAATAATCCAACGAATAATAAAAAGTTATTCTAAAAATTTGGGGACTAGTATCAAACGACCATTGTCCCCTCTTTCTCTGGGAGAAAATACATTTTGTGCTGCTGTTTGTAATAATAGTGATTATGATGATTTGCAAGGATGACAACATCTATAAGTAGCGAAACTCTTAGAATTAAAACAATTTACTAATTTACAATGTAAATAACAGACAGACAGACAAAGAGAGTTATTGATTAGATAATAATTAGTTGCCAGAATCTTCACAGCAAAATGCAGACATCCATCTTTTAAGACAGTCGAGAAAAATCCAAATTTGATTTTGCGGAAATTAATTCACACCAAAGGTTTTATCATAAAATTATCCAAATACTGCATTCAATTAAGGGCCTTGAAAAGAAACTCCAATTATTTCGCTAATTAAAAATCATTATCTTAACAAAATGTATTAATCGCTGTTATTGTAATCATTTTAAGAAAATCATTTTAAGTTGTCATAGCTGACATATAGTTAACATGTATAATTGCCTGATTTATGCGTCGACATTAACATTATAACTATAATTTAATAATAGACATTAATGGGATTAACAAAGGATTTTTAAAAAGCAAAGTCGAAGCAGATTAGAGTGCATGTAAAAAAATACATTTTACAATACAAAAGACCAATGATAGGCCAGTATACAATTTAATTGACTAATGGTAAAATATATACTGGCCTAGCATCGGTCATTTGTATTGTATTAAGTTATTGTTTTTATAAGCATTTTAAGATGCTTTTCCAAAGTCTAATAAAAACATTTTTTTATTCTTTGGGAAAAATGTCTAATTGAAATACCCAATTGTCCTTTTAATTTACTGCGGTAAGCCTTGATTCTAATGAGTAATTTACTAGGGCATCATTAACAGGAATCTTAAGGGGCAAGACAATGGACGAAACTTGGAGTACATCCAATATTTCCCGTTGATCATAGACGTCCAAGGGGTAAAGGGTATATATCCCCTAAAATTTGAAACTCCTCATTTACAAAAAAAAAATTGGATAACCCTTTCAGACCTTTAAAATTTTTCATTTACCCCCTACATAAAAAGCTTGGACGTCCTTGCCTATGAGATAAACAAAATTACACTTCCGATAGAATAAAATCATTAGATGTACACTCCAACTATCCAATCAAGATTTGATAATAAATCCTCAAAGTTTTTGAGCCAACGAATTTTGAATTTAATTTTGAGAGCTATTAATACAATTAAATTTTGAATACAAAATATTACTTACTTTTTATTTTCAAATCTAACCCTAATCTAAATTACCAGCTATGTTCTACAGTGTAACCACAGCTTAGAAGAAAATATCATATAACCCCTTATTACAATAAACGAAATTACCCCAACTGAAAACTTTAATTATTTTTGGACAATAAAACTAAAAGTTTGTAAAAATTAACTGAGCTAGCGAATGAGATAACCAAATAATACGATTATTAGTGTACTAAGTTATTTGGGTAAGGTCAAAAGGTTTTTATGCCATATTCTTTAATAAACATTTTCTTCAAGAATACAAGTTTTTTTTAATGCTTCGCTATGATTGAACAAAACATCCTTGTTATATCTATCCCTACAAAGGGATAAGACAATGGCCGATAAATTGATAACCATCCCAACGATGATACACAAAATTTCCCACATGTAGATTATAATTAGTAATTGAAAAGTTTTGACACTTAACTTAATGAACTTATTAATAATAATTCAGTAAAAGACCCCAAAGTTGTTTAGTCAATGAATAAGAAAATATTTTAATTAATCTTTGGGACTAGTATACTAAACAGCACAATGTCCCCTCCATCCTTGATCCCTTAGAGAGAGTGGACAATGGGCTGTTTATTACTCTAGTCCCCAAAGTTATATAATAACGTCTTCTCCTTCGTTGGCTTGGCAACTTTGGGGACCTTATTGAATTTCCACTAAATTTTATCCACAGAGGGGGGTAATTTTGTTTATCATCATTGGAGATGTATATTAATTTATCTGGCATTGCCGTATCCCTTTAGATTCCTGCCTACTGCTGCAGAACAGTTGAACTCACTTTATCCTTGTCTGCTAGGGGTTCTAGCACAACAGCATTTTTTTCAGCAATTAAAAAAAGCAAGGATGATTTCGTCCATTTCATTTCTATCATATTTTCATCAAAAGAACGAGTATGATTAAAACCAAAACAATCACAATCATCCCCAAAAAAAAAATAAAAAGCATGCAAAAATTTAAGTAGACAATTAAATAAACCCAAAATTTGCAGTATTTTAGGGTATATTTAAAGGGATAATATATGTGTATATCGTGTTTTGTGTGTGTGTGTGTGTATTCTTGCAAAAAGCCATGTCTGGGCGTGCGTGCAAAAAGTGTCCCTCAAATCCCACCAAAAAAAAAATAAAAAGTAGCCTAGCATTAAAAGTAAACAACGTCATTGATGGAAAAAATTATTATTTGATTAATTACTTAATATTTTTAAAAGACAGACAGCTGGACAACTTTAATCATAGAATTTTAGGGGATATATTTAATCTTTTTTGCTGTTTATTAAAAGGTTTTTCTGTTGTTTTGTCGTATGACAATTTATTGCAAAATTGTCTGTGCACTTCATCTTATTGCTAGGGATAGATCTTCTGAAGAAAAAATGTATATAAAGCTTATCATTATTGATTAAAATAATTTTTGGTCTGCAATTGCTTATGTAAATGTTAACTTACGCAATAACATATCACAAAGTCTCATTACATTGTAATAAGATTGGTTAATATTTCATTGTTACATTTTCTTAGTTTGGCGTGTTGTTTTCAAAATTCTTACAAACTATTATCTTTGGCTTATTGATTCAAACAGCTTTTCTTACCATTTGAATTGTAGCAAAAACCTCTTTAACAACTGAAAATCATGAAACTAGTGGTGTGTATTCTCTTCCGCATAGTGTTTCATTTTCGCGAAAACATTCATAGAAAATAAATGAAAAAATGAGATGAAGACATTAGACTGTAAATTACACTTGTACCCAAAGTTTTATAACCAGTTATCATATTTGTTGGCTCAAAAACTTTTATTGCATTTTGATTGGTTGGTTAAAAACAAGCTATACCATAACTTTTCAACCAATAATTTTAATGTACAGAAGGTGTATATATAATTTTATCGTCCATAGTCTTATCACTTGAGTTATCTGTATGTGCGGTAGTGAATTCACACTGAAACTAGATTGTGGAGTTGCGATTTTTCCAAACAATTTATCATTGATTATAAAGTTGATGTGTTTTCTAAAACTCCAGCAATGCAATGCTAGGCCCCATAGCCTGCCTGCTGTTTACCAGCCTTTTTGATTAGTACATAATAACCTAGTTTTTTTTAGCAAGGAGACTTTGGATTGTGAAATATACTGGTACCCAAAGTTTTAAAGAATATGTTCCCATTTGTTGGTTGAAAAACTTTGGGTACTTTAATAATATCTGGATTGGTTAGATGTGGGATTATTGTTCAAATTATTTTCAACAATAAATTTAATCTTGAAAATGAGTAATATTGTTTATCATCATTGGGAATGTCTTAACCATTTAGATCCAAAATTTTTAGTTTTGCAACTAAACCTTAAAAAGTCTAAAAGCCGTCTTAAAAACATAATAATCAAAAAATGGCACTAAAAAAGAAATATGTCTTATAAAAATATAAAAATCATTTTGTTATACGAGCTCATTAAACAATTCAAATATCATTGCTTCTTAAAACTTATATCTACAATTTAATGACTTTTTTTCGTTAAAGTAACACCAAAAGTGCCGTTTATAAGTCAGAAAGGTGCATACATCGAAAATTACAATGTTAAAATTATTCTAATACTTCTAACCCCTTTCCTTTTATTCACTACTTATTACAGTATCTCTCTTCTTAGTGCAAAATGAGCACTTATATTTAGTGTGTGTGTGTGGATAGGTGTTTGTGTGAGTGTGTGTATGTGTGTGTGTGTACATATAAGTAAGTATGTACATAATATGATATTGCAAAATTGTAATCTACAAAGCAACAGAAAAAAAAGGACTCTTATGATCATAAGTAGCGCAGCAATAAGAAAGTTAAGACTGAAGAACAATAATTTTTTATACAGTAATAGTTATGTAATGCTTGTTCAAAATTAATTCCAAAATTACCCCTTTATTAGATTAAAACTAATGTTAAAAATGCTTGGACGTTACAAAGTTTTTAAGCCAGCGAATGAGAGAGCTTATTTCCAAAATTTAATGAACTAGTTTATTTTACAGTCAAATGTTTCATCCCTCTCTTTTTAAATCATATAGCAGCAAATAAATCAAATTTTCCCAGAAATGGAAGGACGGACAAATAGAGTTACAGTAGATACTCATTGGAATTAGGAATACACCTAAGAAATATCAGCTCTCTTTCTTTAATAGAAGCCAAAAAATATTGTTTTTCTCTTTTCGTGGCATATCAGCAAATGATAAACTTGCTGTTTTGTGGGAGAACCTTTAAAAATGAAAACTCATGCGAGCAAATGTCGAGACTTTTCACCTTTGGGCCTTCACCAACTGAGGGATGGATAGGTTTTCTCAAGAAAATATAGTACAACTTTATAAAGGTTTTGTACCTAGCATCTAGAGGGAAAATGACAAAAAATAGCCAAAAAAAAATATTTCATTACTTATATTTCAAAATAAAATATCCTAAAACCATCCTGGGACATATTTTAACTACTTCAGGCATTTTTCAGTGACTTAACCATGTATTATAATGACGTCGAAGGGCTTGGACGTCCTTGCATATATATCTCAAATTTACTGCATCTTTAAATATTATTTCACAAATTATATATTACAATACTACAAAATGTTTACACTCTAAAATGCTTTTATCTATTTCAGGTAGAAGAAATCCTGGGCAAAGGCGGTTTCGGGACGGTTTACGCGGGAGTACGGCTGCGGGACAATCTGTCGGTGGCGGTGAAACACGTTGCCAAAGCAAAAATCGGCGAATGGTCTAGTCTGTCGGGCCGACGGGTGCCGATGGAGTTGCGGCTGCTCCTGGCCGTTCAGGAATATAATTCATTATATTTAATAGTAGTGGTGCTACTCTATAACTAGACTTTGTTGTCATACGTCTTTTTATATTATTTTTAACGCTAAGGTTTCATATTATTTTGCCAACGTATAATATAAACTTGTAGGTAGTGGACATAGGACCAAACATTATACTGGTACCCAAAGTTTTTTTGCACGTTTTCTTATTCGTTGGCTTTCAGTGTCCAAACTTTTTAACCAATACTTTTAATCTACAAAAGGTTGATCATTGGGTATGTATATCAATTTAACGCTCATTGTCTTATTCCTTCAGATACATGTCTGTCTGTTCGTCTGACGTCACCGAAACTGTCCCAATTTTGTATAACTTTTGCGGAACAAGTTCCAATTACATCATATTTTTCTTTCCCGAAAAAGAGATGGGGGAAAGAAAAAAAGGGAAGGGGGGAAGAAAAAAGAGATGGGAGAAAAGGGGGTTTTCCCCATCTCTTTTGAAGAGATTTTCTTCCCCCCCCCCTCCCTTTTTCGGGAAAGAAAAATATGACGTAATTGGAACTTGTTCCGCAAAATTTATACAAAATTGGGACAGTTTCGTTGACGTCTGTTCGTCTGTATGTTCATCTAACTATCTGTCCTTCTGCCAGTCTGTATGCCCGTCCATCCATCCATCCATCCGCCCGTCTGTCTGTCCGTCCGTCCGCCTGATGTAATGAATTATTTTGGCATCAGAATGTACCTGGGGTAATAAAGCTACTAGAGTTCTATGAAAGAGATGATTCCTATATTTATGTGATGGAGAGACCTGCTAACTCTAAGGTCAGATTTTTTTATATGTATTGCTATTAAATGGAGAAAGTCGCTCAATGTGACGTCATAAAAATGAAGGAGAAGTTTGAAAGAAACCGCCTAATAAAGAGATGAATAATCACTCATTTTATGACGTCACATGTCTTTTTTTTGAGCGACTTATTCCATTTACTTCTTGCTATCTTTTTTTCTACTATCTATCTATCTCTCTAGATGTCTTTGTATCTGGTCACTTACATATCTATTTGTGTAACCTTTCTTTCTATTTAGTTAATTTTTAATTTTGAACTATAGATCTAATAGTGGTTACGCCCCTAGAGGCCCCTAGGGGAACTTAAGGGAAGGGGTATTTATTTCTTGAGTTGATTTCTCTTGGAAGGTTGGAGGTACCCTCCCCCAATTTTTTGTAAACCATCTTGTGACTTTTAAGATGCTTTACTGTAAAGAAGAACCATATCAGTTCAACGGTTAGGGAGATCCTTCGCTATACACTCAGAAAGACATCCTATTACTGTTATCAAAAGAGTGTTTAAAAATAATTTTATTCTTCTCTTAATGTATTTATAACTTAAATAATTTGCATATTAAAAACAATGACGAAACTGATTTTTTTAAACATCCATTGTTAAAAATGCTTATTTTTAAATGAATTGAGAAAAAAACACTTAGGAATTTATAAAAATTTTAATGACGTAAGTTAAAATATTTATTATAAACAAAATAATTTCAATTAATTAAAAACAAAACATTTTAATTTTTAAAATCAACTAATTAAAAAATACAAATATAAGATATTTGGTAAGTTATGTAAGAAATTTATTAAAATGGATGAAATTTGTACTTTTTCTAGACGTTAGTATATACAATCATTTGTTCTTTTTTAACCCTATACAGTTAGTTGTGGGGGGGGGGGGGGAGGCTATGTCGGCTACTTTTAGAGCTATCGGTCTGACTGAACAATTTTATGTAGCTACGGTGGCTGACAGTAGAAATTGTGAAAAAATATAATGTTATGACATAGACTGTCGAAATATCGTTATTTTGTTAGCCATGACCACTTTGATCATAGAAAGAAAACGAAGTAGCAGGTTCTGTCATTTTTTAACAGTAGCTTTTCTCATATTTCTAGATAGGAGGGCACTAACCCTGCAGTACCAATATCCTAACTTTGAGGGGCAATTATTATCATTTACCTAACCAAACCTAAAATAAACTAAAATACGAAGAAACCTGTTTCTTCGTTTTCTTTCTATGATCCCCACATTCTAAAGATTTGGATTTTATTTTGTTTTTAAAAATTCTTTTTTTCAAAGTACTTAATATTTTTAACTTGTTTTTTGTTAAACTTATATTAATTTTAACTAGTATGAAGCTTGTTGTTTTCTTAAGAATTTTTGCAAATATGGTTATTATTTTATAGAATTGAGAAGGCTTGAATAAAGCGAAATATATTTTCTACAAAGAAGTGTGTTCTTCCATGTGTAGTTAGCTCTAGCCGCGCGTTTTTTGAGATCTAAAGTTTTAGCTCCTTTAAAAGATCATTTCGTTATTATTTCAGTAACGACTACTTTGTATGGCCTAAAGTGCTTTATTTAAATACTAGCGGCTTCGGCCCTAGCCTCTAGGGGCTTTGCCCCAAGAGGTTTGATCAAACAAATTTTTCGTATTTTAGATTTAAAAGAAAAAGAAAAAAAAATTTTTTTTTTGGGGGGGGGTTTGGGGGGGGGTAGTCGACCCACTATTTTAATTTTAGTTTTAAAAAGAAAAAAAAATTTTTTGGGGGGGGGTATTTTTCATTTTTGGGGGGGTTAGGGGTGTCCCACCCCCCCAAGAAAATAGTTATAAACCTTCTTGGGAACTATGAGAAGCTACCCTGTAAAGGAGAACCCGATCGGTTCAGCGGTTAGCGAGATCCTTCGCTACAAACAAACAGACAAACACACAGACAGACAGACATCGTTCTACTTTGTATTATAGATATATTTTTTTTCTGGATTCGATATTCTATTTTATAATGTTATTTTGTGGAAAATAAATAAGTCTTTTGATTCTTTTTGTGATTATCATATAAAAAGGAAAATCATATAATCTTTACCTTTTATATGTCATCTTCCTTCATTTTTTCTATTTTTATCTTTTTATTCTTTTCTTAATTTATTTAACTTTATTTTATACTTTTTGATTTTTATCTTTTTTCATTTCCAAAAAAAATGATAATTGCTTTTCATAAATGAATACATAGAAAATCAAACCGTTTTTGAGTTCTTTTAAAACAGAGAGACATTATTGTTTGTCCATTAAAGTCTCCCTAACCACTAAACTGATTAAGTTTTACATTTCATAGAGTCTTCACATTGGGCAAATGATGGTTTTAAGCCATTTAATAAAGTTTTAATTATCACGATGGTTTTGGGCTATTTTTCTTCTTCTTCCATCGTAAACATATACTCTGGATGCTAGGAGTGCATCCGCTAGTATCTTATACAAGAGTTTAAGTTATGATCCGTTTGTTGAGGTTGCGTGACTTTTATTCCTCCAAGTATTATAACCCACCCCCCCTCTTCCCTTCCGACCTCTCCTCTAAATCTCTTATTCAACAGTTGGTTCCAAAGTACATTGTAACAGGGATCCTAAGGGATAGGACAATGGAAGAAATAACATTATAGGTTTAAACAGTACCCAACGTATTTGAGCCAACGCGACGATTAAGATAAAATTGTATTTTCAGTACATTGCCCCCTCCCTTCCTGAAATTGCGAAGGGTCTGTATTTTTGTAAAGGCTAACCAGTGCAAAATAGACGTATCAAAGCCTATTTGCTTACTAATTTTGTTAGTTTGACTAAAAGGTAGCAATTAATAAAAAAATAAGGGTTTTAAAATGATTAACATGAAGGAAATAGAGGACATTGGACTGTAAATTATACTGGTACTCAAATTTTTATAAAAACAATTTTCTCATTTGGTGTTTTCTGAACCTTGGGTATTTTAATCTAATCTGGATTGGTTGGTTCAAAATAGCTGTGTCCAAACATTTCAAATCTAAAAATGGTTTATTCTATTTATTCATAATTGTTTTGTTTTTTTAATCGCATTTGGTCTAAAAGCTTTGATAGAATTTGAATTAAATGTTTTTGTTACTTTTTAAAAAGTGGACAGGATGTGTTGTTATATAAGGAGCTAAAATGTGCATTCCTTCAAAATCAATTTCATATGTTTCTTACAAAAACGTATTTATTTCAAAAAAGCGAAAATTAAATTGATATGGGATAAGAGTTAAGATAATTTTAAAATTAATTAACATCCCTAATTCTTCTTTAAAAAAATATCTCATCTGTAGATCAAAATATTTATTGAAAAGTTTGGGCGATATAATATAAAGAAGTAAGGTTTTTTATTTGTCAAATAGAATTGTGATGGTTTTGGGCTATTTTAAGTTTTAAAATTTTTAGCTGGTTTATGGCAACACTTGCATAGCCTGATAGAATCGTATTAATAATTCAACACCATACCATTATATTTATAGAACATATCAAAAGTTTTCCAAGAAAATAGCAAAAAACTGTGGAATAATATTGTGTATGTTTTAGCCTTTTTAGTAGCGAAGCTACTCTATAACTTGCAATGTCCGTCTGTCTGTATGTCCGTATGTCTTAGTTTGGGGGAAACGTTATTTTCTCGGCTCCTATAAAAGATAAAAGGCTGAAATTTTTGTGACAACATTCCCATTATTAAGGAGCACAATTAACTATAAAATTTGGTGTTTATGGTCCGATTTCCAAAATTTTTTTCAGTTTTAGTATCAAAATTAAGTTTCCTGTCTTTTCAATAGAACAATTATGACGGTCAGACTGCCTTTAAGCAGGTTTTAGGCTATTTTTGTATTTTTCACATTTTTCTCCATACCTTTGGTGTTTATGGTCCGATTTCCAAAGTTTTTCAGTTATAGATATCAAAATTTAATTTCCTGTCGTTTCAAGAAAACATCAATGGCGGTCAGACTGCCTTTTTGCAGGTTTTTGGTTTTTCATTTGATATTATTGGTCTTCAAGAACTACATTCTATAATAAATAAGGATTTTTTCAAATTAAGGGGTTATCATGAATTAATTAACAACAATAGAGTTCTATCGAGGGGGGGTGGGGTAGGTTTTTTTCTTTCTGAAACCATAAAGTATAAAATATTAGACGAAGTTTCTATTTTCCATGAAATGATTTTTGAGTCTATCTTTATAGAGGCAGAATTGCCAGATAAAACAACAATTATTGTCGGCAATGTTTATAGGTCTCCATCCCCAATACAAAATATGACCCAAAGTGTGCAGCTTGATTCTTTTATTGATATTATGTCGAATGTTGTATCTAAACTCTCAGATTATAATAGCAAATTATATATTTTAGGCGACCTTAATATTGACATTCTACAGTATAAAAATCACAGAAAAACTCAAGATTTTATAGATAATATGTTTGCTTCTGGCTTTTTACAAATTATTAATCATCCTACTAGAATTCGGACCATGCTAACAATAATAGTGCATCACTAATAGACCATATTTGGACAAACAATATAAATGATTTTTATACTTCTGGAATAATAACTACGCATATTTCAGATCATTATGCACCCTTTTGCTTCTTAAATAGTAATAAACCAGCCAATAGACCAAAATTTATAAAAACTAGAAATTTTTCTGCTGAAAACATTAATTCATTTAGGACCCTTTTAGAACAGGCTAACTTTCAAGGTACATTCAATGAGCAAGAAAACCCACAATTAGCTTATGACAAATTTCATGACATTTTTTTCTCTCTTTATGACGCACACTTTGAGGAAAAAACTATTTGTTTTAACATCAATATACATAAGATAGAACCATGGATGTCAAATGGTCTTTTAACTTCTAGACGCAAAAAAATAGAGCTTTATTCAATTTGGTCTAAAGACCGTTCAGCTGAAAGCAAACAAATTTTTAATAATTATAAGAATCTTTATAATAAATTAATTAGGGCAATGAAGAAACTACATTATAGTATGCAACTTATTTCTCATCAAGGTAATTTAAAAAAAACTTGGGACATTATCAAAGAGGCATGTAATAAGAGTGGGAGGGCCAATTCATCCCCTAAATCCTTGAACATTAATGGCAATATTATTAGTCAAACAGAGGAGATAGTTGAGCATTTTAATAGGCATTTTACTAGTGTTACTACTACCATCCAGCAGACAATCCCCCCCACGGATCGTCCCCCTTATAGTTATTTAGATGAAGCTGGTGCAAATTTTAGTTTCAATCTAACTTCATCTGAAGAAATAATACAAATTTTTAGCCAACTTGAAAGCAAATCTAGCACTGATTTTACTGGTCTCTCCACTAAATTAGTTAAAAAGATTCTGCCAATAATTTCTAGGCCACTTGCACACATTTTTAATTTATCTTTAAGGCATGGTTTAGTCCCCTCTCAATTTAAGATAGCTAAAGTGTCAGCAGTTTTTAAAAAAGGTGGAAATCCTGAAAACCTAAATGATTACAGATCCATAAACTTATTGTTAGTATTTAGTAAAATCTTAGAAAAATTAGTTTCAATTCAATTGAAAGATTATTTAAACGAACATAACATTATTCATCCTAATCAGTTTGGTTTTCAGGAAGGCAATTCTACCATTCATCCTATGATTCATATGCTTAACAAAATTTCAACTGCAATGAATAAAAATGAATATACAGTTGGAATTTTCTGTGACTTAACCAAAGCTTTTGATATGGTTCCTGTGGACATTATGTGTAAAAAATTAGAAAAGATAGGTATACAGGGGTCTAATCTTAATTGGTTTAGAAACTATTTAACAGATAGGCAACAATTTGTTTGTATTGATTCTACCAAATCCACTCTTCGCGAAATTAAACTTGGCTTGCCACAAGGATCAATACTTGGCCCAATTATGTTTCTTATTTTTATTAATGATTTACCCAAATCTACTCTATTATATACTTTGCTTTTTTGTGATGACACTACACTTCTTGCATCTGTGCCTAATCTAGCAGATTTAGTTTCATTTGTAAATTCAGAACTGCAAAAAGTCTCTACTTGGTTTCGCACTAACAAAATGTCTCTTCATCCCTTAAAAACAAAGTTTACTATTTTCCATCCCTCCCCTCATCTAATTCCATGGAATGAAATAAATATTTATATTAATGAAAATAATATTGACTTTCCTTCCCCCAATGAGCAACTTATTAAAAAATTAGAATATGTAAATCATGAATCAGATATACCTGCTATAAAATTTCTTGGGGTTTACTTTGATCCAGTCCTAACTTTTAAGTACCATGTTAAACAACTAAATGCTAAGCTTTCAAAATCACTTTTTGTTTTACGAAGATGTCAAAAAATATTAAACCCTGAAGCAATGCGATCCTTATATCATTCAACTTTTCATTGTCATTTAATATATGGAATTATAGCATATTCTTCAACATATGATAGTCTTATTAATGATGTCTTTAAACAGCAGAAGAAAGCTATTCGATGTATTTCTAATGCTAAATATAATTCACATACAGGATCGCTGTTTAAAAGATGGGGTATTTTGCCATTTCCTGCCCTAATAGACTATTTTAAATTAAACTTTATGTATCTTTATTTAAAAGATTTGCAGCCTAAATCATTCAGGATAGATAATTATTGGACTTTGAATCGAGACAGAAATGTTCCTTATGCTTTAAGAACTCAAGCTGACTTTGCTTTACCATTTTCCAGACTTGCCCTAATTTCTAGATTGCCTTTTATTTCTCTACCAAAAACATGGAATAATTATGCTGAAATTTTGAAAGATCTAAAAAATAAGCCAAATTTTAATTTATTTAAACAACACTTGAAAAAAACAATGGTTGAAAATATTGAAACAAACTGCTACAGACTTCTTTGCCATATTTGCCATTTAAATGCAATTTGAACTATTGTTGGTTGGAATGCTGCCATTATTCTAAAATTTTATTATTCTGTGATCAAAAAATAATAGAATGCAAAAATTGCCAGGTTTTAAACATACTACAACGCCGTACATTTCCTTTCTTTTTCTTTCTTTCTTTCTTTTTTTTGAACTACATGCTCCATTTACTTTTTTATTTTTTTAAAAGAAATACAAATTTTTTTCCCTTATGATATTTAACTTTCATCTCATTTTTATTTTATTGTATTATATTCTTAATAGGGCTTGATCTCTTTTTACCGCATGATCACAGTGTTATTGTTTAATAATCCACTTTATACTAAAAAATTTACACATTGTGTTTTGCGTTAGGTCCTGCCACTAGGCAACATATTTGATATTTCTTGTGTATTAAAATAAATAAAATAAAACTATATAAACAATATACCTATGTAAATATTCGTATCATATAATTGTGTTTTAATATGTTGACTGAAATAAATATTTTGATTTGATTTGATTTTGATTTGATTTGATACTGATTTGATAATTTGCGTAAGGGAAGGCACACCAACTTTTCTACGACTAGTTGCACATTTTAATGCTTTTAAAAGCTTTTTAGTAATGCACCATTTTTAGTAAATTATGTAGAGTCTATGAAATGGAAATATTAAGCGATTTCTCTAAAAAAGCAACTGGACCACATAAGTTTAGGTTGGGTTATTAAAAGCATTCTGTTGGAGCGCTAGGAATAAATTTTACTTTAAAGTTTAAAAAGCAGCCCTCAATAGGATACAAAAAAAACATCTTATAAAATGCAATAATGACTTTTAAGATTATAAACAAAAATTTTTTTTTCTTCTCATTATGAAACATTAAAAACGTTTTAGTGCCATCAATGTTTGTAAGTATAACTATCTAGCTAGATATCCCTATCTAACTTTAACTCTATCTGTATATATCTATCTCTCACACATGGTATTTACATGGTTTGAAAACTCTTTCTGTTATTTGTTAGCTTAAAAACTTTTGTAGGTAAGATTAAATCTTTATTGGATTCTAAACAGTATGAGTGTCAAAACCTTTCCACCGATGATATTAATCCACTTAAGGGTCAATAATGTTTATTATAAATGGATGATAATTTAGTTCATTGTCCTATCCCCTGAGATCCCTGCATTTTCAGATATTTAAATATTCATTTTTAGGACCTGTTTGATTACATAACCGAGAGGCGTGCGCTGCACGAAGAAGTGGCGAAAGATTTTCTGAGGCAAATAGTTGTTACTATACTTGCCTGTCACAGGCAGGGGGTTGTTCATAGAGATATCAAGGTATATACACATAGATAGGCATACATACAGAATGAATTACAGATGAAAACGCTGACAGACAAACAGACATACAGAAAAGAGACTTGCGATAAGTTACAAAAACTGACAAACTGAAAGACTGACAAACTGAAAGACTGACAAACTGACTGACAGACTAACAGACTGACAGACTGACAAACTGACAGACTGACAGACTGACAGACTGACAGACTAACAGACTGATTGAAAGAAAGACTGACAGATAGACTTCCTAATAGCAAATCAGATAGAAAGACAGACAAACAAACAGGAAACAAGACAGACGAACAGACAGACAGATTGGCGAACTATCATACAGACTAAAAACAACAGATGGACATTCATAGATAGACAGACTGACTGTGGAAGGACAGACAATCTTTTTTATCTATTAGTGTGACCGATTATTATGTCTGAATTGTACATCTAGAGTAATAATAAATCTTTTATTATAGGATGAGAATCTATTGGTTGATATGAAGACAGGACAACTGAAGCTGGTCGACTTCGGGTCTGGGGCATTTCTTAAGGAGGACGCTTATACAGAGTTCGATGGTAAGTAACAGCTTTTTAGTATGGATTCGAAACCGGTTAATAACCGCTGGATTAGAACCGGTTCTTAATTAAACTGATGTATTATGTATAGCATCGTATTACAAACAATTTTCTACTAATATAAAATTAAAAATCATAAAATTAAAACCAGTATTAATAGCCAGGGCCTTCGGCCACGCGGGGCTAATAAAACTGGTTTTAAATCTTATAATTTTTCAATTTGATATCTTCGGAAAGCTGACTATAATACGATGCGATAATTAGCTATTCCATGAAGCTTAGTTTGGGTCCTTGGTAGGTTTTATGCTAATTTCTGAGAGGTTAAAACAGATATGAATTTATTGATCTTTCCCGTAAACTTTGCAGAAAAAAACTTTTATTTTAAATCCTTTAACAATCTTGAACAGACATTTCTATATAGGGATTAAAAACTTTTTACAACGTTTTAACCCAAAACAAGTGAACAAGGAATAGTTATTTATCGCATCGTATTATAAACGGCTTTCCGCGGATATAGAATGTACAATTATAAGATTAAAACTAGTTTTTTTATGCCCCGAGGCGCCGAAGGCACCGGCTAAAAAAAACTTGTTTTAATCTTATGATTGTACATTTTTATACTCGTAGAAAGCTGGAAATTCGGTGCTAGACATAGTTTTTTTCGTATGGATGAGAACCGGTTCCTATCCACCGGATTCGAATAAATACGAGAAAAAAGTTTACGAACCCAGGGATCTCAAGGGATAAGACACTAGATTTCAAACTCAAATATGATGAACAAAATTATCCCTTCTGTAGATTGAAATCAATGAAATGTAAAAGTTTCAAAACTCAAAGCTTGTATAACAATCTGAAGACTTAATAAAAGGCTGAAAGTTTTTATCTTAATAATATTTGGATACGATTATAATTTACAGTCCAATGTCCCCTACCATCCGGAAAATGAATTATGTTTTTGTTATATTTGACATTTAAAAAAAAAAATAGATAAAAAATTCGTACAGTACATAAATGTATTTTTTTATCACACAATGATGCGAGTGAAAGATACCCATTCAACCCAAAAAATATACTTAAATCTTATTATGAAATAACCACTTAAAATACTACTTTTTAAAGTTTAATAAATAAATTTAAATAGATTTTTAACAATATTTTTAAAACACAACTGAAACAAATTCGAACCCTGCTTTTTTAAAATGTTATTACGTCGTATTTTTAAAAAAAGGAAATAAATTCAAAACAAAAAAAACACTACACGCAGTTGACATGTAAGACAGGCGTATGTACATATTTAACTTATACAGCAACTGCGCTGCAAAGAAAATAAATAAAATTATGCAATGATTTCTTAGAAAGGAGACTTATTTTTATTAATAAATTTGTTACATAATGTTATTGTAAGTATAAATATTATTAATGATGTTTTTCTATAGTATAGACGTAATTACTTTTGTACACTTTAGGTCTTTTTATACTTAAACAAAAACGATTTTCGAAACAATTTCATACTTCATAATTTATGTTTTACAGTACAAATTCTAGATTTAAGTCTAGGTCGATTATGATTACTACTAGCGGCTTCGCCCCTAGCCTCTAGGGTTTTTTTTCCCAAAAAGGTTTGATCAACCTAATTTTGCATATTTTAGATTTAAAAAGAAAAAGTAAAATTTTTTTTTTTTTTGGGGGGGGGGGGGTTGGGGGTGTCCCACCCCCCAAGAAAATAGCTTAAAACCATCACAGGACCAGTAGGTATATTCCCTGAAGAGTAGAGCCCAATCGGTTCAGTGGTTACTGAGATCTTAAGCTTCAGACGGACAAGACAGACATCGTTCTACTTTGTATTATAGATATACATACAGCAGAAGACAATCCAATCAAAGAAAAGTTTTGTGTGCTTTCACTCTAAGATCTCATAAAGCACTAGACCTCTCCCCCTCCCGCCCTCCCTACCCTTTATTTGTAAATAGATTGAAATCATGGGGAAGGTGTTTTTCTAGCGCCACATTTCTACTAAGTGCCCAATATGACCTAACCTAAATTATGGAAAAAACTGATTAATTACTTTTTTAAATTTAAGGGGAGGTTTTTGTGCACTTTGAGGGAACCTGCAAAATTCTGCTTTAAAAAGCGCAATATTGTTACATAACATAATTGGACTTCTATGTATTCAAATAAACTCGTATTTTTTCAAAGAGAGATGATGATAAGAGGACAAAACTTTTTTGGAATTCACTATGATCCAAAAGAAGAAATAAATTATAAAACTAAGGGAGGGGCTGTAAATTTTACTTTCTTTTTTGGATAAGAAACTTCAGAGTCTATTTCAAATTTTGATTGGGTCATACATACCTTCTGAGTTCTAACTTGTTCAGCAACAATGTTAACTAATGGATGGGGTTAGCTGGTTAAGACTCTACAAAGTGTCCAATAAAAATTAGCCGTGTGAGTTCATAAAAGGGAGAGATGAGTGGAGAAGTGGGTAATGAAACCCCTTAAGAAGAAATGGATCTATTGAAGTCAAACAGCTCATTTTTTCGGACAGTAGAGTCTTTTAATTGGTATCAGGGTTGGCCATCAATTTATCGTCCATTGTCCTATGCTTTAAATGCATTCAGAAATAAATTGAATTGTCAAAAAATGGTACAATTTTTTTTGTTGTTGTTTGAGATAATAAATGAGCCATTTTAAATCTGTCTGACTTTTATCATATAAATGTAATTATCTAAATGAACAGTCATTACTATTTTTAAACACTTTAAGTACATTTTTATTTGTATTCATAAAAATTTTGCAACATAATCTGGAATGTTGTCATGCTTGTATCAATTGCAATTTTTTGGTGGGTACTTAAAAAAACGCTGAAATTATTGAAAAGTATAATTTTTATTTTTAAATATGACCTAACTATTAAGTAATCCTATTACCATAAGTGCATCAATATTTGTTTACTTTTAGTTAACTTTTGCTTTGCTGAAAAATATAATCATAGATATAATAATATTTAGGGTACACTGACAAACCCTTTAGGGTGACAAACCCTGAAGTGCAATAATCCCTATAGATGACAAACCCTATATAAGGACATCTCTTAAATAAAATGCTATGGGATTTATCTAAAATTGATAATTCTTAGAAATAAAAAAATCTTCCAAAATTGAAGACAAATAGTTCCAATCTATTTTTTAAATCTTTTTCAAGGCTTGTTGAGGTGTACTAACCCTTTGGGACTATTTTTACCTAACCTTCATAATAAATAAGCACTAAAAATACATTTTTTCCAAAAGATGCATATGTCCTATAAGCAATATGATTAAAAAATCATTTTAAGTGCCATTATCACTGATAAATAAAGAATTATGCTTTAAATTGAAATCAATGTATAATGTATATGATTATTAATTGTCCCATATATTTTCCTTAACTGATAAGTTAGGTAACATATTCTATTCTTGATTTAGAATTTAAATTTCATGTGAAATATTTGTAAGATTTTTTCTTAAATTTTCCTGACAATAAATATGTAACTGTTGTTTTGTACATTTGTCAGGGATCTGAAGGAATAAGACAATGGATGGTAAATTTATGGGCAGACCTTTATATAATAAACAAAATAGCCTTTTTATCGATTAAAATTGTTACCAGAAAAATCAAATTTTTAATACCTGAGATTTAATAAGGTCTCCAAGGTTATTAAGACAGTAAAAAAAGTAACATAAAGCTTTGGGGACCAGCACAATGTCCCCATCCTCCCTGAAATTTACAGACAATAAGTTATGCAATTCCTTGTGTTCAAATTTCTCTTTGTATTTAGTAGTTTTTACAAAAACAAAAGAATTTAAGTGCACTCTCGGGTTCTGGATAACAATAAAATACAAATTGCATGTATTTTTGTATGACTAATGCTGAAATGGTTCACAAAGATTTAATTTGCTTTGATATTGATCTAAAGGAAAGTTTTATCAAATCTAAAATGCTCTTATTTTTAAGTACAATTATTTTATTTCTCCTAAAAATTATTAATTAAAGGAAGTATGGATCAAGAATTAAAGATGAGCTATTGCTCAATCATCTCTTTGGAAAGAAAAAATCTTTGGATTTAGCCATCTAAATATAAAACCTTTCAAAATCTATAAAGTTTTACTCTTCAAATCTTTACTCTATGAATTTTACTATTTTACTCTAAAATATAATCTAATATAAGAAAGCGCTGTCCTCCTCTTTTACAATGTTACTCTATGGATTTAGTCAGCATATAGTCGTTGACGACAACAATAATATAAGAGCATTACTTTGAATTGCACCAAAGGATGTATTATTACTTGGATCTTACACCAGATTTTGACGTTCTTTAATAAAGTGAAACTTGCAGCGGGCTAAAATAACCATACCCACTTTACACCATTTAGCAACCTAAATTGACGACAAAAAATACCCTGTTTTAATATCCACATATAATATATCCACGATTGCACCACGCCAAATGAGGGGAAGCAAAAGGGTGTTAGGCAAATTTACTATTTGCAGCCTGGGAAAGAGGAAACATTAGTCCATTTATTACACTAGTCCCCAAAGTTTTCTAATAACGTTTTCTTTCATGTTGGGTTAACAATTTTGGGGACTTTTATTTGATTGGTTGGTTCTTTAGAATAAGGGTCAAAACGTTTCAACTGCTAATTGTAATCTACAGTTTGTGTATCATCATTCGGGATGTACATCAATTTATCAGCCATTGTCTTATCCTTTTAGATCCCCGATTGAATAGTTTATTTAAAGATAAAATATAAATACTTTTTTCAATTTTCTATCTGAAGATTTTTTTTACTCCGCCCTGTAAATTTTATGCATATAACTTGCCAAGAAACAATTTAGTCCAAATCTTTCATAATCCCAGTTTAATTTTGTTTCAAAATATATTAAATTAGATTTTCTTTTGGTTGAGATATACATTTTTAAACAGAAAGTCAGCATATTAGTTTTCTCAAATCTGGGAGGGAGGGGACATTGGACTGTAAATTACAATGGTACCCAAAGTTGTGAAACCTCAGTTGGCTCAAAAACTTTGGATATTGAAATTTGATTTGTTGATTCCAAACTAGTAGTGTCTAAACTCTTTAACCAATGATTGTATTCTCTATTAAAATAAATTCAGCTTATTATTGAAATATTGGGATTGGGAGGAAATTCAACACCTTTTAGTAAAATATACCTTAATAAAATTTTATAATTTTTCAGGTACGCGAGTGTATAGTCCGCCAGAGTGGATACGTGACAGCAGGTACCATGCAGAGTCTATGACAGTCTGGTCCCTGGGTATCCTTCTGTATGATATGGTTCAGGTATAGTGCATAGATAGATAGATACATCAGATACCATGCAGAGTCTATGACAGTCTGGTCTCTGGGTATCCTTCTGTATGATATGGTTCAGGTATAGTGCATAGATAGATAGATACAGCAGGTACCATGCAGAGTCTATGATAGTCTGGTCACTTGGTATCCTTCTGTATGATATGGTTCAGGTATAGTGCATAGATAGATAGATACAGCAGGTACCATGCAGAGTCTATGACAGTCTGGTCCCTGGGTATCCTTCTGTATGATATGGTCCAGGTATAGTTGATAGATAGATAGATACAGCAGGTACCATGCAGAGTCTATGACAGTCTGGTCTCTGGGTATCCTTCTGTATGATATGGTTCAGGTATAATGCACAGATAGATAGATACAGCAGGTACCATGCAGAGTCTATGATAGTCTGGTCCCTGGGTATCCTTCTGTATGATATGGTCCAGGTATAGTTGATAGATAGATAGATACAGCAGATACCATGCAGAGTCTATGACAGTCTGGTCACTGGGTATCCTTCTGTATGATATGGTCCAGGTATAGTTGATAGATAGATAGATACAGCAGATACCATGCAGAGTCTATGACAGTCTGGTCCCTGGGCATCCTTCTGTACGATATGGTCCAGGTATAGTTGATAGATAGATAGATACACAGGCAGAAGGATAGTTTTTCTACTTCTCTGTCAAAATTAAGGTAGTGTATACACCCCCTAGTTGTCCACCCTTCTACACTAATTTGACAGGGGCTACACCCCCTAAACACCCTTCTTAATTTTAAGGGGGTCGTGGAAAAAAAAATATGCCCACTTCGCGCGTCAATTTACCAATCAAAAGACGCTTGTTTGACGTTTGAATATGTTGATTATATAGGAGGGGTGTTACCACCCCCCTTACGATAAAATAATGGTAAATTGTAGCAACAAGGTTCTACACCACCTAAAACACCCTTTTTAATTTTAAAGGGGTCGTGGAAAAAAAAATATGCCCACTTCGCGCGTCAATTTACCAATCAAAAGACGCTTGTTTGACGTTTGAATATGTTGATTATATAGGAGGGGTGTTACCACCCCCCTTACGATAAAATAATGGTAAATTGTAGCAACGCTACTGAAGAGAGCATAGTCTAAGATTGAGTAATACTGCAAGAAGCTAGTCGACTAGTGCACAAATATAATACACAGAAAAATATACAGAAAAGATATAAAAATCTCTTTTAAAAACAATTAGTAATTTAAGACAAATATTATCTATAGTAGACTACCCACCCATCCTTTTCCATAATATTTTTGTAAAGAAGTGCATGTAAATGGCCTAAAACCTGCCCTAAATCAACCATTTATATCTTAGACATGTTAACTTTTTGTTGAGCCGTAACTGAGATCTTATAAAACAAAATATACAAGTTAGTCTTTAAAAAGGATTCAAAATGCATGGACATATATCTTTTTAACTGTTATTTTATACATCTTAATTGGAACTGATGATCTATTTTTATAGAGAAACATATGTATTCCGCAAATAAATAGTTAAAAAAATTAAATGTGTTTATACATATAATAATAATTTATATGTAGGATAAAAGTCCATTTCCTCGACTACGAAGAAAAGTTGAAGAATGTTTACCTATTAACTTTATTATATTCAATTTGCCAAATGGGATATATGCAAATTTGCGGCAGAAAGGATTATTGGCGTGTACATGGTTTGGGAGGAGGTTATAGCCCCCCCCAGAACATTTAAGATTTTAGGTATTGGGTTTAGGGGTAATAGTGTAGTTTTCCTGAGAACAATTATAGGGGGAAGGGATATTTGAAAGTGCTTTTTACCCCCTCTCCCACCCTACATTAAGATTATGTGCATTGCATACCCTTAGAAAGGATTCACATATCCTAGCAATCGTGTATACATTAATTCATTTTTAAAAAGTAGTTTATTGAATTAGACATTAAAACGATTAGCTGTAATTTAAAATAAAAATAAAAAAAGAATATTTTTAATGGGTTCAGGATAGTATTAATATACATAATCATTGTATTTTGACTATTTTAAATCTTTTCTTTTTTCATATATCCCTCTATCTGTTTCTCTTGAATTTGAAATTATATTTCTTTTACATTTTGAGTATATCTGGTTTCAATGGTCGAATTTGAGAAAAGTTTAAGTATAAAATATGAATAGGAAAGTATAAATGTTACATAGGATTAGGTCGATTTTAAAAAGCTACTCTAATATTAGGGTATGTCCGTCCGTACGTACTTAAGTATATACGTCCGAAAACCAAATAAACAAACTTTACTTTAAAAGTTGAATATTCAAAGCGAGTATAGTATTGAAAATTAGATTTGTAAGCTTGTACTTTGATTGTCAGGATTTATTTAACATAACTGTACAGCAGTAAAATTTGTATTTTAAAGAAATATTTTGAATATTAATTATTGATTTAGCTACGTAAAAACAATATCTTATTGTTGAATTGACAGTAAACTATATTACAGAATAAATCTTGAATTTATTATCATAATATAATTACAATTTAATGAAGTACAAATGTATAAGATAAATCTTGGCGATCCTGTAAGCATTGATCAAAGAAACAAAATGCAAAGTATATCGTTGTATTTGGGTAAAATAGTAAACAGGCGCATGCATAGAGATTTATCAGGATGAAAGGACTTAAAGGGATATAAAAGGATACTGCCCCTCCTATAGTGTCCTTGTATTGATTAGGAAAAAGATCATAGCCCTTATTTCCCTGTAAAAATGTATGCAATTTTCCAAAGATGTGTGAGAGTATAATTTGGGGGAGGGGATTAATTTACTGACCCTATATACTTACAAAAAAAACTATATAAGTTGCAATATTCCAGAGGTAGTGTAATATAATATGGGTAAAGATTAATCTCCTATCCCTTATATCCCTGTAAAAAAAGTATATAAGTTGTAATATACAGGTATTGGAGTATATTTAGGGACATTAATTTCCTATCCTTATATTCCTGTAAAAAAAGTATATAAGTTGCAATATTCCAAAGGTGTTGTTGTATAATTCAACTACAAACAACAAATATACGTGGTAGCATCCCTATAATTTACCAGTGGACCCAACTTGAGCCCCCTCCCTTTACTAGTCCATTTTCTGTGACTATGAAATTTTAAAGTTAGTATGTTTTTCAACCTATTTTTAAAAACATTACACTATTCTAAGAAATGAAAATATATTTCGATTTTAGCAATCATTTTCAATTCATTTTGTCACAAATTCATTTGAACCTTATCACCAGAAAATCTGAATTACAACTAAAGAAGTTTTAATAAAGAGAATAAAACATGACTTTTTATGAGGAGTAGGGAATAATTTTTGGCCTTGTTTCAGGAAATCAGTGGGTGGGGCAAATGAATTTATTAAAGGAATTTTTTGGATGGTTAGGAAATAAATAGATGGAGTTTTGGACAGGTGAGTTTCTTTGAAATGTGACTACGGTCCTTACAGCTTTAAACCCGCGAGGCATTTTGAAACTTTACCTATCTTAACCTAACATGAAGTAAAATTAAAGATATGTAGATTCGATTCTCGGTTAAGACAATAGACAACAAATTGACATACATCCCTCATAATGATCTAAAAATATTGGCTAACCAGTTTGGACAATGCAAGTTTGAACCTGCCAATTAACATTTAATAAATGTATTCAAAGTTTTTAACTCATCAAATAATAGAGCGTTTTGGGGGAGGTAATTATAGGTGTTTTGGTGTCTCATAAGAGGTTATTGCCAAATATATTAAAAAGAAAAACATGCACGATCCTTCAGGCATTCGGAGGAACAATGAACAGCTAAAAGTTATTAACTAAAAAATAAACCCCTCTTATCTAAGGGTTTTGTATTCGATGTGGTAGGAAAAGAAGAACCGAAAATAGCCTGAAACAATCACAAGACCCTATATTACGTTACAAGCTTCACTAAGATAGCAAATGTTGAGTAATTGGCAAGATTTTAGGATCAAACTTACTAAGAACTCTCGTTTGGTACCTATTTGTTCTTATAGGCCTTAAATGTGTTTTTTAAACCTGTTAGAATAAATATTTTGATTTTTTATAAATAAATATTATTACCATGCATAATAAAATATTGCGATGAAGAATTTCATCTGAATTTTAGCATGGAATCTTAAAAGATAAGAAAACTGTGAATGCAGAAATTAGGGTTGGGCCGGATATCCGGCCATTTTTAATATCCGGCCGGATACCGGATATTGAAACTATCCGGCTCTATAATTTTTTATACTTTACACCAAAAATCTCTGCTTTTTAAAATCTTAAATGGCTATAATTTTCTTATTATTGAAGCTAGAAGAACATTTTTTCTGAATAAGTTTAACTTTATGTAAATTTATATAAGATTTCTGAAGAAATTTTTTTTTTACTACTTTAATATCTGGTAATTTAGCCGGTTATCCGGCCGGATATCCGGTAATTTGGCCAAATAACCGGATATTTGCCGGATATCCGGCCGGTTACCGGATATCCGGCATTTGAAATCAGCCGGATATCCGGTATCCGGCCAAAAAAGTATCCGGCCCAACCCTATCAGAAATATTATTCAGAACATACTGACGGATTGGCCTTAATTGTAGAAAAGCTTGAGAAAATTAACAAAGAAACCACACGACACTACACTGCGGGTTTTAATCAGTTTCAAAATACAAAAATACAAAACAAAATGCAAAAAAAGTTGCATAAAAAATGTTGAAATATTTGGTAAAATGTTATTATGTAAGTTTCCTAAGGAAGTAATGGATGATTAAATTTTTTAAAATTTATATTTTTAGGGAGGGAAGGCAATTGGACTGAAAAATATACATATGCCCTAACTTTTCTCTCATTCGTTGGCTGAAAAACTTTGGGTAATTTTATCTAGTGTTGATTGGTTGATACAAACTAGCAGTGTCCAAACTTTTCTGCCAATGATTTTAATTTAAACAACAGTTTATTTTGTTTATCATCATTGGTAATGTTACTAACACCAGGCAGACAACCAACACATTGATGACACAGCCTTTGTCTTAAAGTATTTGTATATCATTTATTTTTTGTTGCTCCAAATTGGATTATGATGTTTAATCTAAAATAATCGTTAGATTCTCTATTCCCGTATCCCTGGTTGTTGAGCCCATCGAAAAAAAACTGCATCGTAGTTTTATTACTGCAGTCTTTTTATAACATTTTTACTCTGCACAGCTGCTCTTGAATTAATCTGTTTGTCCTTACGCTGCAGTATATAAAGGAGAGTTGATTGAGACCAATGCTCTTAAAATTATACTTGTATCCAAAGTTTTATAAACACTCATTGGTTGGCTTTACTTGGTTGGTTCATTAACTAACAATATCCAAACTTTTCAACCAATGGTTTTAGTCTACACTTGGTTATCATAATTGGCAGTGTACCTTCATTTGTCCTCTAATGCCTTATCCCTTAAGATCCCTGAGTATTTAGGCAGCAGTGCAACTTATTTGAATGTATCTGCAATGGATATTGTTATCCTTGTTAATTTTGCACAAAGCTCAGTTGTACATACACACGTTGGTAGTAAGTAGTACTTTAGTTTTTCTAATAATTGCAACATTATTGTTTCTGAACTTATGGATGCAGTCATTCCTGTTTCTACCTCTGCAAAACATTTTACCCAAGAAGCGTAGCTGCTTTATATATTGGGTATATGATTGCCTGCATTTCCGTAGGTCTTTTCATAAAAGAGTCCAATCTTTAGGGAGGGAAGGGAAATTAGACTTCTAAAATTCTAAAATCTTATTATTTTATTCTACAATAAAGTATTTTGTTTATTTTAATGGGGCATGTACATGAATTTATAGTCAATTGTTTTATCCCTAGAAAAAAATAAGCTTAACTTGTTATTGCTGCGCTACTTGCGGATATATTTATCCTTGTTAAATGCCAATCGTGTTTCCAAGTACTTTTTTGAATGTTGTCATCCTTGTTAATTTAGGCAATAGTGCTGCTGCACATTCTTAAGGATTGTCAATCTTAAAACAGGGTGTACATCCATCTCCGAATATTCGCAAAAAATCATTTCTTATATAAAAGGAATAGGATCTCTGTATGTCTGTCTATCTGTTTAAACTGAAGGATCTCTGTAACCGCTTGATTAATATGGTTCTCCTTTATAGTGTAGCTTCTTATAATTAAAGGGATGGTTTTTAACTATTCGGGGAGGGTACAACCACCCCTCCCCTACACCTAGAAATATCGTCCCTATAAAAATGTCCCTCCCTCTAGCTATTTTTTTACTGTTTTTTTTTTAAATTTAAATAGAAAGATGGTGCTCGACTCCCCCCCTCCCCATCTTAAAAGGCGTAAATGATAACTATAGAATAAAGAAGTCGCTTAATAATGAGAGTGAATCAAAGGGGAACGAACAGTTTTTTTCGGAAACGATGTCACACCAAATAAAAAAAAAGTGCGTTTACGTAATATTGTTGTTGTTCGCGGATAATTTTATTTTTCATACCACATTTTTAGAATTCATAGTACAAACTACTCAGCTTTTATATAGCATGCGTAGCTGCTCTACAATTTTGATCTGTCTGTTTGTCCTTTCTTCTGGGTTGGTACTGCTGCTTTTGAGTATTTATAAAGGAAGAGCTGAGACATAAGACTGTAAAATAAATTTGACACCCAAAGTTTTATGAAAAAAATGGTTCTCACATTTTTGATTGGTTACATCTAAACTTTTAGACTAATATTTTTGATCTACCAAAGGAATAATTTTGTTTGTTATAATTGGTAGTCAAGCTATTAATTTATTGTTAATAGTCTATTTCTTGAGATTCCCCAATCCCTTCGAAGTCCTTCTTCCGTCGCGTTTTGGCTAACAGTAACCAACCAATGATTTTTGTAAAGCTTTCATATCAAATTTTTTTTTTGTTAAACTGCAACAAAGATACATAGATATCTCTCAAAAAAAGGATTGATAGGTAGATATTTAAAAATTGCATATTGCATGAAAATTGCAGATGTTGAGAACTAAATGCAAAAATTTGGCAATACTGCACAAAATACAGGGATCCTAAGGGATAAGACAATGGACGAAAAATTTATTAAAAACCCTATAGAAAATAAAAAAAATATCCCCTCCTGTAGATTTAAATTGCTTATTGAAAAGTTTGGAAACTAATGGTTTAATACCAACCAAGTACCTAAAGTGTTGAGCCAACGAATAAAATGACGTGGTTATAAAACTTTGGGTACCAATGTCCCCTTTCTCCCTGACAAATATCTTATTTACTCATATCTCCTCTTTTCATTTTCTTTCTTTATCTATTTTTTCTTTGTTTCTTGGTTCTAACTTTCTATTTGGATTTTAAAAAAGCAATATTTTGCAGCGCCCCTTCAATGTAGGAGCTCCGTATTCGATGTTAGATAACATAAAACCATATCAAGACCAACGAGACCAATGTAAGGATTCCCTAAAATAAACTCAAACGGCTCAATGGTTAGCAAAATCTTAATAGACAAACAAACAAAAAATTGACTTCTGTATATAATACTAGCAGCGTTGCCCTTAATATCTAGGCGCTTCATCAGGTCAAACAGGCAAAAAAATAGGCTAACACCAACAAAAGATCTTTGTGAAGCTTCCCTAAAAACTACGAATCGATCAGTTCAGTAGTTATTGAAATCATACGATTCAGACAGAAAACCTTACTGCTTTATATATTAAAAAAAGTTTTAAACCACCCCTAGATATTAATAAAGACTCCTTGAGCAGTACAACTCAGTCAGACCAGCAATTTTCAAGATATTTAAGCATCTAAAAAAATATAAAAACAAACTAAGAAATTTTGACATTTTTTTTACATATAGTCACTTTGAATTAAACTTAATTAAATTAACATGAAATAAGGATGACAACATCCATAAAAGCGAAGCACTGAAACTGTAGGACAAACGGACATTAACACTTATATAGTGTCAGAACTGAATAATTAGAATATAAATGTATAAGAGTTGAAGCAAAATTGTAGGTGAAATTTGTTGAAAAACTGCTTGATACAGGATAATGTTTATGGACATACTTACATTTTAAGGACTTGATAATAGAGTTGCTTTGCTTGAAACATTATACTTTCTTGTCCCAGGAATATACATACCAAAAATCAGATCAATCGGATGATTAGATCACAAAAAAATTGTTGTTAAAAAAGTAAAAAATCAACATGTTTAAAATGTACGTACGGACATTCTTGTAATGATTATAGAGTTGCTACGCTTTCTAAATCGTACCTAACTACTATAGGAATCACCATGCAAAGTTTGAAATCGATAGGACAATTCTAACATGCCTAAATTAACTAAAAAAGCTATCCGTTTGTGACGCACGGACGTACGGACCGAACCTAATTATAGAAAAGCTTCGCTTTTAAAAATTGGCAATAAATATTTTTTTTTATTTCAGGGTGACATACCGTACGAGCACGACGAGCAGATCTGTAGCGGTCAGCTGAGATTTCGCAAGATAGTCACACGTGACTGCCAGAACCTCATTCTTAGATGCTTACAACTCCGTCCACAGGTAGTTATCCGCTGGATTAGAACCGGTTCTCAGTCATAATGAAAAATTATGTATAGCATCGTATTACAGACAATTTTTTTTACGAATAGCAAAATGAAAAATCATAAAATTAATACCAATTTTGTTGGCTCGTTCCGTCGGCCCCTCGGGACTAACAAAACCGTAAATAATCTTCTAATTTATTGTTTTATTATCCGCGGAAAGCTGTCTAAAATACGATGCGATTTTTAACTATTTCTAGGCTACTCTATAACTCCAAATATTTGTCTGTTCGTCTGTCCGTTGAAAAGGAAATATAATTTTTGCTATCTGAAGATTGAATCAAGCAGTCAAAATTCCTGAACAGTGCCCAAATTTGTAGCCAACTAATTGTAACGTGGTTATAAAACTTTGGGTACCAGTGTAATGTCCCCTTTAAAAGTTAACTTTTTTACTGTTTACTTCAATAATCAGACAGAATTGCAGTTTTAGCCTTAATAATAATTATTATTTGACATTTTTGCGTTATAAAAAGTTTTTTTAAAAATAAAAATCATTAATTGATGTCATATTATGCTACTTTTTAATTACTGGATGTCAATAAAATTAATGATTTTGCCGATAATGTTTAGTCTAGCCTATATAAGTTTAGTTATATAATAATATTTGATAATAGTTTAATAAATATAGAATATATTCCAAATGATGATACACAAAATTACCCTTTATCCAGAATAAAATCGTCATCTGAGAAGTTTGAAAACTACTAGATTGAAACTGTTTAAAGTTCGATAAAAGTATCCAAAGTTTTTAAGCAAACGAATACGGTAACGGGGTTATAAAACTTTGGGTACCAGTATGATTTATCGTCCAATGTTCCTTCTCCTCTTGTTATATGGGCAAACAAGATTGGGTACATTTCTTCATATCATGCATCACAGACCGATGATGGACGTACGGAAATTTCAATAATACAAAGTAGCTTGATGTCTGTCCGTCCGTCTGAAGCTTAAGATCTCAGTAACCACTGAACTGATCGGATTCTACTCTTCAGGGTATATACCTATTGGTCCTTTGGTGGTTTTAAGCTATTTTCTTGGGAGTGGGACACCCCCAACCCCCCCAAAAAAAATCCCCCCCATTTTTTTTTGTATAAGATTTCCTTGGTCCTTTTTTTACGAATTCCACCTTAACTCTTTTTTTGATCACCTCTTGGGGCAAAGCTAGTAATTATCATAAAGTAGCTGTGCTATTAAAAATGTACTATAGCAGAAAACTGTTTATTTACCTACTTTTTTTCACACAACATTTTTGTATTGGCGTATCAACTCTTAAAGTAACTCTTCCTCGCTCAAATTTAATTTAATGGATTTTTACTACATTTTTGGGAATAGGGGGGAGTGGAATTATTTTCTAAACATGCCATTTTTGGGTGTTATCCTTCTTCCCTCGACCAATAATAGGTTTCATAAAAAATTATGGATTGATTTTTTCGTCTACGAGATACAAATGAACATCTAGCAAGCTGCTCTGGAACATACCAGGGAGGGAGGAGACAGTGGACTGGTTACCAAAGTTTACAAATGCGTTTTCTCATTTGTTGGCTAAAACATTAAGTATTTTTATCAAATCTTGATTTGTTGATACAAAACAAGCTTTGTCCAATCTATTCCACCAATAATTTTAATCTACAGAAGGGAGAATTGGTTTATTATAATTGGGGATGTATCTGAATCTGTCTTAAACCTTAAAATTTTTTACTGTTATGCAAATTTTCGTTACTGATTTTTTTGCGTTTTACTTAAATATTTAAATATACTAAGAAAAACAAATTACATAATATGAATAAGAAAATATGTTATTTACGCATTTTTTAAAAGTTTAATTCGCAATAGTGTAAAGAAAATAGGATCTTAAGAGATAAGATAACCTAAAGATTACTTTAACGTTATAAGCCAACGAATGACAGATGGTGTTTATACAACTTTAATTACCAGTATAATTTACAGTCCAATGCAATCTCCCTTCTTGTAAGAAAAATATTTTTGTTGACAAAGGAAGGAGTAGGTTGCGCTAAAAATCCGTAAAGGTGTGAGTTTTAAGGCTTAAAAATAGTAGCAGAACAATAATATTCACTAAATATGTGTATTTTTTATTGAAAAGAACAATAGACAATTTTTTTTAAGTTAACATAAATTTTTATCGTTCTACTACTGTTTTAAACTTAAAACTCACAACCTTTACGGATATTTAGCGCAACCTACTCCTCCCTTTTTGTCTTTTTGTCTGTATGGTTGGTTTGTCTGTCTGACTGTCAATCAAAGATCATTAAGAATAGCTGCATGTATAATGTGTCAAAGATTGTTTTCATAATTACTTTATTAAGGAATACTTTTCACTATTGGATAAAATTACTCTTGTTCTGGTCTCCACTTTTTTGATGCATTTTTTTAGTTTTCTTTTCTCTTTCTTTTTTTAAGTAGCGAAGCTACTCTTATAATTGACCATGTATGTCTGTTTGTCTGTTTTACCGTTTTCTGTCTGTCTGTCCTTTCTTTCCTTCTGTCTCTGTGTATTTCTATATTTATGGCATACTGTGCTTCTGTCTTTCTGTCCTTCTGTTTGTCTTTCCTCCTGTATTTGTATCTTTCTGTTTATTTGTCTTTCTTTCCTTCTGTTTTTATGTCGATCTTTCTTTCTTTCCTTCTGCCTGTGTTTCTATCTGTCTGTCTTTCTATATGTCTTTCTGGCTTTCCATATTTATGTCATTCTGTCCTTCTGTCTTTCTGTCTATCTGTCCGTCTGTCCTTCTGTCTTTCTGTCCTTCTGTCTTTCTATCCTTCTGTCTTTCTGGCCCTCTGTCTTTCTGTCCTTCTGTCTTCTGTCCTTCTGTCTTCTGTCCTTCTGTCTTTCTGTCTATCTTTCTATCTGTCCTTCTGTCTTTCTGTATATCTTTCTATCTGTCCATCTGTCCTTCTGTCTTTCTGTCCTTCTGTCTTTCTATCCTTCTGTCTTTCTATCCTTATATCTTTCTTTCTATCTGTCTTCCTTTCCTGATGTCCCACTTTCTATCTACCACTCTCTGTCTGTTTTTCTTCCATTCTGTCCAACTATCTTCCTGTCCTTAAAGTTTAGAAGCCTCTACGATTTAATAGCTTTCAGAACAGAACTTTCCATTTGCAAATGTTGTCATCCTTGTTTCTTCTAAAAGTACACCTAATATATACGTTATCTGCCTCCCTTGGGTAATTCAGAATTTATCTAGTACATGTTTAATCCAGGAATCTAAAGGGATAAGACAATGGCCGATAAATTGCTATACATCGCCATTGGTGATAACAGAATTATCTCTTTTATAGATAATGGTTGAAATGTTTGAACACTCAACTTAATGAAACAATCAATCAAAATTCCACAAATTTGTAAAGCCAACGAATACGGAAACATAATAAAACTTTGGGGACTAGTGTTATAAACAGCCCATTGTCCACTCTCACTCTGCGTTTATTCAAGTATATAGGGATAAGACAAAGAAGGATATAGAATAATTAATGAATTTTTGTATGTTTCAGGATCGAATCCCGTTGTCATGTATCCTCGAGCATCCATGGTTCCACAACAATATACCAATCACCATCGGGGGCACTTTCTCAATTACAGGAAAGAATATAATAATGTTAAAACCACTGGACCGATATGGTTCTCCTTTACAGTAAAGCCCTTCTTAGCTAGGAAGGTTTATAGCTATTTTTGGAGGAGATTACCTCCTCAATCCCCTGAGAATTCGTTCATAGTAAAAAATCCTACCCATCCCTCAAAAAAAGGTTCTTGCTTTTTCTCCCTAAAAATAGAATGTTAAGTGGTTGGTCACAGATTGAGTTCTCCATTTTAGGGAAGCTTAACATAGGTCCTAAAATGTTTTTAGGCTATTTTTATATTAGAGTTAATAAATTTTTTAGCTCGAAATTACTATAAATCAAATAACAATGCCTTCAAAAACGCTTAAATTTTCTCTTATATATTATTATTTACAACATTTTATGAAATTAATGATTAAAAGCAATGGTTACTTTTTTGAATCTGATATTGTGTAAATATTCAGCAAAATTATATTCTCTTGTAACTGCAGGCGATTACACCAAGCCCAGCTATACACCGCCTTCCTCAACCACAGTCAGCGGCAACAGCTACAATCATTTGTCGGCGGCCAGCGGCGGCGGATCGGGCGGAGTGAGCGATATGCTGGGCGGTTTTAGCGGCGTAAATGATGGTCTGCATCATCATCATGGACGGAGTGGTGATAGTTTTAACGGAAGCAGCGGGGGCAGTATGAATGACGGTGGCATGGAGCATAGTGGACTTAACGTTGGCGGCGGCATGACGCATCATATAATCGGCGGTGTTCATAATCATATGCACGCGGCGGTCACGAGAGGCGGTATTAGGATACCGGCACCGGTAAGTAAGAGCTTCGATCCTGATCTGCAAGGGTCGGTGTGAAAAATCGCCATTGAGATAATGGTGTAAAAAAAAGTGCTGTTTATTAGCCAAAAAAAAACATTATTTTTCATGATATTATTATTTGTGTATTTATCGTAAATTTTAAAATACCCTTTAAAGGAGAGATAATTTTTAAGATTTTTCTCCTTATGAATTCTTTCAAATCTGGACCATTCAGTTAATATCACTTTAAATCAAATACAATCAGTTATGACAATATGTTCATATTGAACTAAATATAAAAATAGACCAATATTAAAAAGATAAAATGAAAAAAGCAATTCATAAGGAGAAAAAATTGTAATATATACTGATATACCTGATTTTGTATTGCATAATTATTTTATTTGGAATTGTAAGAAAATTAAATCAATTTTCAAGAAAGAAATCAATGCATAAAAGTAGTAATTCCAAATATTATGATGTATGTAAATTGAAAAAAATATAAATACATAAAAACAGGTTACAAAAAATGGCCTAAAGTTAAAGTATACTGTAGTATCAAATACAATTTTAGTCAGAAACGGACTCAAATTTCCTATGATACTAGTGTAAAAATGACTTTATTGGCCATTTAATTGTACAAAAAAATCTACATTCAGCTGCTAAAAAATCCACTAATAGAATTGTATAAAAAAAACCTTTTGGTGATAGGACTGTTACTTATTAGAAGAAAAAAAAGGATTCTCTAAAGAAAAATCATCTCACTTTTCGGGTTTTTTTTAATAATTGAATGAATCCTTAATTTTATATATGTAAAATACCTTTCTTTGATAAGAAGATGCTTTAATCTAAATTAATATTATGAACATTAAAAAAGTTATTTGGGAATTTTAAAACATCTAATTTTACTAATGAAATTGGCCTAACTCTTAAAAAACCTTCAATTTTTTTTCATAACAAGAATGTAATCTTTCCAAAGCATCTGAAATAGCTAGCAAACAAAGTAAAACAAATCTCCATAACTGGCTGTGAAAAATATTAGAAATAGAAACTATAATAGCTTTGAGTAAAAGTAACAGTCCCTAAAAATTACAATAGATACATATAATAGTTTAAATTAAGGTGATACATAGTCTTTAGGCATAGAATTTTTATTAAAACAAATGACATAGATAAATATTAGATTTCATAGCTTTTGCAGCATTTGTACATACAAAATTAACATTGTTATAAACTGTTCTAAAGAGTTCTTTTTAAAAATACATAACTAACTTTGCCTTGAACTGCTGAGCTTAGCCACAGGTGGATTGAGCTATGATTAGGATAGTGGAAATTGAATGCCTTGTCTTGACTTTGTAACATAACAAAGAAACAAACAAAAAGAAAAGAATAAAATAGTACCTATCTAATGAGAAGGTTTAAGACTTTTAAAGCAGTTTTTAACAATGTCCATAATATGCATAATTTGTACTATAACAATATTTCTAACATTAATGTGTATAATGTCATAATTATGTCTGTAATGATCTCAATAATTCATAATTCCTCATATTTTGATAACTCTGTTTACGGTTGTTGAGCAGATTTTTTTTATCATGAAAAAATATTAAACCTATTTGAGTTTAAATAAATCTTTGGGGTTCAGATAAAAAACTTTTTTTCAAATAATCTAATTTATTTTTTCAGACTTATAAGTAAATAGAAAGACTTTTCAGGTGCCATTAAAATTACTTTATTTCTAAAACCCCAATATGTAACATATCAAATGTATAATCATTTTTAATAAAAAGGAAGGTTTATTTTAATTTCAATTGTCATAAATGCCAAAGATCTATCCAATTAAATGGTTTTGTTAGATTATGTTTGTTTTGTGCGTTTTGTTTAAAAATATCCGTTACTTTTTGCCGATTTTAAAAATAGTCATTTTGAGAAAATTAAATATGAAAAGAGCTTAAATTTATTTTTTATTTTCAAGAAGTCCTGGTGATTTTTAATAAAATGTAATAACTAAATAATTATCTTTTTTTAAAATGTGATATTTTTGATTAATAATATTTTAATATGCAAGATCAAGGCAATAATAACCTAATTCTTGTAAGTAACAAGGAAAATTTTGTCCAAAGTAGCGCAGCAAAAATTATTAACATTTATACAGTTTTAACATTATTTGATGATTTATCAAAAAGTTTTGGATATGTAATAATGACTTCTAGTCACATTCAAAAGATTGTAGACAACAAAAATATATCTTGAATATCAAAAGTTTCATAAAAAAAAACATTCCGGACAGCTTTTATATTAGTTATAGAGAAGTTATGTTGCTGAAAAAAATATTTACTTGAATTAAATTAAGAACAAAAAGACAAATATTCTGAACATTAAACTGGTGTCTATGCTTTAATTAAAAAAATACATGTAAAAAATAAATTGTATGTCAGTGTTTAATGTGTTTTTGTACCCTTTTTATATAAAATCAATACGTATAATTCTTATATAAGCAATGTATAAACATTTTAGCTATAAATGTAAACTTTTAAGCTTCTTGATAACTTTTAAATTCAATGAGCCATATCAGAAATTATTAAAAAGATATTTATTCCAATGATCTCAAGGCAAAAAGTTAGATTTGTTTAATAACTACTTCTTTGGGGAAAAAAAATTTCTATTGGTTTTGTAAAGTTAATTTGGGGGCAACAAATATTTTTTTAATTGTAACATTAATAATCTTTTTGCTTTTTAAATATTATGCCCTAAAATGTTATCGATTTAACCTAACACAACAAGCTCTAATTTTTTCATATTCTAATAAACTTTTGTATTTTTCTATCATCCGATAATATTTCTCATTTTAATCTCTTATTCCCTCAGTTGGCTTAAGCAAAATTTAATTATATACAGGGCACACAAAAAAATGACCTAAAAGGCATTATTTTAATCATGAATTATGAACTATTTTTAAAAATTTCTGAATCAGGGTAAATTTGGGATAAAATTGTTTTCTTCAGATGAAATTATCCGTTTTCGATGGTTTTGCTCAGATTTTAACCAGATACTTAAAACTAGGCCTTCCCCCTTTGACAACTTATGCCTTTTTTTACCTCATTTTTTTGTGCCTGTCAGAACCCAAAATTTGTTTAAGCCAACTGTGTTTCTTGCTCTCTCAGTCTAAATCTCAATGTGTATAAGTAAAATAAATACGAAGAAATCTTCCAAACTGCTTAATAATGATAATAATGAGTAAAGATTAATAAAATGATGATATTGTAAAAATACATGAAAATGAAATATAAATAAATGATAAGAATAAAACTTTTTATTATTTGCAAAGCTACTCTATAACTACAAGTATGTATATCTGCCAGGACCGAATTAAAAGAAGAAGATCCCTAGAATTGATTTATTACATATTACTTGTTGAATGATATACACTGTCACTTACAGAACAGCTTTACTTATGTCAAAATAATAATAGAATAACAGTTGTAGATGGTAAATATTTGAATACAAGTCAGCGGAAGGAATGATGTACAAAAAACTAAAACTGAAAAGTTTACTGAGTTGCACGCTATGCCCATCCACACATAAACTTTAAAGTTCCTGTAAAAAAAGTAAATCACAGTGCTCTAGAAGTTTTATTTAAGTTTTATAAACAATCATCTGAAGCAAGAAAAAGTTACTACACAGATTATGACGTAGAACAATAGGCCAATGAGAGGCCAGTATACACCAATGGTAAAATTTATGCTGGCCTCTCATTGGTTATTGTATCGTATGACATCATAATCTGTGGAGCCACTTTTTCTTGCTTCAAACATATATGTTCCTTCTTGAAAGATAATCAATTTTTCCCCTTTAAATCTTTTCTTAAAATTTACATACTAATAACTTTTCTCTCGTAAAAAATGAACAGCAAAAATTTAATTTGTGTAATAACTGTCATGGAAAAACTGATTCTCAAAATCATATTTAGAAAGTTTTTACGAGTTATATTGTATAAAGCATGTTCGTAGGGAGAAAGCCAAATACACTTTTAAGAAATGCTTTTAGTTCACCAATGCAATGAGTAAAATTATTAAAGATTTTAAAAGACAACAACTTGCAAGAAGGAGTAGATAGGATTTTCACTTTAACAGACTATGGTTCAACCGGCAACATTCTATAAGACTGTGGATTTAGTTTTGTATAGGACAGGAAGTATAAGAAAACGGACAGTAAATTGTTATACATATCCAAAAATGGTAAACAAAATTACCTCTTCTCAAGATTAAAGTTATTGGTTAAATAGTTTGGAACCAACTAATTAAATTCAATAATAGTAACCAAAGTTTTTAGCCAAAGAAAATATAAAATTCAATTAAACTGGTAATAAAACTACGAGTACTAGTATAATTTACAGTACCCTTCCTCCCTGGTGTTTTAAAGGTAAAGTGACCAGGGGGGGGGGGCAGAGTGTAAATGAATGAATAATACCAGGGAGAGAGAGGTCAGAGGTGCTTATGTAAATGAAATTCTTTTCTACCCCCCAATTATTTGTCACCAAAACTGCTTACATGATTTTGGGGAAGGATTATTTTAACCTACAACTGTAGGTATTCCTTGAAGATAACAACTTTTTCAAACTCATGCTAGAAATTGAAAGAATTTTGAATAAAACATTTTATCTAGTTTTGAATTTTTCAAGACTTTACAAAACTCTACAGTCTATTAGATCTTGGAAAAATTAGATTGTTTGGCTTTAAATAAATTGCTAAGACTAACATACATTGTTTTATTTCTCAAATTAACCTTATTTAGCATAAAGTAAACTCTTAGTTGACTGTTTTACTTTAAATAAGCATATTGAATATCCAAAAATTCATATTTTTAGCTCACAGTGGCTGACATATACATAATTATTCAAATTTTTTTTACTTTTTAAAGTCCAATAAGTAAACTTTAAACTTACTGTGTTGTTTATCTTTTTAGTTCCTTTTGTTCATTTGTAATGGTTTTATCTCCCTGTAAATGGAAAACAGATAATTGTTAAAAAATGTAAAAGAAAATATAACCTTTTATTTCACTGTAAAAAAATCATATCTAAATATCCAGAATATTGTGAATTTATTCCACTGTGACTCACAGAAAATTGTTAAAGTTTGTTTTCAGCCATAAATCATCTCTAAGTGTTCTAAATCTGTCCATCAATCTAAGACAGGAATATATTTATCAAAAAAATATTAAAACCAATCAATGATTATTAATCTTATAAAATAATACAGAGACAATTTGTTGCCACTTTAACCTTTCATTGAAAAACTAACCAATAAAAATTTGCACTAAATCTTCTAACAGGTTAACTTAGAAAGCAAAGTTTGATGATTTTATTTTTGTTTGCTAGCTAAAGAGATTTTGGCAAGTAATTTGGTAATTTGGGCAAGTAGTTGTCTGGAACATGCATCTATAAACATACATTTATTAATTGAACAATGTCTCTCCATACATCTGTTTGAAGCTCACTTTAAACAGGCTCTACACCCTACATAAAAAAGTTAGAAGTTAGACTTTAAAATGATAACATAATCAAATATAGAAGGGGATGGGGAGGGGGGGGGGGAGTTTCATCCAAACCTCCTATGGGTGAAGAAAATATACTCTTTGCATACTTAATTTGAATAATTTACTCTTTAAGGACTTTTCCAAAAAAAATACATTCTTTGCATTATTCCCTAAGAATTTACTCTTTGCCTTCTTTTCCCAGAGAATATACTCTTTGCATCCTTTAAAAAGAAAATTATCTTGGAATACTTTTCCCAAAAATATACTTTTTTACTAATTTTCAAAAACAATGTACTCTTTGCGTATTTTTTCCTATGAAATAATCTTGGCAGACTTAATATAATTATCCTGAAGAATATACTCTTTGCATACTTTTCCAAGGAATTTACTCTGCCTTTTTTCTCAAAGAATGTACTTTTTGCATACTTTTCCAAGGAATATATGTACTCTTTGCCTTTTTTTCAAAGAATGTAGTCTTTGCATACTTATCCCGATCCTTGAATGCAAGAAAACTGAAGGTAAAGTAAAGTGGTAAAATTTTGCGGCCTGACTTTTATTTGCTTTACAAGTTTAACAATATATGTTCAAGTAAAGCAACAAAAATAATTTATGAAAAAGAGTAAAATTTAAAATACACTTTATAGATAATATCAACTTGTTATGTATTAGTAAGACTTTTTAGTTTTTGTCTTAGAATGCTGGTCCTACTGATTTTTATTACTAAGGGAAGCTTTATAAATGTGTAGAGGAGGTACGTTTTAAACTGGTTAAAAATAATATAAAGAAGTTGTATCAACTTTTTTTTTTATAGCTAGCCGGTTCTTTTAGTAAGTAGTAGATGTAAAATTTTTCATAGAATTCAAATATGCAATCGGTTTTTTTGTAGACCTCTTATTTTTTAAGTAATTTAAGTTTTTTAAAAAAATAATTAAGTCGGTTTTAAGGTACTAAAACGCAACAAAATAAAAGAAGAAAATGGTCAGTAAGAACAAAAATAGTAAGATCTTTAATTTGACACCTTACTTTTAAAATTCTGTTGAGTAATTATTGAAAAAATCTATTTTTTTAACCTCGGTATAATAAAAACTTTAGACCTAAATATTTTCTCAAACAGACATAAAAAACATGGGTTCATATATACCATTAGAATCAGAAAAATATTACGAATCCATTGTAAGCAAAATTGAAAAAAATAAAAAAATTAAAAAATTACAGAAATGGCCAATTATTTTTTTTGTTCAGACAACACTATTGTCTTCCCTTTTTTACCCCCTCTTTACCCCCTCTTTACCCCCTTCCCATTTTTATACTCAATTGAAGAATTAAGACGTTGCCTGTACAACATAATATGATATTTTCATATAATTCCTTTTATTGTAGTTTATATACTATATTGTAAACTTTTTTTTTCAATTTTGCTTACAATGGATTCGTAATATTTTTCTGATTCTAATGGTATATATGAACCCATATTTTTTTATTTGTGAAATAATAAAATTAAGTTCAAAGTTTTTATTCTCGTGGGTTTTAAAAAATCGATTTTTTCAATAATTACCTGACAGAATTGAAAAAGTAAGGTGTCAAATTAAAGATCTTACTATTTTTGTTCATAATGACCATTTTCTTTCTTTTTTTTGTTGCATTTTAGTACCTTAAAATCGACTTAATTTTTTTTTTTTTAAACTTAAATTACTTAAAAAATAAGAGGTCTACAAAAAAACCGATTGCATATCTGAATTCTATGAAAAATTTTACATCTACTACTTACTAAAAGAACCGGCTAGCTATAAAAAAAATAGTTGATACACCTTCTTTATGGTAAGATAAACTGATAAGGGATGAATCAATCTTCCTTAAATTAGTTATCTACAACCTTCTAAATTATCAATTGAATTGTCCTTAAATCAGAGCTGGATCTTTAAATCATTTCAATGAAGCGCCAAATCGGGGTGCGCCGAATTTCAGCCAATCACAGCGCGGTATTTCGTAAAATGCTGTGCTCTCATTGGTGGAAAGTTGGCTTACCCCGATTTGACGCACAATTAAAATGATTTAAAGATCCAGCTCAGTAAAATTTAATGTAAACAAGATGACAACATCCATAAAAGCGAAGCTCTAAAACGGTAGGACAAACGAACATTAACCCTTGTTGAGTGCCATAACTGAATAATCAGAATATAAATGTATAAAATTAGAAACAAAATTTAAGCAAATTTGTTGAAAAACTGCGCTAATACGTGATAATGTTTAAGGACATACTTCCATTTTTAGGACTTGAGTATAGGGAGGCTTTGCTTATAACATTGTACTTTGTTGTCCTAGGAATCAGTACTCCAAACATCAGATCAATCGAATGATTCTATCATATAAAAATTTGTTGTTAAAAAAGTTAAAACATGTTAAAAATGAACATACGGACATTCTGGTAACGATTATAGAGTTGCTACGCTTTCTAAACTGTACCTAACTACTACAGGAATCACCATGCAAAGTTTGAAATCGATAGAACAACTCTAACATGCCTAAATGAACGAAAAGAGCTAACGGACGGACTGACCGAACCTAGTTATAGAAAAGCTTCGCTTTAAAAAAATGCTGGTATATTTAAAAAGTATACAAGTCAAAAAAATTTGGATGAAAAAATGGAACACCTTAGAAAAAGTTCTTCAGTGGCAGGCATTTAGTAATTTTTTGACATTTTTTACTCTATAAAAGATGATTGATTTATAGAGAAAAACAAGGACAATTATGTTCAAACTATGTCAGATTAAAAGATTTTATGTTTTTTTTTGTTGTAATATTTTGTCTTATATTTTTGTTATTTTATATCTATAGCTAAAAAAAGATGAATTAAGGACTTTTTTGTCAACAAAATAACCTTATACCTTATTTAATTAAATATGCTCTAAATTTGAAAGAGTAGAAAATAGCCTAAAACCATTTCTAGACTTAAGTTTACAAAATAACCTAAAACCAGTTGTTGGTTTTAAGTTGTTGTAGAGATCTTAAACAAAAAATATACTATTTTACATGATAGAATTAAATTATTCTCTGCATGCAAAATACCCTAAGGGTATTTTCTCGGCCTCTCCAACCTCGTAAATTAAAAGATAACCCAAAATGGATGACAACATCCATAAAAGCGAAGCACTGAAAAGGTAGGACAAACGGATTTTAACACTTATAGTGTCAGAACTGAATAATCATAATATAAATGTATAAGAGTCGAAGCAAAATTGTAAGTAAAAATGTAAATGATACATGATAATGTTTATGGACATAGTTACATATTTAGGATTTGATTATAGAGTTGCTTCGCTTATAACATTATACTTTGTTGTCCCAGGAATCAACATACCAAAAATCAGATCAATCGGATGATTAGATAATATAAAAATTTGTTGTTAAAAAAAAAGTTTAAAATTAACGTACGGACATTCTTGTAATGTTTATAGAGTTGCTACGCTTTCTAAACCGTACCTATGTTATCCTAATTTTTTGTATCTGGTTAGTTCAAACTAGTAGTGTCTAAACTTTTACACCAATAATTCTAGTCTACAGTAGAGTACCCATAGCTCCCAGGGAGGGAGGGGAAATTGGATTGTAAATTACTACGGTACCATAAGTTTTATTTGTTGGCTCAAAAACTTTGTGTTCTTTTAAAATGAATTTTGATCAGTTTGTTCTAATCTAAAAATGTCCTAATTTTTAAACCTATAATTTTTATCTACAGAATATGTAATTTTGTTTATCATAACTAGAATGTCAATCAATTTATCAACCATTGTCATATCCCTTAAGATCCCTTTTTCTTCAGATATATGTCCTTGTTGAAAAATGGTGTTATATATTGACAATTCTTAATTAATTCTTTTTAGCTGTGTCGAAAATGTGTCAACTTGTAATTGATGTTGCAGGATTTCACAGGGATACTGGGATAGGACAACTTGTAATGATGTTGCAGAATTTCACAGGGATACTGGGATAGGGCAACTTGTAATTAATGTTGCAGGATTTCACAGGGATACTGGGATAGGACAACTTGTAATTGATGTTGCAGGATTTTACAGGGATACTGGGATAGGACAACTTGTAATGATGTTGCAGAATTTCACAGGGATACTGGGATAGGGCAACTTGTAATTAATGTTGCAGGATTTCACAGGGATACTGGGATAGGACAACTTGTAATTGATGTTGCAGGATTTCACAGGGATACTAGGATAGGACAACTTGTAATTGATGTTGCAGGATTTCACAGGGATACTGGGATAGGACAACTTGTAATTATGTTGCAGAATTTCACAGGGATACTGGGATAGGACAACTTGTAATGATGTTCCAGGATTTCACAGGGATACTGGGATAGGACAACTTGTAATGATGTTCCAGGATTTCACAGGGATACTGGGATAGGACAACTTGTAATTGATGTTGCAGGATTTCACAGGGATACTGGGATAGGACAACTTGTTATTGATGTTGCAGGATTTCACAGGGATACTGGGATAGGACAACTTGTAATGATGTTGCAGGATATCACAGGGATACTGGGATGTGTCAACTTGTAATTGATGTTGCAGGATTTCACAGGGATACTGGATTGTGTCAACTTGTAATTGATGTCCTTGTTAAAAAATGGTGTTATATATTGACAATTCTTAATTAATTCTTTTTAGCTGTGTCGAAGATGTGTCAACTTGTAATTGATGTTTCAGGATTTCACAGGGATACTGGGATAGGACAACTTGTAATTGATGTTGCAGGATTTCACAGGGATACTGGGATAGGACAACTTGTAATTGATGTTGCAGGATTTCACAGGGATACTGGGATAGGACAACTTGTAATGATGTTCAAGGATTTCACAGGGATACTGGGATAGGACAACTTGTAATTGTTGTTGCAGGATTTCACAGGGATAATGGGATAGGACAACTTGTAATTGATGTTGCAGGATTTCACAGGGATAATGGGATAGGACAACTTGTAATTGATGTTGCAGGATTTCACAGGGATACTGGGATAGGACAACTTGTAATTATGTTGCAGAATTTCGCAGGGATACTGGGATAGGACAACTTGTTATTTATGTTGCAGGATTTCACAGGGATACTGGGATAGGACAACTTGTAATTGTTGTTGCAGGATTTCACAGGGATACTAGGATAGGACAACTTGTAATTGTTGTTGCAGGATTTCACAGGGATACTGGGATGTGTCAACTTGTAATTGATGTTGCAGGATTTCACAGGGATACTGGGATGTGTCAACTTGTAATTGTTGTTGCAGGATTTCACAGGGATACTGGGATAGGACAACTTGTAATTGATGTTGCAGGATTTCACAGGGATACTGGGATAGGACAACTTGTTATTTATGTTGCAGGATTTCACAGGGATACTGGGATAGGACAACTTGTAATTGTTGTTGCAGGATTTCACAGGGATACTAGGATAGGACAACTTGTAATTGTTGTTGCAGGATTTCACAGGGATACTGGGATGTGTCAACTTGTAATTGATGTTGCAGGATTTCACAGGGATACTGGGATGTGTCAACATATAATTGATGTTGCAGGATTTCACAGGGATACTGGGATAGGACAAGCAGGGATAAATTAATCATTAAGTACCGAAAACATTCTAAACATAAATAAAGAGAGTAAGGACTTTGGATGTTAAATAAACAGAATACTGTCCAAAATTTTTCAAACATTACTACTAATCGGTCTAGCAAAATAAAATCAAATGAAAATGTGTTACCAAAAACATAAAATATGTTTAAATCAATTGTACTGAGATTATATCTAACTTTCACAGGAATTCTATTTATTTTTACAAAAATCAAGTCAAATTGACAACATCTATTGTAAAAGTACTTCAATTAACAAGGTTTAATTAAAACATTATATTTTTAAAGATTTGATTATAGAGATTGTGCCCAAATGTACTAGGAATCTATGTTTCATGTGAACAATGTGATCTTATTATATAAAAAATATAGAAAGGAACGAACGACTGCAAGCCAAAAGCATTATAAACGTTGTATTGTATTTAAACTAAATAGGACAATTTTAACATAAAAAAAAATATTTTATGTCAAACAAAAAAAGAAACCAGAAAAACTCGATGCATCCAAATAAAAATTATGATTCTACGAGCCATCTCTTTTAGAAAACACCAAAAGTCATTTCCAGCTTTTGTAAATTTTAAAGAACATTACTTAAAATGTTTCAATTAGTTTAATTTGAAAAGCCTCTCTTAAAAGTTAAGTAAGTTACTACTAGAATTATTAAAAATGTTAATTTGTATGTTTTTAGGAAATTTATGATCAAAATTTGCAGCTCTATATTGGTTCTTTGACTACTAGCTGCTGCGCCCACAGCATCTAGGGGCTCGGAATTACAAGGAGAGGGTACAGAAAAATAGCTTAGAATCACCGCAAGACTTGAGATTCTTACTACTTTAAATGACTAGTTGTTGCGCCCCTAACATCTGAGGGTTCTGTGTTCTGCGGGGTAAAACCCATAACAAAACTATCCCTTAACCATTATGGAACCTTTGTGAAGCTTCTCCAAAATGAAGAAATCGGTTCAGTGGTTAACGAATTGCATAGCAAAAAACCTTACTACTTTATATAATACTAGCGGCTACGCCCCTAGAGGCCTCTAGTGGCACTTTAAATGTTTTTTTTTATTTGAAATATCTAATTAGAGAAATAATTGGTTTATGTTTCGTTCAAGTCTCTTTTTCGGTAGGGGTAATTTTTTTCTAGGGGCGATTTCTCTTGGGAGGGTGGTGGTACCCTCCCCCAAAATAGTTATAAACCTTCCCGGGACCTATGAGAAGCTTCCCTGTTAAGGAGAACCCGATCGGTTCAGCGGTTAGCGAGATCCGTTGGTACAGACAGACAAACACACAAACAAAGAGACATCCTGTTACTTTATTATAAGAATGACAATGTACAGGTATTGTAAATTTGTATAGAAGGCCCCCTTCACCCATATCCTTTTCTTTCAAGATGTCAATTCTATATCTGATTGTTCTGATTTTGCAAGCATCTTTCTCACGGAATTTAAGAGATTGGTAATCTAAAAAAAAATTTAAAATGGGTAGAAAAATATATTTGCAAGGAACTTTTAAAAATTAGTATTTGTTATTGTGTTATGATATAAAAAGATACTACAATATCTGATTGTACTGATTTTTAAGCATCTTTTTCATTAGAATTAGATTAGTAGAATCAGGGAGAAAAATACATTCAAGCAATTATTCTTTTAAATGAGTATTAGGTATTATGTTTTAAAATTTGGATAAAACTTAAAATTAAATTAGACAGTTCATACAAACATTCAGTTTTTAAAATGTTTTTAATGTTGAAAATAAACAATAAAACCATACTTATTACAAAAAAAAATAAAAACGAGAACAAAAATACACTGCAACCTAATATTTATTTTCTAATTTGTAAAAGTTTTTTTTTAAATTAATAAAAAAAAAACACTACAAATTATAAGATTTTGTAATTATTTAACTGTAAATTAACAAAAAGCAATAAAGTTATAAAAAAAAACTTATCGTGTTGTTTTAGAAATCATAGATAGTCCATTTATTCCTGATTCTCTCTCTCTCTCTCCCTCTCTCTCTCTCTCTCCCTCTCTCCCTCTTTCTCTCTCGCAGTATCGTGCAAGAGTGCCACCGTTTGATCCTGTGCGAGAATTTTGCAACGTAGCTCACTAACAATAATTTTTTCGCGCATTTTTTGCAAAAAGTCAGCTTTTCAAAACAAAATAAATAGATTTACTTCCCTAGATGTTCAAAAAGACAAAAGTGTATGTCAATCTTTGTTTTTATTTAGTACTTTCGTACTTTTGTACAAAAAAGTGTGTACTTTCTTTCTAATAATGTGAGCTAATTGTTCCTACGCTGTGTTCCTAATAGTCCAATTATAATAATTGATCATCTAGACTTTCTGTATTTATTGTAAGATGTCTTATATGATATAAATACTTAAGATATATCAAACGGCTTGAAACTTAGGGGAGCTTTATTTTGGTAATAAGCATCGTACATTCCCCACAATCCCCTCCCCCTCTCCCAACTTAAAAAAAATCCGTGTAAAAGTTGTAGTTTCTTTAGGTTATTCCCAATAAGAATATAAAAAATATACCAGACAATTTTTTTCTATGTTAAGTTTGAGTTTGGACACTGTTTGTTTGAACCTACCAATCAATATTGATCAAGATTACCTAAAAGTTTTTCAGCTAACAAAAGAGCGATTGTATCTATATAACTTTGGGTACCAGTATAATTTACAACAAATATTAAACATCCCCTCCCCTACCGTAGTTTTTGTAGCTCTTTTTGTACAGCAAAAAAGCGAAAAAATACGATGGAAGGAAGCTCTATGTGTGTGCAAATGCATTTTCTTTGCAAACTCAGAATATCTCTTTCTCTCTCTTTGTCTCATTTCTCCTCTCTCTCTCTCTCTCTCTCTTGTATCTATATTAATGTCTCTCTCCCTCTCCCTATCTCTCTCTCTCTCTCTCTCTCTCTTTCTCTCTTTCTCTCTCAGGTTTAATTGTGTCGTGAAATGGGTGCAAAATTTTTGCAAAGCCCCTAAATTCTAACATTTTGCAAACGAAGGGGGAAACGAGAAGGGGATGGGTCAACAGTGGAAACAACTTGTAATTGAATTTAAATGTTTAGATGTTAATATAGAATTGTCCTATCTATTTAAATAATAAATATTTTACTTCGGTAACTGTTATGTGTGTTTAAATGAGAAGCTTTTCTATAATATATTTAGGCATTCTACCTACTCTAATTATTTTAAAGTGAGCACCTGACATAGCAGCAGTTATGACGTCAGATCTAATGGCAGGAAAATAGGTATAGTAACACAACCCTTTTTGAAATGCGCCTTTTAATGGCCAAGACATCCCTCTTTCTTATTTTTCTTATTACATGCGTCGTTCAGGCAAAAAAATTTACACATCTGGAACTTAATGATTACATAGACAATGTAGGAATGAATTCATGCACATACCGAATGATGATAAACCAAAAACTAGTCAAAGTTTTTGAGTCAACGAATAAGATAACGTGTTTAAAAAACGTTGGGTACCAGTGTAATTTAAAGTCCCCTAAAACTGCACTGTGTGGTAAAAAAAGGGTTAGCTCTGACTCTTAGTTGGACTACGCTATGCTCTGTGTACATATATTTGCATGCATTCGACTTTGCAAAATTTTTCGCAAAGAAAAAGGATAAATAAATAGGCTAATAAGTTGGCAGGGACGTGCAGCGAGTTGGGTGGGACAAAGATTTATATAATCAAAATTAGTTAGGGTTTCACTAAATCCCCCCCCCCCCCAAAAAAAAAAAACATTTTGGGGGTAAAATCTATATAAGGGTAATTAACCCCTCTTAATAAGTTACTTGATGAATGTACCTTACTAAATTTCTTTCAAAATTAGTGAGGGGTAGAAACTATTTGTAACTACGGGGTATTATATGTAAAAAATGTATCAATTATTTATTTAAAGTGTAGGTGTTTTAAAATATTCTTTTAACCTTTTATTTTGAATGCTATCTTTCATTCTTTTTGGTACATTAGCCTTTCCCTAAATTCCATAAAATTTATATATATTTTGATGAATAAACCAAATGGCAGGCATTCGAATAGCACACACACACACACAAACATGTACACAAAAAAGGATTTATGAGGGGAAGGGTGGGTGTGAGTGAGGGGGACATAAAAAACTTGATGCATAATTTTTATTATATACTCGAATCTACTCCTTTTCTCAAAAAATACCCCCTCCACCCCCCCCCCCCACAATTAAAAACGTAGCGGATTATCAAGAAAAGAATTGGGAAAAAAATAGAGAGAGAAAAAATGGAAATTGCACTAATATTTATCAAGTATTTTGTAATAAACTGTTTTTGATCAATTTTAATGTAATTAAGCATTTTTGTGCAATTTTGCAAATTTGTTAAAATAGCCAGTTACAAATTATCTTTATGGTAATGACTATGGCTCGGCAGCTGAACACTTTTATGGCAGTTAAAACACAGAGTTTTATTTGGGAAGCTTGGTTAGGGCTGATTTAAAGCGTCGGCTTGAGCGGTTATTCGAGAAGAGTATATTCGGCTGCAGCTGTTTTTTTAGGTTTAAGCTGTGAGAGGGCCGCTTATCTAGTGTTTTTAACTTAATGGCAGCTACGGTTGCTGCTACAGCTTGCAATAAAAAGACAACTGAAGGCAGCTGCGGTTTCAGAGTCTTGATATAACCTTTATATTCATCTATCGTAGAATATTATACTATATACAGTTATCCTCGGATAGGAAAATTAGTAATTTTAATGGCAACAAAACAAAACAAAATATTCCTCCTTATTTTGTAGTAATAAAAATACTCTATAATTTATTTTGTCTGTCCGTTCGTCACTCCGTAACGCCAAAGTGGAAATATAATTTTCGGCTATACTCAAAAAACGCCTATCTCAGAAAACGCCTATCTCAAAAAACGCCCATCTCAGAAAACGCCTATCTCAAAAAACGCCCATCTCAGAAAACGCCTATCTCAAAAAACGCCTATCTCAGAAAACGCCTATCTCAAAAAACGCCTTTTTCATAAAATGCCTACTACATTTTTAAAAATTGTCTTGTAGTGAAACATGTAAGTCTAAGGTATTGTGAATATTGTACAATATGTACATTATAAATCTTCTTATTAAAATATCTATCCCTGAAGTATAATATCACTTTTGTACATTCCTTATGCACTTTTTATTTTTTTAAGCATTTTGAGCAACAAAATACTAAAGGTTTGCTGTTTGAAAATTTATCACAATTGAATAACAAAAACATTTACATAGTTAATTCATTTTTTAAGTTTCTTTACTTCATATATCTACTGCAAACAACCAAGTTTACTTTTCAGTTATTATAATAAGATGAACAACTATTAGCTCTATAAAACATAATTCTTATTTATTATGTTATCATTTGACCTAATATCTTGAATTAACAGAATATCAGGTTGAAATGTTGTAAATACGACTAAGCCTAGTAAATTTGCTTTGACATTCATAAAGATGTTGTGTAATTTTGTTCTAGTTTTTATTATGCTTAAGAGAAATTTTAGATTCATGTTATATAATTATTAACATACACAAATAATATACAAAATATTTATTGAGTATGATATGCTTTAAAATTATCAGAATTATATAGCTGTTCCTCAAATAAAAAATTTGTTTAGAATAATTATTATAAATTATAAATTAATTATAATTATATAGCTGTTCCTCAAAATAAAAAAAAAGTTTACAATAATTATCATAAATTATAAAGCAATTTAACATTTTGTTAAATCTTACTTTCCATAGATGATGAATTTTGGGGGGAAAATAGGGTGAGGGTATTTTAATGTCTTTTCCCTATATTCCTTCTTATTTTTGTTAGATTCAAAAATGATGTACTTTTGAATAAGCTTCAATAATTAAATCCTTTCCTCCAATAATTTTCTCCAATCCCCCATTTTCCATTTATTTAAACCTTCTTTATTCTCTTAAAATAGGAGCTACTCTTAAGTTTACCATTTTATCCATCTTTGTACATAGTTTATTGACTGGTTGATTTGATAACTGTTTATTTGTGTTTTAAATACCTAATAGATCATGAATGACAAGTATTTTGTTATTCTATTGAATACAGGTTATAAATTAGGCTTTATTTTTTAAAAATGTAGTAGGCATTTTATGAAAAAGGCGTTTTTTGAGATAGGCGTTTTCTGAGATAGGCGTTTTTTGAGATAGGCGTTTTTTGAGATAGGCGTTTTCTGAGATAGGCGTTTTTTGAGATGACCCTAATTTTCCCGTCCTAGGACAAACGCAGGAGTCTCAAACGTCGGAGTGGACAAACGCAGGAGTGGACCCTTAACCTAACCTAACCTAACCTATTTTAAACCATGTTTTAGGTTTTTAAATGCCTAACCCCTGTGGAGGGCTTATTTGTATATTCATACCTTAACCTAACCTAACCTGTATAGAAATACTTACTTAAATTAATATTTAATCAAAATTTAATGTCCACTCCGACGTTTGGGACTCCTGCGTTTGTCATGGAACCATTTTCTCGGCTGTTAGAATCGAGCATCAAGTATACAATTGGTCTCTTAGTCTGTTGGTAATGCTACAAAAGACCTATAATAACAGATCTATAGTATAGATGTATATACAGACAACTTCCTCCCTTCAAAGACCTGTTTCGTCTGCTTCTAGATAATTTTCTGCTACTTGGCTGTGTTAATATACGCGATACCATTGGTTGATTTTCAATGACCCAATAGGAAGGTTGATGCTGCGCAAAATGGTACAAAAAAATTGACGTCATATGATAAAATAACCAATGAGAGGCGAGTATATATTTTACCATTGGTCAATTACAATGTATACTGGCCTCTCATTGGACAACTTTATAGTATGACGTCATAATTTTTGTACCATTTTGCGCAGCATCGGAAGGTTGAACAAGACGGTTGTGATGGGGAGATAATGTTATTTAACCCTTTCTCCCTCTAGTTTTTTACTCTAATCCTATAAAGATGGAGTATTTAAAAAGGTTTCGTAATTATCTACTATATGTTTTTTTATGATTTCTGAACATCTGTGCTTTTTCAAACCGTGATTTTCTGTGTTTCGCTGGGTATTGATGTTATCATCCTTGTTTAACTATTTAATTTTTATTTAAAAAAATGATTATAATTCAACAGAACTGAGAATTGAGATTTTTGGAATATCACTCTCGGCAGGGTCCATAGGATGATAGCAAACTTTACAGTTTCGCTTCGAAACTGATTGATATCTGGCAGATTAGAACCGGTTATCAGCTATAATTGTACATTTTGTATCCGCGGAAGACTGTTTATAATACGTTGCGGTAAATAACTATTTTAAAGTCATTCTCGTACAGTCCCAAAATTCAGAGGGGATAAGATACTAAAACAGTATAGAACCAGCTACTTTGCCCTTTGTATTTTAGGAAAATAGCCTGAAACAAAAATGAATTATGAAGCCTCTATAAAAAGAAGTACAACCTTAAATAAGTTTAGGGATCTTTTGCTTTAAATAAAAAAAAAACTTTATATAATAGGACAATGCCAAATTGCAAGAATTTTAAGGGATAAGGCAATTGACGATAAATCAATGTACATCCCTGAAAATTTAAATTATTGGTTAAAAGGTTTGGACACTACTCTCCCCCTCATTATTGCTTCAAATGTCCCTAGATGTCTCTAGGGGCGTGACCACTGGTATTCTAAAACAATGTTACAAAGATAATTGGCTAAATTATTAGATCTACTTTGTAGACCAGGGGATGGAACAAGGATGACAACAAATTTGACAGCGAACCTTGAACAATTGAATAAACAAACACTAACTTTCACATAGTAGCTGTTCATGACTGATCGTCATAGGAATAAAATCTTTCTAATCTAAAATCTAAAAATAATTCAATAGAATGATTATCTTATTATTTCTAATTCTGTACTGTGTTTTATCATACCAGGAATCTTTAGAATTAATATCAAAGGTAAGAATAATTTGATCAGTGATCTAAAGGGATAAGACAATGGTTGATAAATTGATGTACATCCCCAATCATGATACATAAAATTACCCCTTCTCTATATTAAAATTAGTAGTTGAACGTTTGAATACTCAACTTAATTAACCAACCAATTAAAATTCACATAAGTCCCCATAGTTCCTAAGCTAACGAAAAAGAAATGTTATTATAAGACTTTAAGGACTGCTATTAACCCTAAATAAAGAAAAGCTCTGCTTTTAATAAGCTTATTCAATTGAGGGGAAAGGGGGAGAGGGACGAAAATTGCAAATTTTCAGTCAAAATGGGGTTAAAATCAAGTTTGAAATGGGTTTGCAAAATGTCCATAACTTTGAATTACAGATAATTGCATCGAAAATAGAATTTCTAAATTCTTGTGCACACACACAATAGAGGTATAATATATAGAGAGTTATTAGAAAATAGAATTTCTAAATTCTTGTGCACACACACAATAGAGGTATAATATATAGAGCGTTACTAGAAAATAGAATAACTAAATTCTTGTATAGAGGTATAATGTATAGATGGTTACGGGAAATAAAATTTCTAAATTCTTGTGCACACACACAATAGAGGTACAGTGTATAGAGAGTAACTAGAAAATAGAATAACTAAATTCTTGTGCACACACACAATAGAGGTATAATATATAGAGCGTTACTAGAAAATAGAATAACTAAATTCTTGTATAGAGGTATAATTTATAGAGGGTTACGGGAAATACAAATTTCTAAATTCTTGTGCACACACACAATATAGGTATAGTGTATAGAGAGCAACTAGAAAACAGAATTTATGTGTCCTATTGATTTGACATTTCCTATTCCTATTGCCATAAGGTATAATATTATTATCATTAATTTACATAGTTTAATTTTCAGAAATTGTTTTTAATGGACTGTCACTAAATTTCTTTGCTAAACAATTGTTAATGGAAATTTTTATTTTGTTTGTATTATCAAACTTCGCTTTTATGGATGTATTAATCCTTGTTCAATTGTAATCAGATTTTTTTGATTATGTAAGTGAATAGTGTATCTAATTGCATCTATTTTTAGTATATCTAATTCATTTTTGCGAATGCACAGTGTGCTAAAAGCGTGCATTATGCATCCCACCGTTGCACTTTTTGCAACAAAGAAATAAAGCTCTGGCACTGGTAGTGCACAATGCAGAGTCACACTGTGCTCTTGTACGATAAAAGTTGAATATAGAATACGTTGATATTGTGAGAGATTTCGCATACTCTGATAAAATCTCCCAGCTGTCTAATATAACGATACCCTTTTATGACCTTAACCATCCACCTGTTGTGACTATGAAGGAACGTATTAACCAATATATGAAGACTATGTTAGAAACCTAATCCGAAGACAAAAATTCCACTGTCACAATATCCACGTATTTTATATCCACAGCTGTAAGTCAGCGCCAATCTCATTTTGATTGCAAATTGTGTTTTTGATCATAAACGGCTTCAAAATATTTCTATTTTATTCTAAACAATTATGCTTTTATGTAAAACTATCAAAAATGCTACTTTCATTTATTTAGGTTTAATTTTTTCATACTTGACTTTTGAAAAAAATATGTTATATTAGGAAAAAAAACAAGCAATAAGTTTACAAGTTCTGATTTTATTCCTTGCTTTCCCAGAGTTAGAAAAAAAGTCGAAATTTTGGAAACCTATTATAGTAAATAATTTTTTAATATTATTTCCAAAAAAAATTGTTGGGTATCATAAAGAGGTGATTTTGTTTATCATACTTGGGGAAGTAAATCAATTTATTTTACATGGCCTTAACCCTTGAAATCCCTGATTTACTTTATAAAGGCAACACCTCAAACTTTCTACACCCCGTAGCACAGAGTGCCACAAATATGAAGCATTGATGCTGCAGCCATTGCCAGGAAGGGCCTAAATAAAGGTATTATCTCTAACTTTCTACACCTCATAGCATAGAGTGTCAAGGACCTAAATAAAGCAGCCATGTACACTAATGAAAAGGGCAAAGAGCCAAAAAGAAATTAAAAGAAATGTATATCTCTTTGTTCTATCTCTGTACGACCTGTATACGAAACTGCACAGGGATAAGACAATGGCCGATATATTGATGTATATCCAAAATAATGATACACAAAATTACCCCTTCTGTAGATTACAATTAGTGGTTGAAACGTTTGAATACTCAATTAAGGATCAAACCAATTAAAGTTCAATTAGTCCCCAAAATTGTTGAGCCAACGAATAAGAAAACGTTATCTCAAAAACATTGGAAACCAGTGTAATAAACAGCCTAATGTCCCTCTATCCCATGAAACTGCGGCATTTTTGTAAAATATTGTAAAATATCGGCTAACTTTCAGGGAGGTGGCAAATATAAATATTAGTCACATCGTATTATACTAGAAAAGTTCAAAATCGTACCTACTGCTCATTAGTTTAATGGAGTAATGCCGGGGTTATGCCGGGCACTGCTCTCTTGAGTTATCAGTAATCATGACCAGCATCCTCTTACGTTATACCTTATTATACATAAAGAAAATAGACAAATCTACCCTTTTTTTCTATTTATGATCTGTTGTACTGAAACTCTCAAACAATTAGAATTGAGAAGGCTTGCATAAAGCGAAATATATTTTCTACAAAGAAGTGTGATCTTATTGTGTAGTACAGCTCTAGCCGCGCGTTTTATGAGACTATTTATGATTTACAAAGACCTTTATAGTAGGTCTGAAGGCACTGACATTTTAAATATTCAGGTAACTTACCCTTTGATTGCAACACCTTTTCTGGAAGTCCTAATTGTTCATGGTAATGAGTTGCACCTGCTTTGTACCAGAACATCCCCCTTATTCAAACTTCTGATGTCGCATCTGACAAAGAAACAGAAGTATCAATTTTTAACGAGATTCGCACCCGTCACCTCCCCAACTATGCAGCACTGCGTGTTCAGCCACGGTTGCGGGTTACTGGATGATATGGTCCTTGTTATATGTAAGGAGTTCATACTTTATCTTTCTAAAAGTCCAATAAACATGGACTAGAGCAGATAAAATTTTACAATTGACTCACGAGAAATAGAATATTTAGTTCCATATTTTTGTACTTTTAAATAAGAAAACATATAGATTGTAAAAAAATCTATTTTTGATACTCATTTTAGGTTAGTATAGTCCCAAGGACCCCTGGGGTCATTAAAGCTACCTGAAAGATTTTTAACAAGAATACACTTAAAGAACTACAGACTAATAAAAAAACAGCAGTGTGCAAACTTTTCCAATAATAATGTTAATCCACAGATGAGTTACTTTTTAATTTGTTTATAACATTTGGGAGCTGAACATCAATTAAACGCTCATTAAAATCTTGAAAACTACATTAAATAATCAAAAGATAATTGAGTATCAATTAAATATCCTATTATATGTAGAAATGTTTCTTTGTATGACCGCCAAGATCTCGCAAATAACCACTGAACCGATTGAGATCTCAATTTTATTGGGATGGTTTTATGCCATTTTACAAGAAGCAAGTTTGAAAAAAATAGGTTATTAATTCATTTCAGATTTTTTTAGCTTAACTGTACCTCTAATTGCTACCTTTAACACTCTAATAATATTTTCTCCATTGTTTTACCTAAAGATTTTTGCATAAAAATTAGCATATTGCCAGATTTTACTCAGTCTTATCATCTGAAAACAAAAGAAATAATTTTGACATTTTTATTTTATTGTGGAAAAGAACAATTGTTTATTGGATACAAAAAAAATATAAGATTTTTATATATTATTTCATAAATATCATATACTCAAAATACCCTCCCCTCAAATAGTTTAAACCCTGCCAGGACTTATGAGGCGCTACATTGTAAAGGAGAAACATATCGGTTGAGTGGTTGGCAAGATCCTTCAGTACAAACAGACAGACACTCCTTATAGACATCTATTGAGTTGTATATTAAAATAATATTTTAATTAATTTCTTATTATTAAAGGACTTGCTAAACTTTTTAATTAACAAGAGTTAATAAGAAGCCTAGCTGTGCTGTTGGAAGAAAAACTTTATAAAAAAAAACAATGTTATCTATTGGCTGGTGCTTTTATTTTTTCTGCTAGTGTCAAGATGAAAGGGTTTATAACTAGGTCTTGCAATAAGATTGCATGGTGTCCCAACTATTCAGCCATAAAAATTCACACTTAAGACAGCAAATGTAATATATGAAACTTGTAAAAATTACCATGTTATCTATAAAGTTTTTTGAAAAAAAATAACACTTTTTGACATTCTGAGAAATTGCTAATTTTACTATGACAATGTTTTTGCTGTAATGTATGGAAGTCTTATTGCACAAACCAGAGAAAAATGTATTGCAACATTTATAGTTTGCATCATCTTTGCAATCCTGGCCAGGGGAATGGGGGGACAGCAAAAGCACAGTTGAAAAAAAAAAATTTCTTACTGTAAAAAATCTAGAAACTAAATAAGGTTCATTAGAAGCAATTTCTGTTACATTTTAAAAAACTTAGAAGACTCACTAGAAAGGTATTTTTTAAAATAACTAACCCAAGATTTTCAATTAGATTTTTTTTAAAACATGCATAAAAAATAACTTTTAAGTCAAACTTTTATTTGTCTATGATTAATCTCCTTCATGACGAAAACTTTTTTTGTTGAAAAAAAAGCATTTTGCTATAATATGCAATCCACTAAAATAACTGCATTTACCAGATTTTTTTTCAATATAAAAATTCTAGTTTTGCATTTATAATTTTTAAACTGTGTTCCAGGGCCAGGGAGATAAAATGAAGAGGAAAAAGGAGTGCTGCTCAAAATATTTTAGCAACAGGGGCAATTTAAGCATGAATTTTAATTACAATAATAAAAATTGTTGATGACTTACAATTTTTTAAAAGTGTTTTTAATTTGATGGAAAGAAAATTTAGGGCTATCTTTATAAACACAAATAATGATTGTCAGTTTGATTATTCTCCAAAACAGTTGATTAGACATTACTTTGCTTTACTTAGAGCTTTATATTGGTCTTAAATATTTAATGATAAGGAAAAATATAAGTATTACTAAGTATAAATGGCTCTTTTTTTTAGTTTTCCAGGTTAAAATGGGTAAAATGAACTCCTGGTAAAATGGTAAAAGTGTGTAAGTGTGTGCATAGAATGTGCATGCACAGTGCACACTCACACACAAACAATGTGCACAAACATGCACACAGAATACTTGACACACACACACTTGTGCACACTATCAGAGAAGTAGAGAGAGAAGGGGCAATGGGCTGTTTATTACACTAGTCCCCAAAGTTTTATCATAGCGTTTTCTTATTTGTTAGATCAATAACTTTGGGTACTAACACTGAATTTTGATTGGTTGATTATTAAGTTGAGAATTCAAATGTTTCAACCAATAATTTACAGAAAGTGTAATTTTATGAATCATCTTTGGGTTTGTACATCAATATATCGGCAATTGTCTTATCCCTTTAGATCCCTGGGACCAGGGAGAGAATAAATGAGAGATAGAGAGAGAGTTGCTTGCAATGAGTGCACATTTGGATTTGGCACCTGGATGCTGGATGCATCTATCTACCTATCTATGCACTCTATTTATCAATCTATCCATTTACTCACTTTATTTATCAATCTACCCATCTACTCACTCTATTTATCTATCTTTCTATCTACTCACTCTATTTATCTACCTTTCTATCTACTCACTCTATTTATCTATCTTTCTATCTACTCACTCTATTTATCAATATATCTACCTATCTATTTATCTACCTATCTTTCTATCTACTCACTCTGTTTATCAATCTTTCTATCTAACTCTTACTTACTCTATTTATCAATCTATTCATTTTTTCATCTATTTTTTATCTACCATATCTCAAATTTGCTTTGTTTCATCCCATACTTGTTGTTCTTTTTCAATTGTCTAAAAATTTGTTTCAAGAACTTTTTGTTTCCTTATTTTTTCTTGTTTATTTTCAAGTCCAATATTAGAGACATAAAAAGTACACAAAAAAGTAATTTTAAAAAAGATTGCAAAATCTTAAAAGATTAAAAATGGAATTACTATAAACAAAATCAGCTAAATCAAAGAATTTATTTGATTCTTATATATAGAATATCTCAAAAATGGACAAAAAATGGACAAAAAAATGGAGTTGTGCTTTTAAATTTAAACTAATTCAACAACTAAAACATCAAACATACTATTTGAGATTTTTAAGGTGCAAAGATATAGAATTACCTTAAACAAAATTGAACAGGAGCAATATAAAAATAGTCCTTGCTATACTTTTGTAAACAATTATGTAATTTTGATTAAAATATTTTTTCCATGCAACCTTTTGTTAAATGCAATGTTTGACATTCTTGAGAAAGTGTGCATACAAAAATTGTTAATCATTTCATGGATCTAAAGGGATAAGACAATGGTCGATAAATTGATGTCGTTACCATTGATGATACACAAAATTACTTTTTTGTTGATTACATTTATTGGTTAAAACGTGTGGAAACTCAACTTAATAAACCAACCAATCAAAATTCAATAAAAGTCCTTAAAGTTGATTAGCTAACGAATAAAAAAACGTTAAATGAAACTTTGGGGACTATGTAATAAACAGACCAATGTCCCCTCAAACCCTGAAATCTTTCAGTGATCTTCTTTAATATAAAGTAGTAAGTTTTTTTGTTGTAGCCTGAAGCTTAAGATCTTGAAATTCGTTGTCCAACTGGGTTGTATTTTTCAGGAAAGCTTACAAAATTTCTGGGGGGGGGGGGGAAAGAAGGCTCTTTTGCTAACATCTCCTAGAAGCTCGGGGTTAAGCAACTAGTTTTTATTATAAAATACTAAGGCTACGAATTGTCTGAAGCTAAAGATCTCAAAACTGCTCGTTGAATTTTTCAGGAAAGCTTTACAAATTTCTTGGGGTTCTTATTTTTCTATTTTCCCCGGAGGCTCGGAGTGATGCAACTAAAACAATTATTACTTTAAGCAGGTTAACTTTGAGTTTCAATCTAATTAATATTCTAACATTTTTTGTAAATTTTCTGATTGGTTTGTGTAAATTATAATGTTTGCAAAAACACCTTTATAATTGGTATAAAAGATGAGTTTGCAGATCTTTTTGTGTAAACATCCTAAGTCGAATGGAAAGTAAACAATTATGCACAATTATTTTTGCACTTTGTAATTTTTAAGCACTGAAATATTTTTACATTACATTGGTTCTGCTTATAGCTTTATTGATCCTCTTTTAATAGGCAAAGTCTACCTCGTAAGTGCAAGATTAATTTTCGATTTTTAAGTGATCATCTAGAGATTCCAGAGTATCATTCCTTTTTAATGGGATAATAGGCAAAGCTTACTGCAATGTCACTGTTGCATTAAATACAATATTCTATTTTTTACAGGGACATTTAAAGAAGAATTTAACAGTAGAAAACCCTGCCACTTCTGTTTTTTCTGACACTTTTTATTTGTGTAAAAAATAGAAGGCAATTACTCAATTGTTTTTCAAGCTTAATAATTGGTTGCTAATCAAACAAGAGAACGACACATAAATTCCTAGCTGTCTAACTCTTACAGAAGCTGAGATAATACATTCTTATTTTTTAGAGAAGGATTATAGATAAAGTAAGGTGGAAAATGTTTTACCTACCTACAGATAGTTATAAGTATAATGAGATGTGCAACAACTTTTTTAAAATGCACCATCTTACTAAGTAAGTTTAGCTCTATTGCTATTTCATTTTTTGCAATAATGTACGTATACTGCTAAAAATGTATATTGCAGATGAGTGTGCAAATCTCTGTGTGTGTAGAAATGTCCACCATGCAAAAATAAGTGTCTTAACAAAACAACGAAAATGCATATGTTCAATTTAAATTGCATATACCTAATTATTTGTCACCTAATAAAGGAATTTAATTTATAGAAGAGCAAGTTTTTAATAGCCTGTGTCTGTCTGTCTGTCTGTCAGTAAGGTTATTTCTTTATATTGAAACTTATATGTAGAGATTTAATTGCCCAATGTTTTTAATCAAACTAGAATTTTGCACCCAGACACCCCCTTCCTTTTAGAAAATTTTTTCTTGTTCATAATCCCAGCAGGGGCCCTAATGCTGCGAGGAAACCTGCTGGTGCCCTAACCCTGGGGGGTTGCATGTGATACCCTAACTCTGGGGGGATAATAAAGATAACCTAACCTATAGTAATAAACAAACAGGCGAACAACTACCCTCTCCTTATTTTTAATTTATTTCAAAATAAGAAAGAGGATCATTGCTGACAAAATACTTTGTGTGATAGCGCCAGGTAGTTCAACAGCCTTCTCTAGTGAGAATTAGTAAGAACAACAGTATTAATTTGGTTTAAAACTAAACAAAAATTATTGTTTATGTTGAGTTTTTTGATATGAACACCTTGATAAGAAGAGGCCTAGCATATAAAAGAAGTTGCACAGTCATAACTCTTTCAAAATTGGCGCCTTTAGACATTTTATTTTGGGCGGGGAGGCGGGGGGGGGGGAGAGTCATAATTTAAATCATCTGTCAAATTGGAATTAGCACATGATCAATTTAAAACTTTTTTGCTTTCGCGCACACTTATTTTTCAACCACGAAACTCTCATGATTAAAATCTTTAAAAAGAACAAAACATGTGGTCTCTAACAAGTACCTATACCTACTTGTAAATATAAATGAAAACTGGGACAGTCAAGATTGACTTTGAAGGCCCTGTAGTACACTTACAGTTTCTAATTATGTCAATGTAAATAAATATATCTATAAAAATTGATGTAATTAAAATGTATTAAATTATTTTGTAAAATTAATCTGTAATTTACTGCTAATAAATCATATTATATCATATCTACTTGATATAATCACTGTGTGGCTATTTAAACCTCTACTTTATCTAGCCTAACCCAAAATATAAACATTTCTAAACTTCATTTATAGTCAATATGTAAGAAAAAAAAACCTCCAAATAAAAAAAGTTAGGGGAGGGAAAAGGTAAAAATTCACATGTTGCTAATTTTTCTTCACAGGTTTAACCTTATCTTCCCCCGAATTAAATTAATGAAGAATTATCAAAAAAAGGAAAAACTACCCATTTGAAGATTAAAGTTTATGTCCAAATAAGTCCCTGAAAAAGTACAAACTTTATATAAAGTGTGTTACTTTATTTTATGTTTTATCATTATTTGGCCACAACTTGGTCAAAAATGCTCACAAATCAGACCTTTTTCGACCAAAGATACTCAACTGGTTCCTTTACAAGCCCTATCAATCAGTTTTAAGATATCTTTATATTTCAAGGAAAATTTATGAAAATACTAAAAAACAGCAAATTTAGGTGTTACCTTTTATATGCACAGATACAATAAAATCAACAGAAAAAATACTTATTTTTACTTTTCTGTCATTTTTAAAGTTTGATTCTGTTAAATTGGCTATTCTTGAAGGGATTTGTGCATTGAAATATACTGAAACATAATATTGGGCAGAAATTAATGTATTTCAAAGAAAGAAAATTTTAAAAATAAAAAATTCGACCTCTATCACTTCAGAGGACAGCTGCCAACCTCCAGTTGACAGGATATAGTTTTATATAGCAATAATAATTAGCCAAAAAAGTAAAACAAAAAGTTTTTTAATATGGTAAAAAAATGATAATCTAAATCTTAATTTTGGGAATGATGATCTGAAGGATGCTCTTACTGGTGGTGATGATGACCCAGATCGTATCCAAGTACATGAGCATTATGACAACTCATCTATTGAACTATGGTCCAATTTTTGAATTTGTAGCAGCCTCCAATTAAAAGTTGTAACAAGAAATATAACCATCTTTTAAAAACTACCATATTTACCTTATAAATTGAAAATTTAAAAACCATGATTGTATGTTTAGGGAATTCTCTTTATTGGAGTATGCTACAACTACAAACATTGGACCATAGTTTAATAGATAAGTTGTCATAATGCTCATGTATTTAGATACCCTCTGGGTCTTCATCACCAACAGCAAGAGCGTCTTTAAGATCATCATCCCCAAAATTAAGATTTAGGTTATCATTTTTTTACCATATTAAAAAAATTTTGTTTTACTTTTTGGGCTAATTATTATTGCTAACAAGTATTTAACTACATCCTGTCAACTTGAGGTTGGCAGCTGTCCTCTGAAGTGATAGAGGTCGAATTTCTTATTTTCCAAAATTTCTTTCTTTGAAATACATTAATTTCAGCCCAATATTATGTTTCAGTATAATCAATGCATAAATCCCTTCAAGAATAGCCAATTGAACTGAATCAAACTTTAAAAATCACAGAAAAGTAAAAATAAGTATTTTTCTGTTGATTTTATGGCATCTGTGCATATAAAAGGTAACACCCAAATTTGCCGTTTTTTAGTATTTTCATCAATTTTCCTTGAAATATAAAGATATCTTAAAACTGATTGATTGGGCTTGTAAAGGAACCATTTGAGCATCTTCGGTCAAAAAAGGTCTGATTTGTGAGCATTTTTGACCAAGTTGTGGCCAAATGATAATAAAACATAAAAAAGGTAACACACTTTATTTGACAAACCAGAAGAATTCAGGGAGGAAAGGATAACTAATCTACAATTCCTACTCCTCAATATTTAGCGGCTAACTAAGTTTAACATGTTAGTATTAGTGAAGGATTTTTTTGTCTGTTGTACTATCACTGTTTCCCTACGAAACGTTATAGTGTGGTAGTCGGACAGACAGACTGTTACTTTTGACCGGACTCGCTCAGTAGGGTTAAACTGCTTCACCCTACCACAATAGAATAAGCTGAAACATCTCTAAAACTAAAAATCAGCAAAATATTGAAATTCATTTTAGCAGAAAATCCATACTACAATTTTGTTTGCAAGTTTGTCTGTGTATAAAATGTTTAGTACCGTGTTTTTGGGTGTGGGGGGGAGGTTACGTATTGTCAATTTTGATGAGGGAAGGAGGTGTAACGACAAAAATTTACCTGATTTGTATGAACTAAGGGCTCTGGATCAGAATGCAAAGCGCCATGCCAACAAAGTTTTTTAGGGGGGGGGGGGGGGGCAGAAAGTAACATATTTTTAAATTTTAAGCCAAGAAATAAGCCCCAGTCGCAGTAACCAAATTTAAATTCGGACTTCTGTCAGTGGCGCGGCTTCTTGAATCATCCAATGAGTCTCAAATTCAGTTGTCTGACTTATTATGTGTCATCAAATAAGCCTAATATATAAAATAGGCATTTTAAGTGTTGATTTTTTTACATTGAACTATTTTGTATTAGTATTTGAGAATTTTTCTATTTTTCATTTAAATTAGTACATTTTATACATTAATTCATGAATTATGTATAATATAAAAACTAAAAAGTACAAGTTCTACCCAACATATTTTAGTATAGAGGCGTGCACGAGAAGGGTATTTTCACCCCTCTAACTTTACACTTCTCCAAAAACACATGTTTTTTTAATCATAGGGGGTGTTAAAAAATTAGGAAAAAAAGTGTAATAACTTTAAGGATCTAAAAGGATAAGACAATGGCCGATAAAATGTTGTACATTACCAATGGTGATAAACAAAATTCCCCTTTCTATAGATTAGTGGTTGAAACGTTTGGACCTTATGATCCATCCAATTGAAATTCAATAAAAGTCCCCAAAGTTGTTAAGGCAACGAATAAGAAAACATTATTATATAACGTTGGGGACTATTGTAATAAACAGTTAAATGTCTTCGACCACGTAATTAACTTAATAAACCCATTTTGGGCTCTTTTTACTCTTACTTAATCTAACCTAAACTGAGCACTTAAAAAATCCAAAACGGTTCGTTTATGAAAGGTTTATGGTCCAAATGCTAAATAAGGTAAACCGCCTACCTTCCTGGCAAAATCATGTGCTCGAACCATTATTAATACTGAAAGTAATGCTTTAATATGAAGCTAGAAACACAGAAATGGTGGATACCTTCATCAAAAATGTATAACATTTTTTACATATAAAGTATTTCATACATCTAAAGTACATTAAAACAGGGTACTCCAAGTTTTAAATATTTTCAAATGACCAATAACCCAATTATCCAGAAGGTAGAGGGCAAAACAAGACGGCGAAGCAAACGAACATTGTAGATTATCAGAATTTAATAAGCATATTATTATAATAAGTGCATGAATTTGTTAAATTGATTAAAAAAAGAATACTACTGTTTAAGGACAAACTTAAATTTCTATGACTTGATGCTTTATATACAATATTATACCTTGTTGTTCTAAGAATCATTATTCTAAAAATTGATTAATAGGATGATAATATCATCCAAAATATTGTAGTCAAAAAAATTTAAGTTTTAGATGGACAACCTTTAAAGATTTGTTGTAGTACTTCCAAAAAAGTAAATGTCCCCCTTACTTCTTAATTAAGTTAATTTTAGGTCATCTTACATATTAAAACGTTAGTAGTTTCCTTTCACATAAGCATAAGGCATAATAAGACTACATACAATTCAAAAATAGAAACATGTATTCTCAGGAAAAAATAGTTCTTACCCTCAGACTGCTTATTGAACCTTACAAGACATCATTATTTAAATTAATATAAAATCAAGGTGTTGGGGGGGATACCTAACCCTTTGGGGTCTTTTTCTGCAGTACCCTAACCCTGCTGGGCTAACTACTAGTAGCCAATATGACCTAACCTAAAGTAATAAAAAAAATTCCCCAAACAACATTTACAATTTATTTTAAAATAAGGTAGGCAAGTTTCTGTGCTCTACAAGGCACTTTGAGTTGAGTGTTCAAACGTTTTAACCAGTAATTTAAATCTTAAAGAGGGATAATTTTGAGTATCATCTTTGGGTACGTAATTAATATATCGGCCATAGTCTTATCACTTTAGATCCCTGTTAAAGGAAGCCTGCAAGAAATACCACGCTTTAACTGCTGAAAGACTGCCACAAGTAGACCAAATACCCCAAATTTGAAGCCTTCAGCTTCTATAACAAAAAAGTTCTAGGCATTTTAAAATGACATTTTATGTACAATGGAAATTTTGAAAGAATTGCAATGCTCATGTTGAAAACTTTAAAATTAAACTACGTGGCCTAGAAACAAAATTATAAGCTTTTTTGTCATAAATTTAGGTTTCCAGTAACTAATTATATTTTTACAATAAAAATACCCATTTTTATAGTCAAAATCATTAAAAAAAATTAAGTTTTACTTGCGTTGTACCGAATGTACTGTAGCCAATCAGAAGGCTGAATCAGCTTAACAACCAATCACAGCTAAGCTTGTATTAGTTTACCCCTTTTTTTCCGCTATGATTTTCGTTTAAAAATGCAATTTAAATCGAATTTTTTTCATAGATTTTGACTATGAAATGTGGTGTTTTTATTGTAAGAATGTAATCAGTTACAGGCAATCTAAGTTTCTGACAAAGATAAGGTTATAATTTTATGTCTAGGCAACGTAATTTAATATTGTTTTTTCTTTTATGAGCATTGGAAATCTTTCAAAAATTCCATTGTACATAAAATGCTATTTTGAAATGCCTAGAACTTTTTTGTTATTGAAGCTGAAGGCTTATAATTTGGGGTATTGGGTCTTCTTGTGGCAGTCTTTTAGCAGTTAAAGCGTGTTATTTCTTGCAGGCGTCCTTTAAACTATCCTATTAATAAGAATAAAGTTTTCTGCATATTTGTTTACTTTGCTTCCCTCCCTCTAGAACTATGTAAGTATTCAGGGATCTATAGGGATAAGACAATAGCCAATAAATTAACGTACATCCCTAATGATGATACACAAAATTACCACTTCTGTAGATTGAAAGTCCCCAAAGTTGGTAATCCAACGAATAAGAAAACGTTATTAGGAAATGCATTTTATTATGTTGAGATTCAAAGTTAGATATTCTCTTGTTTCGACGAATCGACATATGATTGAGATTATCTATGTAGGATATAGTAATAATGTACTTTTTGACAATAACTTTTAAGAATTCTGACTTCTGCCTACATGCATACAGCAATGATGGTTGTTCATATATCTGTAGAAGAAATGTTTTACATATCTCCACTTTATTATATCTGCAGTCACAATTTTACAATTTAGTAGCGCCATGAGAGCATGCAAATATACCTAGAAATACTTAATACTAGGGTTGCTACAAGTATTCGTTTCATCAAAGTTGAGAAAGTTCTTTAGGCTGTTAGTAAAGTAAGTAAAAGCTTTATTAATTCTTATTAAATCCATTAATAAAGTATATTCTTTAATGGATTTATAACCCCAAGGAAAATGAACAAAATTTACCCTTGTATATGTTAAAATTATTGGTTGGAAGGTTTGGACACTAAAGGTTTATAATACCCAATCATGAATTTTAAAAAAGTCTCAAAGTTTTTAATAGCAAAGAATTAGAATAATGACTTTGGGCCAATTATAATTTACAGTCCAATGTCCCATCTTTCCTTGATTTAGTACACCTGCCATACTAAGCCTAGTTAATATAGTCAACTTCATGACTAAAAAGGAATAAGCACAACGTTTTGACAAAATTATACGTAAATTTGTTGCAAAACTCCTTAAATACCGAATTCTGTTTGAGGACATACTGACATTTTTAGGACTTGATTTTAGAGATGCTTCGCTTATAATATTGTACCTTAATGTAATAGGAATCAGTTCTCCAAAAATCAGACCAATTGGATGATTATATCCCATAAAAAATTGTTGTTAATAAAGTTAAAAAATGAACACGTTTAAAATGGACGTACGGACATTATAGTAACGATTATAGAGTTGCTACGCTTTCTTAATCGTACATAACTACTACAGGAATCATCATGCAAAGTTTGAAGTTGATAGGACAATTCTAACATGGCTAAATTAACGAAAAAAGCTATCCGTTACGGACGGACGGACGTACGGACGGACCGACCCTTATTATAGAAAAGCTTCGCTTTTAAAAACTATGATTAACTAAACTTTGGGTTCTTACATTAAATCTTGAATATTGCATGGTTCTAACTAGCAGTGTCGAACTTTTATGAACCAATAATATTAGTTTATAGCAGGGTTAGTTTTATTTATTATCATTATTCATTAAAGAACTTTTTATGCCAAATTGGCTAGGATTGAGTTAGAAACTTGGTTAAAGGTGTCTATAGAAAGGTCTTTACATGCCCCATAAAAACTCTGAACATTATGGGGTTTAACTGGAAGATTTCTAGTATTAAAATTAGGGTTGGGCCGGATAGTTTTTTGGCCGGATACCGGATACCGGATATCCGGCCGATTGCAAATGCCGGATATCCGGTATCCGGCCGGATATCCGGCCAACGCCGGATATCCGGCAAACTACCGGATATCCGGCCGGATAACCGGCCAAATTACTGGCGTCTTGTTATATAAAACTGGCGGCTACGCCCTTAGAGGCCTCTAGGGGCACTTGAGGGGGGGAGTTGAATTTTATAACCGTTTTTAGTAGCGAAGCTACTCTATAATTCACAATGTTCGTCCGTCTGTCCGTAATTAATGAATTGGGGGAAACGTTATTTTCTCGGCTCCTATAAAAGATAGAGAGCTGAAATTTTTTGACAACATTCCCATCATTAAAGAGCACAATTAACTAAAAAACATCAATGGCGGTCGGACTGCTTTTTAGCAGGTTTTTTGGCTATTTTTTATATTTTCCAAATTTTCCCCATATCTTTGGTGTTTATGGTCCGATTTTTGAAATTTTTTCAGTTAAAGATATCAAAATTAAATTTCCTGTGGTTTGAAGAAAACAACATTGACAGTCAGACTGCCTTTTTGCAGGTTTTAGGCTATTTTTATATTTTTCACATTTTTACCCATATCTTTGGTGTTTATGGTCCAATTTTCAAGAATTTTTCAGTTAAAGTTATTAAAATTAAATTTCTAGCGTTTAAAGAAAAGAAATAATGGCGGCAAAACTGCCATCCTGTTACTTTATTATAAGGATTCAGGTTAAAACTTAAAAATTATGTAACTATTAAATGATCTTTCTTCTAAGCAATTAATCTAATAAACTATTACTACCCTCAATCTGTAATATTAACCCCTGTTGGAGGATGGGCTAGGTAGAGGGCTATAACTAAATGACTTTCGAAATATGGGTATGACACATAACTGAGAGTTAGAATTTTTTGAATACCTCCTTCCTGGCGGGCACAGGATGCCAGATAACCTGGCAAGGTCATTCAGGTAAAAAGTAATAACTTCTTTTTTACTTAAACAAAGCATTTCATGTTATCAAATACTTAAATATTCTATAGTCGTACATCCTCATATGAAATATAGGTGTTCAAGTCGATTTCAGGTTCCAGGTATAGTCCTGCAAGTCCAGAACCTCCAGGTCTCCAGAAATCTTTAAACGGTTCCTGTGACAGCAATTTTTGACACTTCAAATTTTATATTTAGGCTTTTTAAATGTCTTCATGACATATTACAATTTCATAAAATCCGTTGCTGTTTAGCTGTCGACAGCCAGTCTGAGGCTGGCAGCTGCCAAGAACTGCTGCTTCCGCCAAAATTTATGTTTTGAGATTTCTAATATAAAATTTACATAAAAATAAACATATTCAGAAAAGATTGTTCTTATAGCTTCAATAATAAGAAAATTACAGCCATTTATAATTTAAAAAGCAGAAATTTTTGTTGTAAAATATAAGATATTATATTGCCGGATATCCGGCCGGATAGTTTCAATGTCCGGTATCCGGCCGGATATTGAAAATGGCCGGATATCCGGCCGGATATCCGGCCTCACCGGATATCCGGCCCAACCCTAATTAAAATACGATTTGATGATTTTTAATCTCCATGTAAGTAAAAATTCTCCACAAGGGCTGTGACTCAAGCTGTAGTGCACAGAAGAGGTAAGTAGAAATCAAAATTCAATAGTGTTTTCTCATTGTCATTGCTTGGACATGATTTGGGTAATTTTTTGTTAGTTTTTGACCAAAACTGTAGGGTTTATATTGATAAAAGTGAAGCTATTGTTTTTTTTATTAACACGCTTTCAGAATATCCGTGCTAACCTTTTTAATACCAATTGCTGTATGATCTAAACTCTGCATGAGGTAAGAGAGAGAAGGATTCAGAGGAAGGGAGTGTTCATACTTTTTAGCCAATTAATTGACATCTAAATTTCGGTTGTGTGTATTCAAAGCTCAGATGTTGATTGTCAGGAAGGGAGGGGACATTGGGCTGTTTGTTAAACTAGTCTCCAAAGTTTTATTATAACATTTTCTTATTTGTTGGCTCAACATTCTTGGGGACTTTCATTGAATTTTGATTGGTTGGTTAATTAAGCTGGGTGTCGAAACGTTTCAACTTCTAATTTGGGATGTACTTACATTATTTATCGGCTCATTTATTGTCTCAAT